>NC_088379.1:159553863-159859545 GCF_037993035.2 Macaca fascicularis | reverse complement strand
TTTAAGGCAAAAATTTTGGAAAAGATGAGTCATTGAAATGATAAATGGATCAATTCAACAAATGTAACAATGTTAAATCTGTATGCTCCTAATAGCATAATTTCAAAATATATGGAGCAAAAATTGAGGGAATAAGAAGAAAAAATAGGCCCACTGAGTTGAAGATTTTAACATACTTCTCTAAGTAACTAATAGAAAAGCAAAAAGTAACCACGTAATAATAGAAAAGATTTGAAGAACATTATCTAACAACATGATTTCATTGTTAATTATACACCACCACATACAATTTCAAGTTCATGTGGAATATTTAGCAAAATAGATTCTATGCTGAGCTATAAAGTTTTCTGAGAAATCTAAGTAAACTTGTTGATTTTGTTTTTACTCATTGGTACAGTGGAGTGGTGATTTTGAAGCTCCTTACACGCTTTACAGGAAAAGAGAGGACCTGGGCTATCAATTTAAACATAATAGGTTGCTCTTCATTTGTAAAATGTCCATAGTAATACTCAACCTCAAGTGAGAGTCTCAAATTTTTATAAGATAGCTTTGAAGAGAGTCAAGCGCTATATAAACACAAAGCAATTATTGTTCAAATTAATGGCAGATTGTGCTATCATAGTTTCAATACATTGCATATATGAAAAACTTGGGCAACATTATTTCATTAAAATATTAGGTCATTCCTAATTTTTCAGATTGCCCTTCATTTTGCAAACCAAATTAACTTCAACCAGTTTAATCGACCAGTAAAATGTTACCTGAATATTTCAGTATACTAGGTACTTACAGACCAACAAATCATTCATTTTCCTGAAAATGAATTCACCGTTCCTCAAATTTAGAACTTTTACCTTCTACTGCAAGTAAAAATGAATACCCAAAATCAAAGAATATAAATCCACAAAAAAGAACTTAAATTTGTTGTTATAAACCTGAACTTAATAGCCCAAAGATAGGTCATCTAAGCGTAGTACCAATGAATTGTTAGCTAAATTTTGATATTAAAGTCTCAATGTAAAGATTTTTTTTAAGAGAAAAACAATTGATATTAAAAATACAATAAGTGAAATGGAAAGAAAATCTCATAACAAATGTTTTGTGAGATTTGTGAACTACAACAGATGTTTTCCTCAAATTATTACAATTTCCCTGATTTCCTATAAGCTATTTTCTTAACTGCTTTTGTGATGTTAGCAACTTTAAACTTGTATGCACCATTTAAGAAGCAACAAAAAGGGAGGAAGATTTAATTTGTTTTCTGTCTGCCTTATCTAAAACATTGAAATTTCAGTTCCCCTATTCTGAATCTTTGCTTTGTAAGATAGGGATGATAATACTTAACGTTTCTTGCTTTCAAAATGAGTTCCTTAACAAAACTGAGAAGACTCAATCTTCCGAGTGCTTGCTGGGTACCACAGGGGACATGCTATCTGCCACAGTTCACAGGGTACAAGGATTTGACCTTCTTATCAGTACTTGCTGAGTACTATAAGGAACATGCTGTTTGCTAAGGTTTATAGGATATAGAGATGGTTTCTACTTCCAACGTGTTTTTTATGTGCTATGCTTAGGTGGTCCATCTTAGCAGCTATATTTACAGTGCCAGAAGACTTTGAAGGTATGGCAAAGAGTTTCAGTGTGGACTACAGATATCTAAAAATATAAAAACTAAACATAATAGCCTTCAAAGTAGAATTTCACTTGGCAAAATTCCTGGTAACCTTACTATCTGGCTACTAGACCTAAAAAAGATTCCTAACCTAATGATAAGTTTCTAAACTTAGGAATTGAGTTATAGTTAATGTCCAATGGCAAATGCCCTCAAAATAGTGACATTCTGGGGGCACTTTCTGTTTATTAGCCATAATTACCATCTTTTAAATCCCATTTTTTAGGACTAGAGATAAAAATAGGCAAGATAAAGTACACTAGACTTGAATAAAATTCTGGAAATCATCAACAACATCATTTTGTAGGACAGCAGCCCTTATTTGTGACTTGATGAACAAAATTCCCCCTAAGAGTAAATGAAAAGGTGGTGTGTCTCTTGGTTCCTGGTCTACACTTGCTGTCTTTAAAGCAGAACAAATTTGAACATAAATTTATGGAAGGAAATGGTAAGTCACATGAGAATCTGAAACAGCACTGTCACACCAGAGTGAAGCTGATGATAGTGGTAAGTGAAAATAGCTGAGAGAATGCAAATAGGAGCAAGCAACAGGTGTGCAGTTCAGGGCAAAAGGTATGTCTCCTCCAAATCAAGGAAAGTGAACTCTCAAAGATTATCATCGCAATAATGTCATTATATTTAGTAACATTATTTCTCACTAAACAAAAATACTGAGAGTTATTGGAAAAGACTAACACTAATGCATGGACTACCTGGGCCTTTTTTTGTTCACTTAGACATGACGTGATGTTGTAATAGCTCATCTTTAATAAAACAAAATAATTCAACTTCAACAGAAGTTAGCATACTGTCAACTTTTATCACACAGTCAGAGAAGCAGTACTGATTTCAGAATTTGCCTCTACGACCGTCTTCATCAGAATGATGATGTTGGTTAAAATTGTAGAATCCTGAAACCCATCCTAGGCCTACTGAGCCAGGATCTTCGAACCAGTGATTCTCTGCAGCACCATAATGTCTGCGAACTCCTGAAAAGACACTCCGACCTCCTGCTTACATTTAAGTTCCGCCTTAAACTTTTTAATTTTCTTCTAAAGTGTCACCTAATGAAAGTTTGAAGTGCCGTAAGAATTACTTGAAACCTCCTACATTTTATCCTGAATCCTTTTTCAAGCCTACTTTCTAGTTACAGAGCTTAGCATAATATCCTTTTAAGTGCTTTAAATTTCTGCTTGAATCAGGATGACAATGATGGAAAATAAATAAATGTATTCAGGAGATATCTAGAATGAGGAGGATAATAGCTAAAGCTTACAATGTGCCAGACATTGTTCTAACTGCTTTATATGCATTAATTCAATCCCCAAACAAGCTCCATAAGATTTATTATCACTGATAGCACTATTTCCATTTTGTACTAGTAGAAACTGAGGTGCAGAAAAGGCTACATTCTCAGCATAAAAAAACTAGTCAGTGAAAGAACCAGGATTCAAACCAAGGCAGTCGGGCATGATAGCCACTATTCTAAACACCACCCTACTGTCCCTCTGCAAAAGTCAGTGGGATTTACTCATTGGTTGTGTATGAACTGCAGTTTCAAGAGGTTTCTAACTTAAGACATGTTTACTAACTTAGTTCGTGTTTATTGAAATGGGAATAAGTAGTAGCAAATGCAATAGCACATATATAATGGCTTTATTATACAGAATGAAAAAGAAATTGCAGATTTCTCAAACAAACCAAGGTGGAATAAGCCCAGTGTATCCTTTCTCTCCACTGATTACAAGCATAAATCCTGGAGAAAATAAAGAAAAGCAACTACCTGAGAACTCTGAAAGAAAAATAATGAAAGGAGAGTAGGAAGGAAGGTCACAACGTGAAGAATGGCCAGTATAGCAGTGAGTTTACTAGGTTTTTTCTTTCTCATTTATCCATAGGCTTTGACCCAAGGGTGGGCCAAGTCCCAGAACCGTGCAGCCGGCACAAACAGTGAAACTCCAGAAGAAGCTCCCTATCTCCAGCCAGACAACCAGAAAAGAGGACCAGTACATGCTAGCAAGGAAGGATGCAGGGACTCCTCTCTCTCTCTCTCTCTCTCTCTCTCTCTCTCTCTCTCTCTCTCATTCTCTCTTTCTCTCTTTTTCTCTCTCTCTCTCTCATTTTTTTCTATCTGGCCTTCCTGGAGACCAGCCCCAGTCTAAAAATGGCAATGCTGTCACAGCAACAGGACTAGCAGTGGTATAATGAGCATCTGAAATCTTAAGGAAAACTCCTTCCCTCTGGCTAGAAGAATGTGGGAAAGGGGCTATTATGAGTCCAGAGCGGCAGCAGCAGGTGAGGAGAATGTTCCTTTTTTTCACTTTTTGTGTGACGGTTAATTTCATGTGTCAACATGACTGGGCCACAGGATGCCTAAATATCTGATTAATCGTTATTTCTGGGTGTGTCTATGAGGGTGTTTCTAGAAGAAATGAGCATTTGAATTGGCAGATTGAGTAAGGCAGATGGCCCTCCCCAATGCGGGTGGGCATCATTTAATCCATTGAGGGCCTGAATACAACAAAAAGACAGAGGAAAGTAGGATTTGCTCTCCCTCTGCCTGACTGATTGAAATGGACGTCTGTCTTCTGCTGCTCACGGCACTCCTGCTTCTCAGGCCTTCAGACTCAGGCTGCAGTCTACCCTACTGGCCCTCCAACTCTCAGGCTTTCAAACTGAACTATTATATACGACTCAGTCCTATTGTCATTTCTCCCCAAAATGATCTGTAAATTCAACACAATTGTAATTAAAATCCAGCAATATTATATATATACACACACACATACTTACAATACATATGCATATGTAATGTATATATTTATATATACACACAGATAGATAATATATATAACATATAAACTCCTTTATTTCTGTGTCTTTACAGAATCATGGCTAATACACACTTCTCTCTTTGTTTCATCCTGAGGGCAGACAAACTGTGCAACTGCATGGGGTAGAGGAGACAACACTCATATTATGAGGCCATCGTTACCCAAATAACCAAAGCAAGTCAAAGATATAAGAGACTGCAGACCAATGTCAATTATGAATATAGATACAAAAATACTCAACAAAAGATTGGCAAATCAAATCTAGAAATATAAAAAAACAATAATACCCCTCAACCAAATGGGGCTGATGTCAGAAATGCAAGGCTGATTTGACATTTGAAAGTCAATATAATTCACTGTATTCACAGACTGAAGAAGAAATAATATATGATTATATCAATAGTTGCAGAAAAAATGACAAAAGACCAATGTTCATTTATTATTTGAAAGAAACATCTCTCAGCAAACTAGAAAAAGAAAGAAGCATCAGGTTAAGACCTGTTAAAGAGTATTTATTTTTTTAAAAAAATCTACAGCTAACATCACAATGAGTAGTTAAAGATTAAATGCCTTCCTCCTAAGATTAAGAACAAGTTAAGGATGCCTGCTTTCACCCTTCCTTTCAGCCTTATTTTGGAAATCATGCCCAGTTCAATAAGGTAAGAGGAAGAAGTAACGAATATATTAGATTAGAAAAGAAAAAAATAAAACAATATTTGCAGATTACATTATTGTTAACATAGTAAATCCCATGATATATTTACAAAAATTTTCTAAAACTAATCATGAGTTTTCAAAGTTCACTGTATAAGGATCAATATAGAAAAATCAATTGTATTATTTATATACAGCAGTAAAGAATTGAAATTGGAAATTAAAAGAAAACTACCATTTACAATAGCAACAAAAAAATTGAAATTAAATACATAAGTATAAAACTATAAAACAATGAGAGATGTTAAAAAAGATATAAATCATTGAGGATACATGCATGCTCTTGAATTGAAAGACTCAGTGTTATTGTCAATTCTCCCCAAAATGATCTATAAAGTCAACACAATTGTGGTCAAAATTCCAGCAAAATTTCTTGTAGATATCAAAGGAACTGGAAAAGCCAAAACAATTTTGACAAAGGAAAAATGTTGGGGTGGATTTCAAGAATTATTATAAAGCTACAATAGTTAACATAGCAGAGTACTGGTGAAAGAGTAAATGTACAGATTAATGGAACAGGACAGACAGTCCAGAAATAGACCTACAATTGATTTTTAACAAAAGGGCAGAGATAACTCAACGAAGAAAAGATTCATATGTAAAGAAAAGGTCTTTAGCTTATTTTACTTACACAAAACTACACTCATAGATCTGAAAATTAACATTAACTCAAAATGAATCATAGACATAAGTATAAAATATAAATCTATAAATTTCATAGAAGAAATATCAGAGACAATTGTTTTGACCTTGGGATAGGCAAAGAGTTTGCAGCTACCACAGGTGAGGAATGATCCATATAATAAAAAATTACTAAGTTGGATTTATTTTAAAACATTTGATCTGTGGGGAAAAAAACTGCTAATAGAAAAAAACAGTAAGGCACAGCCTGGTAGAAAATATTTGCAATTCACGTATGTGATGAAAATTTGTATGGAAGATATATTTTAAAATTTCAAAACTCAATGATATGAATGAAAACAAAAATCCCAATTAAAAAACGGGCAAAATGTTTCAGTAGACATTTCACAAAAGAAGGTAAATGAACAGCAAATAAGTATATGAAAAGGTGTTCACTATCATCAGGGAAATGCAAATTAAAGCCACAATAAGATACCACTATACATCTACTGGGGAGCACCCTAATAATACCAATATCAAATCCTGGAAAGTATGTAATATAACTAGAACCCTCATATACTGTGAGTGAGAGTGCAATATGGCACAGCTGCTTGAGAAAAGAGTTTGGTGTTTCTTATAAATTAAAACATACACTTACCATATGACCCAGCGATTCTGCTCCTCAGTATTTACCCAAGGGAATTAAAAATTTATGTTCACACAAAATCCTGTATGTGAATATTTATATTATCACTATGTATAATTGCCAAAAACGAAACAACCCGCAAATCCTTCAATTGGCAAATGGGTAAAAAATCATTGTGGTACATCCATACAATGGAATACTACTCAGCCACAAAAAGGGATGTGTACTGATTCATGCATTAACATATTTGAATCTTAAATGCATTATTATGTAAGCCAAATAATCCAGACCCAAAAAGCTCCACTGAGTATGATTCTATTTGTATTATAGTCTGGAAAAAAAAAACCAATAAGGATGGAGAACAGATCCATGTTTTCCAAAAGCTAGGGAGAGAGAGAGGGTTTGACTACAAAGGACAAGGAGAAAATTTTTTTGTGGGATGAAACTGTTATTATCTAGGTGATGGTAAGATGGCTTTCTGAATTTGTCAAAACTCACAGAACTCAAGCCTGTAATCCCAGCACTTTGGGAGGCCGAGATGGGCGGATCACAAGGTCAGGAGATCAAGACCACCCTGGCTAACACGATGAAACCCCGTCTCTACTAAAAAATACAAAAATCTAGCCGGGCGAGGTGGCGGGCTCCTGTAGTCCCAGCTACTGGGGAGGCTGAGGCAGGAGAATGGCGTAAACCTGGGAGGCGGAGCTTGCAGTGAGCTGAGATCTGGCCACTGCACTCCAGCCTGGGCGACAGAGGGAGACTCCGCCTCAAAAAAAAAAAAAAAAAAAAAAAAAAAAAAAAACTCACAGAACTGCATACCAAAAGGTGACATTTACTGTGTGCTAATTTTTTAATAAATTAAAAAATAAAATTTAAATGCTATGGTGTTTATGGCTAATAAAAAACAGAGAGACAAAAATACCCAATGGAAAAGCGACATTTCATTACATCAGTGTTCATTGTTTACCATGTGGCTATAATTCTTACCATGATACAGACAAAGGACAATATGAAGAAGCAGCTTATACATCTAGAGCACACACAAAGTCTTATATTGATCTGTACTTATTTACAATATTGTCTTGGTAATGTCTTACCTTTATATATTCATTGTATATAAAGTTTAGCAAAAGAATAATCACAGAATGTGTTTTCCAAAAATGGTGGTGTATGGAGTGAATATGAAGTATTAACATCTTGCAATTACTTGAGAAATAACATTGGATGTTGATTTTCTTCCTTGCCAAAAATCACAATTTTTCTTAGAGATGCTGAATTACAGTTGCTATGTGAAGGCATGGCTGGAAATATCAGACAAAATACCAATTGCTTTACTATGTAAGTTCCACTCTCCCTGTGGGACTCAAGTTTCCTCTGTGATTTGCAAAATGATGACAACCCAGCAAAAGCAACAGTTTACACTCCACAACATCTATAGCAAAAGAGTTACATGGAGGAAGACAATGGAGTCTTTTTCTGGGTGAGCAAAGAGTCTGTGTAGTTAAAAAACTGGAGTTGATTCCTCTTCTACTGTTGGAGAAAAAGAGAAGGGGGGCCCTTTCAACCACTCATCTTCAGACAGTAGTCACAAAAAGAACTCCTTGTAATGTTTGCAGTTGATTACATTGTAATGGACTTTAAACTCCTTCCACACAGACTGTGTGATAATACGTAGCCATCAGTCAAAGCTTAAACTTTAAGCTCCAGGGGCACTTTCCCTAATCAACAGTGCACAGTCCAGGGTGGCCAATTCCCATTACATCAAAAAGGTCCATACTGTAGAGGTTGCTACCATAGGTACGTCTTTTATCCTATGTTGATTAACTGCTGATATTTTGATAATTATCATACTGATGTCAGACATAATTTTATAACTGAAAAGTATGGCTTATTACTAGTATTTCAGAAATTGGCTATCTCATTGATAAAATAATCAAACGTATTGATGACATGTGCATTACCTAAAATATTTGAGACATGCTTCCTATCTTTGTATTAAAACAGTACAAGAATCATCCAGCAACACCTTCATCTTTCACCTTAAGAGATGAAACCTGAGCTTGATTCCCTAATCTGTCCTTTGCCTAGTCATTGATACAAAAGAATTTCTGATTGTCTGTTGCTAACTATGAGAATTATAAAAATGCTACCTCTGGAATGCTGTTGTGTTTGTTTTCAGTGTGCCTTTCGTTCAAGGTATGGTCAGAGCACCCAAGCCAACAGATGCAGGATTTCATTGAGCCTATAGAAAAAGTTGTATAAAATATTGAAGACATTGTATGCTAATAAACATCATACATTGTTCAAGAAATTATTACATTTTATTGTATTTAATGGTAAAAAAGGGATTCAATTATTATTTATCATTATTTTTTGCTGTTGTTATTGATGGGTGGTTGTTTTTGCATTGCAATTGTAGGGAAAAACAAAAACAAACTCTTCAGACAGCTGAACAAATTTACCTAGGCTTTTGAAAAAATTTAGTCTCTTCCCAATTAAATCCTTCTCTCCCTGTGTCTAAGAAATTGATATTCCCATTTTAATGCTACCGTGCTCTCGCCCCAGGCACAGCTTCCCCAAGTAAATTTTCCAGCACCACTGAAACTAATTTCTCCTGGTCCTTGGGTCCTGCTTACACCTGGGTATCTCCAGGAAATCATCACCAGCTTCCATTCAACTACTTTATTTCATAATCTTCCAACCCACCTTTGATTTTTGGCTCAAGGCCTATTGACCTACCTTTGATTTAGATTTTCAGGAAAAATCTTATTCCAAAGATCTAGAGTTCTCTCTTTCATTCAAAAACAATTTACTCCTAATAGGTGTGTAACAGCAGCAGGAGGCATGCAAATGCTTAGACAGATAGGGGCAGGTTCCCGGTGAAACCCCATCCTCTTCCAGTCTTTAATTGGAAAGAGATTTAATTGGGAACAGCCTGAAGGCTGAAAGAATGGACTGCTGGTTCTGGATGAAAAATGCGATCTGGAGTGAAAACTTCTGTTCCTGTTTGTCTACCCTTTCCCGATTGGTTCTTTCTGAATAATGCTTTTTAATCAATCAAATGTTGCCTTATCCAATATTACCTATGGCCTGGCCCTCCCCCATCCTGTGCCTATAAAAACCCCAGACTCAGCTACACTGAGAGAGAAACCACCTGACTATGGGGGTGGGGAACCACTACAATGTCCCCTATCTGCTGAGAGCTGTTCCATCACTCAATAAAAGTCTTCTCTGCCCTCCTCACACTTCAATTGTTAGTGTATCCTCATTCTTAGACATGGGACAAGAGCTCAGGAACCGTTGAACATGGGTACAAGCTATAACATAGGTGAGCTGGGGCACACCCAGCCCAGCTGTTGGCTGAGCTGGTGCACAAGCCAGACTCTGCCGAGTGGGCGGGCGCCTCCTGTGGCAGGTAGTGTGCATGAGTGAGGCTCAGGCAGGGACATCACCAGCCGGAGGTCCCTGGCGGGCAAAGTAACCAAGAAAAATCCTATGTCATTTCTAGGGGCTCTCCTGGGGATCCCCAAAGGGTGAATAAATATGAACCTAGATTCTTCACTTTTTTCCAGAGGCTTCTTGTCTTCAGACATTTTTCTGAAGCCAAATGAACCACCAGACCTCTGATTAGCCAGTTAATGGCTAATGGCACAGCCACAGAGGACAGGATGTGGGAAAGGACCCTGCCACCCCAACACTTCATCGCTCTTGGGGGTTGGGAATGTCAGCTTCTGTCCAAATTCAGTCTTTTCTATGTCATTTTTCTTCTCTCTTTGGGAACTCTCACGGCACCTATCTTTTCTTTTATAATGTTAAGAGTGTTGTTGCAAACTACAAAGATATTATTGGGTAGAATAGGCACTTAGCCTAATCATAAAAAATGTAATTCAGAACAATGTGGTTTCCATCTATTCTTAGATTCAGGGAGGATAGAGTGATTAAGAGATTTTTCCCTGTTGAAAGAATCTATTTGCATAAGAGCAAGAGGCTTTTTCCCTCAGGCACCTTCCCCTCCCTGCAATTAAGCTGGGTTGGTTTTTTTTTTTAATTTTTTTTTTTTCAATTTTATTTTTTTTTCCTTTTCTCCACCATGTCAGGAGTTAACACAGCCCTGCAAACACAGGGAGCTTTTCCATGAAAGAGGTTTTTTATTTCTTTTGTAAGGCATCTTACTGACCAGTTCCTCAATTCTCAGGGATTCTCTTTTCTCTCCCTTGTTTGAGGAGACGCAGTTCCACAGATTCACCTTAGCATTCGGTTTATGATAAGGGAGCAGGGAAGGAGTGGCCGGGTCAGCTGCTGGCTTCAAATTTGGCAAGGGCCAGCTGCGACTTAACTTAATGTGTCCATGCACCCTTTTAAGTCACCTTTTTGTCCCAAACTCAATTCCAAGCTTCAGATTGAAGTCCTAAACAGAAAAACTGGATCTGAGTGATCCCAAAGCAGATGACAATGAAAGTCAAGGGGCACGGCACAGGTGAGCATGACTGGTCACTGACAATTAGCATCCCCCCTCTGCCCCTCTGCCATTTCACGGGTGGAAGCGATGCCCATATCCATAGCATAGATGAGGTTACCAACAGCAGGGAGGATAGGTCAGTGCATAGATGAGTGGAGATAATTCCTACCCTCTAGGCCTCCCTGTTACAGGTGAAAGCCACGTTGGTACCCATGGGCAACACCTACCAAGGTCACCAGGACTCAAGGATATAAGGATGGAAGAGAAAAAGGGAATGCACTTTTTTTTCTCCCTCCCTCAAATACCCCAGGTATTCACTAGGAAGAGAAAGGAGCTAAGGGATGCCTTTTTCCCCTTCTTTCCAGATGAGTAACCAACCATCTTCAGTCTGTACTCCTCTTGACTGCATCCTGAATCACTGGGACGCCTTTGAAAAAAAAAGCAAAAGAAATAAAAAAACCTTTTTTTTTTCCTGTTTCCTTCTCTGTCCTCTCTTTGTGGAGGGGTAGTCACGTCTCTGTACCACACAAGACACTCCCTTCTGGGAAAAGTTTAATTTTCCCAACCTGTAAACTGCTTGGCTTAAAAACTGAGCTAGAAAGAAGAAACCCAGAAGCTTGACATGCCAGCAAAAGGGTAAAAGTTCTTACCAGTCAGACTTCTGGCTTCCCTCTCTCTGTGCAAACTGGTTGAATTGATGGTACAAATCACTCTTTACATCATCTGTAAAGTTTTTATTAATAGAAAAAGGATCTGTGAGGCTAGCCTTAAGCTGTAGTGAATCTGTTGTCCTTTGTGCTAAGAATTTGTCTTTCTGTATCTTTCTTTCAGTAAGAGGAGTACCTTAGGTTAGAATGCGGGCCTAGGATCTCATAAGCCCACTGTTCAAGCCAGCCCAGCAAACCTGTCAGTAACAAACTTTGCTACAGGTCTCTGAAACAAACAAACAGACAAAAACTGGATGAGGTCTCCATCTTGTTTTACAACTTTAGGAGCTTGACCCTATAACCACATGGCAGTACTTTGTTTTGGTCTCTGCCATTTTACAATGTTGGCCCAGGTTCAATCCTGGCTTAGGGAATTAGTACTACTTTCTGGTTAATATCTGTGTGATTTTTACCATTTGCTGATTCTCTTCCCTGCCATGAACAACTCCTAGCTTTCCTTCCTAAGTCTTCCTTTCTCTGAGCCACCTTTAAAGATTATAGAATTTGTAAAAACTGCTTACCACCTCTTTGAAAATACCTCATACACTCGCAGTTAAGTCATAACTTTAGCTGAGGCTTGTTGGTTTCACCTATGAGGTAACTTTTGGTAAAGTTCAAAAGGCAGAAATATTGGCCAATTGGTGTGGCTAAAGTTGGGTAATAAGGGATTTAAAAGGATTTTTTAAAAGAGTGCTATGGTTAAAAGTCAGCTTAATTAAAAATGGATATCCAAGCTATAGGTATATTTAAAAGGCCTTTATTTTTTTTCTCTTCTTCGATCTTGTTTTGCTGGAGAAAGGTTTTTGTTCTCTGTCAACTGAATTATTTTTCTGCACTCTTAATGCACGCATGAGAGGCCATAAGATAACTTCTGAGGGCCTGGGACTGCTTGGGAAAAGCAGAGATGGTGCCATGGACCCCATTTTGGGAAAAACCTCTGTTTTCCTCATGGAACCCCAGGAATTAAAAGTGGATCAATCCCTCTCAAAACCTGTTTTTTCTTCTAGCTATGCCTGATTATTAGGCCCTAGAAACTGCATGTTTTCCTAGCCCTGTTTCTTGAAGGGCTCCACCCTGGGGCCAGTAATCCAACTGAGAAATTGGAAGATGAAAAATCTTACAGCTAATGGATCTTCTTCTGTCTGTGTAGTTACATATGTATTATATGTGTGATTTTATGTTAAAACGAGCTCTAATTAGTTGACTTAAAGAAAAGTGCTTAGATCAAATATTTTTAAAGGAAAAAATAAAAGATGTAATGCATTTTAATCTTCACATGATTAAAGTTCACTTTATTTTAATCTTTGAGAAAATAAAAAAATAGTTTTAAAGATTATTAGTTAAATACATATGTCTTCAGAATATAAACATGTGGTCTAAATTATGGTCAGATACTAGGTGTGCTAAATGCTTTAAGGTCACAAACTGCTTCTTTGGCTTTTGAAAATTGTTCACTTGCCTACTTTACAGTTTGGTAAATTTTTGCATGGTTTAGAGGGTTAAAGGATTGTTTTAATTAAGTTAAGGTAAAGCAAAAGGTTAGAACAAGTTGTGAAAGCAAAAATTAATCTTGTTAAAAAATTCTGTGTGTGAACATATCAACTAAATTCAAAAGGATATTATAAGGTTTTTTTCATAAATTGAGCATTGGAATAAAAGCACAACAAGGTTTTCTTAAGGCACTGATCTGCTCTTTAACAAAAATTTGTAAAGGGTTATAAAAGGTTTCTACGAATCTCAACTCATAGTCAAACTGGTTAAGATTGGATAG
This sequence comes from Macaca fascicularis, assembly GCF_037993035.2. Classification (NCBI taxonomy): domain Eukaryota; kingdom Metazoa; phylum Chordata; class Mammalia; order Primates; family Cercopithecidae; genus Macaca; species Macaca fascicularis. The sequence goes on along the minus strand of NC_088379.1, from coordinate 159,846,121 downwards.
AATTATCTATAAGGTTTCATTAAAAAATTGGGGTTGATATCAATGGTGTACTAATGCAAGGGTGAAATTTGGTGCTCTCTCTCTTGAACAAGATTTTATGTAGTAGTAGAGAATAATGAAAGATTTTTGTTTGCCTTGTGAATAAACTACTGGAAAAAGGAGAAGACAGGAAACAGATTGTTTGGAAAGCTAAGTCTTCCCTCTTAATGAGTAAAGGTTTTTGCCTTTTTAAAACATTTTGAGTCATCATTTTGTCTAAATAAATGACTTATGGTAATCTGGGATTCTATTGCATAATATCAAGTGTTTTAAACCTGTAACATGTTTAATAGGCTTTCCAAAATTAAATTTTGGCTTCAAAAATGGTCTTTTCTGACTTCTAATTGTTGAATGCTACAGAGGGCCCCTGGATCACACAAAAGAGATGTGAACAAGATTATTTGACATGTTTAGTTACATGTGATTGCCAAAATAAAAATAAGGTTTAATCTTCTTCAGGTTATGTTTTAGTGAATAAAACTAATATATGTTCCAAAATTATATAGGATTTCTAAAATTCTAATGTCTGAGTATATGCTATCAATCATAATTAAAGTTATTATGTTAAGTTATGGTAAAACCACTGAGATAGAACCAAAATTTATTTGTCAATCATGTTTTTGACTATAACTACCCTGAACATTTTGTCATTCATAGGGAATTATTGTCTTGTTTTGATCCTCTTCAAAAGATGGCTTATAATCAGCTATAGGACTTTGACAGGTGCTCCTAAATGCAGGTTTCTGATAACTTTGGAGATTGTGATGTTAGAATAGATGAAAAACATACAGGACTTACAAAGAGCTGAGACATCCATGAATATCAAGCAGAACAAGAGTTAACAAAATAGACTGAACTAATAGAAAACTGAAGTAATCCTTTTTAATTTTTTCCTTAAAATATTGCTGCTTCTTTATTTTTCAAAGTCAGGAAAACTTTTATTTTGAGCTATTTACAGCTTTTAACAATTGGCTAAGGTATATTCCTGTGAACAAAATTTGGAAGCTATTTGTGAGTATTCTTAACTTATGACAATATAATTATTTGCATAAGTGCAATAAGAATACCCTCCCCACCAGCTTTTTTTTTTTTTTTTTTTTTTTTTTTTTTTTTTGCAATCGGAGAACCTATTTGTTTCACCAAGGCTTTGACAGGGAATGTGGTAATGCAGTGGTGGACAGGTGTGGCAAGGCCCAGAACAGCATGGAGTTCACTGCAGAGGAGTACACCCTCATGACCATAGACACCATCATCAGTGGAAAAGGTAGGCAAACAGGAACAGAAGTTCTTACTCCAGGTTAGTTTTTCATCCAAAACTAGCAGTCCGGTCTTTCAGCCTTCAACATGTTTGGGGTTTGAAGGTGGACTTTCACCAAGGACGCACCCCATCTGCCTAGGCATTTGACTGCCTCCTGCCACTATCATATGCATTCTATACAGTTGCACAGAAACAGCAAAATTACACTAGAAGGAAATTATTATGGGCTCTTGTAGACTGTGGGTAACTCATCTTCTTCCCTTTCAAGCTTGGATTTAGAGGTGAAAGAACAAGAGAACAAAAAGCAGCTAAGAAAGAAGATGGCAATAGTAAAATGAGAGCTGAAACACAGGAACTGGGTCAATGTTTTCACATTCAAAAAATCTTTTTAATAATCAGAACTCTTCGGATTTGCATCACAGAACTGAATCCAAGCCTATTTGTTATTTTTCTTTGTGAAATTATGAAGTATTTTGAGGCTTAAATTTTGTTCAAAAATTATGTCAACATTTTTTGAGTGACTAATACCTTTCTCATTAATCTATACTGTTCTGTTAATTAAATTAGATGCTGACTCTTCAACTGAGAGTTTGTTGAATCTGAGGCATAGTAAACCATTTAATCCTGGCTGGAGGCCAGAAATGCCAGGAAAGCATTTCACAAAGAAAACTTCTGGAATATAAATGTCCTCATGATGGGTCTCAAAATCATGTTTCTAAATGCACCTATCAACTTTAGATAATACTAGACAATGCCAAATTCCCAGAAAACAAAATTATGGAGTTAGAATGGATATTCACAGAGTTGATTTAGAAATACACATATTACAAAGACAAAAGGTAGAAACTGACTTCACATTTCCAGGAAAATTTTTTACATGCACGCACTGTCCAAAAGATCACAATGTGTGTACCTCTGCCAGAAAAAAATGGAGGAGCCGACATGGGGGTCACTGACAGGAAAATTCAGCAAAGCTGTGAACTAAGACAGGGTGTGGTCTTGGACAAGGCACATAAACTCCCTGGGCCTCTGTTCCCTCTTTGTTAAGATGATAAGTGAATTTGACAGCCTCATTCTGCTCCAAAATATTATAATTCTACATCTTACTGGAAGGATTCCAAGAAAGATTGTTAATTGTCTCTTCCTTTTTATCCTCCCTTGCAGAACAGTGGTTTTTAAAAATCCTTAAAAGCATCTTGGTTTGTTTATAGTAATCACTTCGATCTATGAAAAAATGTAAAATCTTAACATTTAAATCTTTACACACTGTGGAGGAGATACATTTTAAAACAATAAAAATAGCAGGAATTAAAATATATCACAATAGATGTTTAAAACAAACTGTAGTGATAGCATTTTTTTAATTCGGGGATTTTTTATTTAAAAAAATCACAGAAAGAGGTTACCAAAGTATTAAAAGTAAAGTATCTTTGTACTTTTTCTCTATTCTGTTTTCCAACTTGTCATCAATGGCCATGTATAGCTTCTATGATGAGAAAAAGAAACATGTTTTTTATTAAAAACAAGGGAGGAAGGCAAAATAACTTGTTTTGTGTATGAGCTGTGAAGTATTCTTTGTCACATAGAATATGTTAATTTAAATGCTACCTTCTTAAGTGCAGTGGTTCTTTGCCATTGTGTGATATTTTTTACTTCTTAAAACAACTTCCTCCATTTTAAAAAAAATTGCTTAAATTTAAACTGAAATTAAAGATGAAGGAAAGCAGACAACTGAAAATAATTTGCTACCTTAAGCATTTAGAAAACATCACCAGTCAGAATAAGCTCTTTTCAACATTTTCCTGCTGAGCAAGGAAAGATGATTTGTCCAGAGTAAAGGGGTGTCTGCTACAGTCAAAGGGTCAAGGACTTTGGGGTCTGGGGAGGGATGGAGTTGATAAAGAGTGTACCTCTTAAAACATGTCAGTCAGAACAAGGACAACCGCGAGTCCCAGGAAGGTGCTGAACCATGAGGTCAATGCCAGTGAGTTTTGAAGATGAAGGTGGGATCTAAGACGTCACACAGAATGACACAGAAGGCAGAGAAGAAAAGTGAGGCAGTAAGGTCCCCTCTAAAGACAGGGGTAGTTAATAACTATTAACTAACACTTATGGACAATTACACTGTGCCAGGCACTATGCCAAACACTGTACATGTATTAATGCATTTCTTCTTCTCAATGGCACTATGAAGCAAGTGTTTTTACAGATGAGGAAACCAAAGTGTAGAGCAATTCAATAACTGCACTAAGGCCCTGAGCTAGTAGTACGGGAAGCAGCATTCAACCTGGGCAGTCAGACTTCAGAGCTGGCTTTCCTAATAGTTTTACTCTTCTCCCATGCAATAAAGGAAGTAGGGAAGGATATTAAATATCTTATAATGAAGAGAAGAGTTATTCCTGGCATAGGAGACAGTAAAGAAAATCAGCAAAATGTAACCCTAATCATCTACAATGGGACTCTGACGTTAAAGTGTGCATTCCCAGCGTCTTAGATGAAAGCCACTCTATCAGTCTCCGGGATCCCTAGCTGGAGGATATTTGAAAGGGAAGACAGTCAATAAAAACTATTCAAGTAAGTTAGAGACACATATATATATATATATATATATATATATACACACACATCATACCAAGAGGAGATTGAACCTCAGGCCAGAAATGCCAAAATGAGTCCTTTCTTTTTTTCTTTTTTTGAGACAGAGTCTCGCACTGTCACCCAGGCTGGAGTGCAGTGGTGAAATCTCAGCTCAGTGCAACCTCCACCTCTGGGGTTCAAGCAATTCTTCTGCCTCAGCCTCCTGAGTAGCTGGGACTACAGGTGCACACCACTACACCCAGCTAATTTTTGTATTTTTAGTAAACACGGGGTTTCACCATCTTGGCTAGGATGGTCTCGAACTCCTGTCCTTGTGATCCAATGTCCTCATCCTCCCAAAGTGCTGGGATTACAGTTGTGAGCCACCATGTCTGGCCAAGTCCTTTCTTAAATAAAAAACTCATTTCTTAATAATTCCCCAATCTAATTGAAATCTGTATCTGTGGGATAGACTAGGATATCTAGAATTACAGACAACGGATAAACCATTATTCAGGAGTTGAATGCCTCTTCACCACAAATAATAACCGGGCTGAATCTTCAGCTGCAAATATACTTCAGTTAAGACAAAAGCAAGATCAACAAAACATTGTTGTCTTGGTATGTCTGACATCTCCATACAAAAATCTCTACTTGGAAATATAAATGTGTATGTGTTTTTAATTTTTTAAATTTATTACTTGTACTTAGTACTGTACCCTGCTAGAGCCTGACATGGGGATTTTTGTGAATTGAGGAAGTGCTCTCAGAAGGAACCTGTTAGGAAGTGATGAAAGAAGACTCAGGCAAGTGAGGAAAGCTAAGTGAGGATTTGGTCTCCCCTGGAGACCCCGGGGTTGATACCTGCTTAATGCAAGGGGGCCAGTGTTGTACCCATGTAGTAGTCATTAGGCATGGTCTACAATAGAGTGTAGGGTGAAAACATAGGGGCAAAATAGCATCAAATGCAATGCACTGTTTCTAAAATAACTATTGAACTCCATCCACAAGTAAAATAAAATATAAAATAAATCATGAAAAAGTAGAATAAAATATGTACAGCTGATTTCAATTAAGTAAAAATGCATTTAGGAATATCTACAAAAAATGTCTTTCAGACAAGGATTCCTGTTTTCATTAGGATATCTTCTCCTGCCTGGCATATGGTAGGTAAGTAATAAATGTAGCATTAAATAGTTGTCAATTGTGCCAGTTACTATTCCCAGAACAATAACTCATTGCCACACCAACCACGATTATTCACACAGTCTCATTTAAGTTAATGTTCCTGAAAGTAACTAGGCATATCTCTACATGATTAACAGTGATCAGACAATCTTCAGGTATTCAGCCCTGCCACAAAGAAAGCATTTAGTATAAAACCTGTTGCTCCTTTCTGATTAAGCCTTCTTTTTCTAATGCATTTTTAGAGCTTACTGAAAAACAATACATGATTATGACTGGATTTATTTTTAAAGAAGACTAAACACTTAATCCCATATCTGCATTTATTAAATCCCAGAAAAATGTTAACAAGAAGAGAATATTTATAAGATGCAAATGGGAGTGCTGACATTACTGCTATCATGCTTTTGCTTAAAATGTAGTAGTTGCAGCATTCCATATGTTCTAAATATACCAAAGCTATGACCCTCAACAAGGAAGATAACTATACATCCTAGGGTGCCCAGGACCATCCAGGTTGCGCTTAAGTTCTCCTATGAATAAATGCCAGCCTTGAAGGGAGTTAGAAAGGCCCTGTATGGTGCTCAAAGTTTTGGGGATCCCACTGAGCTTTTACCTGTGAGTGCAATTCTAATGGTAATAACCCCGGCCTTAAGCTACATTTAGCCCCACCCCACTCTCCCATCTAGTCAACTGGAATGACAAGTTTGGGCAAAAAAAAAAAAAAAAATGCAGTAGGCAAAAGAAAGCAGGCTTTGTCTGAGTAGCCTTAGGTCTGTTAACAGACTGAACCTCTGAGGCCTTTGTTCCTGCAGCCTCCTTTTAGTGCAGTGGCTTCAACCTTAAGCCTCACCATTCTTTAATTTACTTCCTTTTCTCATCTAGATGATAGGAGGGTTCATTGGCCTTTCATTTTCATATAGTTGTTAAAGAGAACTAAATATGGCCTGAGAAGGGCTCCGTATTTCTATATTTGAGTCTTGTGGAGGAACTACAACCTAACTTAATAGGCAGACAAGATAGAAAACATAACTTAGGACCATGTGCCTGTAAGAATAGCTGAGTCTTGGCCAATCCCAGAAGCCATACTTCAGCCACTCATACACTGCTGAGTGTTCAATCTATGTTCAAATAAGGCAAACGCCAACCTGTAATGAATCCAGCTGTGGCTGTACCTCACTTTTGATCTCTGTACGCCGCTTGCTTTTTTTGTCTGTAAATTTGTTCTGACCACAAGGCATCCCCAAAATATCTCTGACTCTTCTGTGATTCTGGGGGGCTTTCCGATTCACAAATCGTTCATTACTCAATTAAACACCTTTAAATTTAATTGGGCTGAAGTTTTCCTTTAATGCAGTCATTTTCAGTATTATTTTATACTAACCAAATAACATTTACATATCTTTCTAAATACTCAACAAATACCATTTCAATGAAGAAATCTTTAAAAATATAAAACCAAGAAGAAAGGATTTTATTTTTAAAATCAGTAATAATCTCAACATTTAAAAGAAAAATCGCTGCTAATCTTTTGGTATGTTTTCTTTCTATGTTTTTTTTATTTTCTTAATGACAATATCTGTGTTATGGATACAAATGTATGATAATATTATTTGTAATCTTTTTCATTTATTGTGCTTTCCCCGCATCAACTTTTGACAATATGATTTCAAGTTACTCACTGGAATCTACTGTATAGATGTGTTGACGAAAAATGCCAAACTCCATGAAATATTTAAAGAAATTTATTCTGAGCCAAATATGAGGACTATGACCCATGACACAGCCTCAGGAGGTCCTGAGAACATGTGCCCGAGGTGGTTGGGTTACAGTTTTGATTTATAGGTTTTAGGAAGACATAAGACATCAATCAATACATGTAGTGTGTACATTGGTTTGGTCCAGAAGGTGGGACAACTCAAGCAGGGGCACTTGCAGGTCATAGGTGGATTCAAAGATCTTCTCATTGGCAATTGGTTGAAGAAGTTATGTTATTATCTAAAGACCTGGAATCAATAGAAAGGAGTGTCTGGGTTAAGACAAGGGGTTATAGAGACTAAGATTCTTATTTCATAGATGAAATCTCATAGGTGACTGCCCGTAGGGACAATATATGGCAAATATTGCCTAATCAGAACTTTAAAAGTTGCCAGACTCCCCAGAAAAGGAATGAGATTCTCTACAGAATGCAAAGAGACAGCCGTGTAAGGCCATTACAAACTATGTCAAAGAAATATATATTGGGGTACAATACTTTGATTTCCTTTAGGACCTGCTATCTGTCATGTGATGCTCTACTAGAGTCAGGTTAGAATTTGGTATCTTATTGCTGCATGCAGTCTGTTCTGTCAGTCATAATATCTCTGTTTTAATGTTAATGCTGGTCAGCTATGCCTAAACTTCAAGGCAAGGAGAGTATAATGAGGCATGTCTGACCCCCACTTCCCATCACAGCCTGAATTACTTTTTCAGTTTCCTTTGGAGTACTTTTGGCTGAGAAGAGGATTCATTCAGTCAGTTGGGGGCTTAGAATTTTACTTTTGGTTTATAGATGTGTTACCATGTGTTTAACCAATCTCTGGGTTCCACTCACCCACCTCCCTCCCTTTTCCTCTGTTTATGAAGAAGTAACTTGTGAGTCAGGGAGAAAAGCACGGAAGGTCTTGAGAGTGAGAGGCAGAGTGGCTTCAGGCTGGCTTGGGTGACAAGATGGTAACCCCTTTAGCCACCATTTCTGACTCATGCTACCCTTAAAGCATCCTCAGCAAAATTGAGCCAAAGAGATCTTGGCTAAGTGTGACTGGAATTTATTCTTCTTTTTTTTCCTTATTTCCCGCTATAAGGTCCAAATTAACTTTTTTATGGAAAATATATTATGTGATGCCAGTAATGTAGAAAAAATATAATTGGCTTCTCTTTTATGCATGAAATCTGAAAATAAACTTGAAAAGTTATACTTTGCAACTCTTGACGGTTTCCTTTCTGACTTCTTTGTTCTAGGTAAGACCTAATCTTTTTATATGTATAGAAAAAATTCAGAGGTACCTCTGGTATAGAGTAAACCCAACCCCAGAGTGTTAGGTTCACAAGGGGATGACCACTTTTCTAGTATGAAACACAAGGGATGGGCTTACAATCAATATAAGAACACAGACAAATGTGCATCCAGGCAACTGTTGGCACCCATGCCTAAAGCGACTGCTGAGATGGCTTAAAACAATATGACTGATAAAATATTCAAATCAAAATTGTTAATTTTAATTATCATAACTAGTTTTTTGTCAAATCTGATTTGGAATTGGAAATACAAGTACTGCTAATGTTCCTCAGGCTGTGTTTAATTTTATTTGGCATCCACATAAATGGGAAAAAGTGTATACTGTAACTTTTTCCTTTTGCATATGACTCAAAAGTGTTTTCATCCCCAAAATCCTGTCTTTGGCCAGTCAAATAAAAAAGGCTTGAATCACATCCCACAATTCACATCTCCATGGGAGATTGGAAATTGTAATTCCTCTAATGACTCCAGGCATTCAGAAAAATGGAATCTTATAGATTCAGATTAACCTCTGTTTCTGAGCTCCTGTTTTAACTTATGAATCATTTTAATCTTATTCTGTACCATGTCAACCTGGATGTAAAACCCAGAACTGCTGCTTCTTTGCCACAAAAACTCTGTTTGCCCAAGGCTTTTTGTTGAAAGCATTGCACTGAAATCTTTGGTAGACAAGGAGGTTTACGACTTAAAACCACAAAGCCAAGCCTTAAAATAAGTCTTCCTTTTCTCCCAAATAGTTATATTTCAGTAGCTCCTTTGCTTTAGTGTATTTACAAAAGCAGCTTCCTTTCTAAGGCTTTGAACTGTCTGGCATCTTTGCAAGGGTCAGGTTTCCTGTTTCACTATAACCCATTCAACCTCGTGCAGCAAAAATTTTTGTGCATCTTCCTTTCGCTTGATGGCAACCTTATTGATGGTACATTAGTTCAAACTAGCACTCTTATACATAGTGAAGAGTTCCCGAACTCTAGTGTGCACAGAGACACATACCGTTATATCCATTAAGAGGTTCACAACTGCAATTATGAATAAGTGTCAAACTATATTCAGCAATAAAGCCCACCTTATTGGAAAGTTCAGAGGAATAGTGCCCTTCAGAGTAGGTTTAAGCACTGATATAAAGAACACAGCATCCCTCACAGACAGCTCCATCCCATAGCTGGCTTGCCATAGCTGTAGGAAAGCTACTCCATCTCCCCATCTACCAGTCAGGAGGGACAGCTTGATTTTCACAACCATTGAACACAATTCCTCAGATATTCAGTGATCGGACGACCCCAAATGAATCCCTATGGCTAGGGGCATACCTTGTAGTGACTGGCTTAAACATAAATTACCAGAAGTGTGGCAAGAAGAGTTGGATAGCCTGCTTGATTTAAATCAAGCCAGCCTGGATGGGACTAATTCCATTCAAACTACATGGGTGCTACACGAGGTGGGGAGGAGTATGAATGACTGCTGGGAAGACTCTCACGCTGTTCACTGCAAGAGGGAGACCTCATCTGCAGGGCCAGCAGCCCAGTATCACATTCTATGGGGACTATTACTAAAGAGACTTACAAGTTTCACTTTGGGAGGCCGAAGCAGGTGGATCATTTGAGGTCAGGAGTTCGAGACCAGCCTGACAAACATGGTGAAACCCCGCCTCCACTAAAAATACAAAAAAAAATTAGCCGAGCGTGGTGGTGCATGTCCGTAGTCTCAGCTACTCGGGAGGCAGGAGAATCGCTTGAACCCAGGAGGTAGAAGTTGCAGTGAGCCAAGATCGTGCCACTGCACTCCAACCTGGGCAACACAGCGAGACTCTGTCTCAAAAAAAAAAAAAAAAAAGTTTCAACAGGTCTGTCAGGTCTTGTACATTTTAAACCACTTTAAAAAAAATCTACCCTCAGCAGGTGATAAACATGCCATGAAATGATAACCATCATAAGCTATTCATTCTCTTACTTTCACTCTGTCTCACCATTTGAACTTGATATATAGCCCTATTTCTTTACTTCAATCTCAGTAACTCCATAAAGCAATCACGTTAGTCCAACTTAGCTACTGCTGCCGACTTCTGCCTTAGGAGAACATCCGCATCACAGTCCCCATCTCTGCCTTTCTCCTCACCCCTCTGAGCTCCTGTACTCCTGAGTACTTTCTCCTGGGCTTTGCCAATTGGATGCTAAAAACTTACAAATAGGCAGAAAGTACACTTCTGTATAATGAATCTAATTGCAGCCAAAATTTTTTTCTTCTAAGATATGCTCATTTCATTCTCTCTTTCCATAATCCCAGCTGCAGTTCTCTGTCTGGCACTGTACTAGACAACTTTTTAATCCCAATAAATTCTCAGAACAAAATTATGTTTCCCAGCTAGTTTACAGATTAGGAAACTAAAGCTCAGATGAAATCACTTGTTTAAATCATTCACTACAGTGGCAGAGGTAGGTTCCTCTGATTCTCTGTCCTCTGGGTCAGAGTGGAATACCGGCTGGCCTACTGTCACCTTCTCCCTGGAGAGGATATACTTGTATATAAATAGGGCAAAGAGATGCAGCATATTTCTTTTTTTTTTTTTTTTTTTTTTTTTTTTTTTTTTTTTTTTGCCTAGGTTAGAGATTTAGGAGTCCTCCTTTCCGCCAAGCCCAGGTTCAAATCTTAAATCTTAAAAGTCCAGTGGGGCAGGGTGAGGGTGGGAAAAAACTCATATCCCGTAGAGCCAGGAATATTGTAGGTGCAGGCAATGGGGAAGAAGCATATTACCCAATATCTCTATTGGCAGCAACCCAGGCCACTCACCCTATATTTCCCACACTAATGTAGTAGCAATAGACTTGTTTTCATGTAGAAAACTGTTGAAGTTCGAGCTAGCTAGGATTGCTTGAGCTCAGGCTCTTAAATCCAGACACACAAAAGAGAGACTACATCCATGTAACCCACTTAGCAAATACCAGCTTTAGGGGAAAGAATTACTCCCATAATATTCTAGCAACTGCACATTTCTCCTTTTGAAAAGTGAAATTTCTTGCCTTAACTCCTCTCTAGAGAGTTATAAGGGGGACATCAAATAGAGAATATTTGAATTTTCTCTTTCCACAAGCATCATAGATGTTAATTGTAACTAGAAATGTTTTATTGACAACTTGCAACATTTGTTACTTGCAACAGAGTGTGAAGTTCTAAGAAAACTTCTTAGAGCCTTTAGAGACTTTGGATTTAATATGGCTAAAGTGTATCATTGTGATACTGATTTCAGTTAGAAGGACACTTGTTCAGATAACCGTGCTGTAACTCTGCTAGCTAAAAAGGTTTACATGCTTTGACTCCATTCACAGCTTCTTTGCCCAAAGCTTCCCCAGACCTCTCTGACATAGGATGCCTAGAGCCAAAGCTATCCTGGCTCACAAGAAATGCTTGTCCGGAGAGAGAGAGAGAAAGAAAGAGAGAGAGAGATAGAGAAAGTTTGTGCAAAACAAAGCAAAAGGACTTGACCACAGAGTAAAACAGTGTTTGGTTTCTTTCAGAGGCCCCTTTCTACTTGCCCAACTTACTAAGCTAGTTCCACAAAAAAGCATAAAAGAGGGCCGGGCGCGGTGGCTCACGCCTGTAATCCCAGCACTTTGGGAGGCCGAGGCGGGTGGATCACGAGGTCAGGAGATCAAGACCATCCTGGCTAACATGGTGAAACCCCGTCTCTACTAAAAATACAAAAAAAAAAAAAAAAAAAAAAAATTAACCGGGCATGGTGGGAGGGTGCCTGTAGTCCCAGCTACTCGGGAGGCTGAGGCAGGAGAATGGCATGAACCCGGGAGGCGAGGCTTGCAGTGAGCTGAGATCGCCGCCACTGCACTCCAGCCTGGGAGACAGGAAGACTCCGCCTCAAAAAAAAAAAAAAAAAAAAAAGGCATCAAAGAACATTTATGAATTCAAGAAACTATAAAGAATTAAAGAGCTTGGAGAACTGATTAATTTACCTCCAGGATGAGTAAGTCGGCTTTATTTTCATCCTGCTGCATACAATTAGTAGTAAAAGATGGAGTCTTCATTGCCACTGTGAGTCTGCAGTCCTCATTTTCACAACAGTTTTTCCAGGCTCCCGAGACTCTTGATACTTTTCAAGATATTCTTTACTACTCGGAGTACCTACTGCTTCCCTCCCACCTTTCTGCTTAGCAGAGGAGAAAACCGGAGCCAAAAATATTAATAGACTCAGAATTTTTTTCAAGCCCTGTTTGTAGTATATTTTAAATTTTCAGCTACTGGGACTCACTGCTCACATTATAGTTTCAAGTACAGTTTATGGCAGGTCTTCTTTAAGGAAAAGATTCACCACTAACTATTAAGATCCATTTTCAATGTTTCTTCTTGGGCAACTTAAATGTGTTCCCCAGAAACAGGTTTCTAGAACAGTATCCACAAAGAACCAAAACCTAAGTTTCAAATCAGTCCAAGTCAAATGATCACAAATAGAGAATTAATAACACTAGCTTTAAGGAGGTTCTGCTGTATTCTGACCTTCAAATAGATTAAATTTTGTTTTTGTTTTGCTTTTCCTCTTACGTTTCTGGTAGCCATCAAGTATGATGACAACTTATTGCATTTCAACAAAATATGTGTTGTGATGGCAACACCTTTTGTGTTTTAACTTTCTATTCACAGTGGAAAAAGTTTAAACCTGCCTGATGTGTCCTTCAGGAAAGTTAAAAGAATAAAGGAGATATTTAAGACAGCATTTTGCCTTAATCAGAGGAAGACAGAGTATGACATAAATACAAGAGTGTGATTACTGGTTAGCAGAAAAAATTCAATTCTGTGTTGTTCCTATATAAATCTTATTTCATATATTATAAAAATATGGGCACTCTTCAGGAGTAATAAAACCTTCAATAAGATTTAAGTAGAGACAGGTATCCAAAAGCAATGACTCCTGGAATTAGTGCCAACATGAAATACATCCCTAGTTGTTTAAAATGCTTAAATAATAAACACTACAAAGGTAAGCAGCTTTACTAGGATATAATCCAAACTTCACATTTACTTCCAGTTCTCCATTAAGCCCACACATTTGTTGTCTGCTTTGAGTGTGTTATTGAAATGCATCTACACTACTTTTATAACTGATAACAGAAAAAACAATCAGTATCCTTAATCTTTTCATCTTTTCTGTAGCGTCTGCAAATGAAATAAATCAAAGTACAGACCATAAAACAATTTGAAGACTCAATCCCATTATATAAATGTAATTTATATAAAAATTGAGACGCATTTATGGAAAGAGCTAAAATGCCTAAACCAAATTGTTTTTCCCCCTTAGCAAGACAAATTTAGATCGATAAAATATTCTCTACTTTTCCTTGTCTCTTCACAATTTAAGAAATGACAAACCAGTGTTTTTCTTCTCATTGGAAGGGGATGTGGTGGGCTTCTCTGGACACACAATTATAAGGTGAGTGGCCATGCTCCACTATAGAGTCCTTCCCATGTCCCAGGCTACCCCGTTAGTTCCAATAAATGCTATGTGATATTTGTAACAAAAGGAAAAAGAAAGAAGAAAAAAAGAAAATGAAAGAAAAGAAAGAAAGAAAGAAGGAAAGAAAGAAAGAGAGAGAGAAAGAAAGAAAGAGAAAGAAAGAAAGAAAGAAAGAAAGAAAGAAAGAAAGAAAGAAAGAAAGAAAGAAAGAAAGAAAGAAAGAAAGAAAGAAAGAAAGAAAGAAAGAAAGAAAGATGGAAGGAGAGAGAGAGGAAGGAAGGAAGGAAGGAAGGAAGAAAGGAAGGAAGGAAGGAAGGAAAGGAAAGAAACACAGAAAGAGCCTGCTCCAGTCAGATCACATGACTTAGTCAAATTCTATTTCCAATAGACCATTGGTCATAATTTGAAGATATAGCAATGCATGGAGTGAGAGCAGCAAGATGGAAGAATAGGAGTTTCCAGTACTCCCTCACACAAACATCAATTTGGACAGCTATCCACAAACAAAAAATACTTTTGCAAGAGCTGAGAAATCCAGGTGACAGATTAGTCACCTGAGTTGAGCACAGAAATAAGAAAAAAAAATGCCTTGAAGAGGGTACGAAAGGACAGTTTCACATGACCCAAGTCAGCCCTCCCCTCAGCCTGCAAAGCACAGCACAGAAACAGATACCTTCTGCATTGTTGTGTAGTGTAGAACACAGAAGGAGATACCTTCTGCAAGGAAAAAGGAGAGTAAAGTAAGCACTCAGTTTCATGGACCTCAGCACCAACCTGCCCTCAGTGAACCCTGGCACCAGGCCAACTGCAGGGAACACACGCTCTAGGCTTACCTTAGAGTCAGGCCCACTTCAACCTTGAGACCAGCCCCTGGGAACCCAGGCTTCAAGCTTAACTCAGCGCCAGGCCAGCCCCTATGATCCCAGGCTCCAGACCTGACCCAGTGCCTGCTCAGCCCCCATGGACTCAGGATTTGGGCAATCCCCTGTGGACCCAGGATTCAGGCTCACCTATATAGACCAGTGCTCCAGGACCACCCCTGAAAATCAGCCGGAAGTCCCATCCCAATGGTCCTCTGTGCCAGACCAACTCCCTAAAACTCAGGATCCAGGACCACACCCATAGAAGCAGGCTCCAACCCCATACCCATGGACTCAGACACCAAGTCCATCCACTGAGCAAGGCACCAGGCTAATTTGCCTGAGGACATTAGTAGCAAGGCCTACACATGGACCATACCAACCAGCCCACACAGACTCTGGTCAAGCTGAGTAGTGAAGTGCTTTCCCTGCTGAAGGCAGTCTGTAAAGATTGGAAGAAGTGTCTACTTCTTCAAATTTGCAGGTACCAATAAAAGGTCACGAGAATCACAAATAATGATGGAAACATGATATACCAGAGGAACCAAATAAAGCACTAGTAAATGACTCTAAAGAAGTGAAGATCTACAAACTTTCTGACAAATAATTCAAAATAATTGTCTTAAAGGAACTCTATGAGCTACAAGAGAACACCGATGGATAAGTAAACAAAATTGGAAAAATAATACATGAAAAAAACTAGAAGTTTAACAAAGAGAAGGAAACCATAAAAGAGAAACAAAGTTCTGAAGCTAAGTAACACAACTGGACTTAAAAATTTAGAAAGCTTAAACAGCAGCCTCAACTAAGCAGAAGAAACAATCAGTGGCCATTTGAAATAATCCAGTCAGAGAAGTAAAAAAAAAAAAAAAAAGAGAGAGAGAGAGAAAGAGTGAAGAAAGTGGGACTTCTTGAACACCATCAAGTGCACCAATATGTGAATTATAACATTCCAACAGGGATCAGAGAAAGAGAAAGAGAAATGTAACTTATTTAAAGAAAAGAAGACATTCATACAGCCAACAGACACATGAAAAAATGCTCTATCGCTGGCCATCAGAGAAATGCAAAATCAAAACCACAATGAGATACCATCTCACACCAGTTAGAATGGCAATCATTAAAAAGTCAGGAAACAACAGGTGCTGGAGAGGATGTGGAGAAATAGGAACACTTTTACACCGTTGGTGGGATTGTAAACTAGTTCAAGCATTATGGAAAACAGTATGGCGATTCCTCAAGGATCTAGAACTAGAAGTACCATATGACCCAGCCATCCCATTACTGGGTATATACCCAAAGGATTATAAATCATGCTGCTATAAAGACACATGCACACATATGTTTATTGCGGCACTATTCACAATAGCAAAGACTTGGAATCAACCCAAATGTCCATCAGTGACAGACTGGATTAAGAAAATGTGGCACATATACACCATGGAATACTATGCAGCCATAAAAAAGGATGAGTTGGTGTCCTTTGTAGGGACATGGATGCAGCTGGAAACCATCATTCTTAGCAAACTATCACAAGAACAGAAAACCAAACACCGCATGTTCTCACTCATAGGTGGGAACTGAACAATGAGATCACTTGGACTCAGGAAGGGGAACATCACACAGCAGGGCCTATCATGGGGAGGGGGGAGGGGGGAGGGATTGCATTGGGAGTTATACCTGATGTAAATGATGAGTTGATGGGTGCTGACGAGTTGATGGGTGCAGCACACCAACATTGCACAAGTATGCATATGTAACAAACCTGCACGTTATGCACATGTACCCTAGAACTTAAAGTATAATAATAATAATAAATAAATAAAAATAATTCAGAGGAAAAAAAAAAAGAAATAATAATGGAACAGTTCCCAATTGTGGAGACGGAAATGAAAATACAGCTCCGTGAGTCCCAAAGAACCCCAAATGGATTAAACATAAAAAGAGCCTCACCAACATAACATTATAATCAAATTCTCAAAAGTCAAAGAAAAAATTTTGAAGGAGTAAAAGAAGAGCAAATCATCACATACAAGTGAACCTCCATAGACTATCAGCAGGTTTTTCAGCAGACCAGGATAGAGCAAGATGATATATATTCAAAGTACTGGAAAAATAAATAAATGACCAAGCAAGAATAATACTATACCCAGTAAAGCTATCCTTCAGAAATGAATGAGATATAAAGCCTCCCAGATAAACAAAAGCTGAGACAGCTCATCACCATTAGGCCTGCCTCACAAGAAGTGCTAAATTTCAATTCTTCAAGTTGAAATAAAAGGATGCTACCAACATGAAAGCATATATAAGTACAAAATTTGTGGTAAAGATAAGAATATAGTCAAATTCAGAATACTCTATACTGTAGTAGTGATGCATAAATCACTTTTCACTCTAGTATAAGATTAAAAGATAGTATGGAAGTAGAAAACGTTGTGGTTTCTGCTAAAAATAATTATAGTTATAATAATTTGTGAAGTGATACATAATATAAAAGATGAAAATTGTGATATCAATAATATAAAATGAGGAAGATAGGTTAAAGTGTTTTTATGTATGCCATCAAACTTATCAGTTTAAAACAGACTGTTATAAGAAGTTTTATGTAAATCCCATGATAACCACAAAGAAAAAAAAAAACAGATGGCAAATACAGCAAAAAATCAAAAGGAATAAAAGCAAACCTGCCCAAAATATTATCAAATCACATAGGACGACAGAAACAAAAGAGCTACAAAATAGTCAGAAAACAATTAACAAAATGGCAATAGTAATTCATTACCTATCAATAATTACTTTAAATGTAAATGCATTAAATTCTCCAATTAAGTCTAAGCGGCTTTAAGAAGATTAAAATCATATCAAGTACCTTTTGTGCCACAATGATATGAAATTAGAAATCAATAAGAGGAAGGAAACCTAGAAAATTTGAAAATATTTAGAAATCAAACCACACGCTCTTGAATAATCAATGGGCCAAAGAAGAAACTAAAAAGAATATTAAAACATTTTGAGACAAACAAAGGTGGAATGCAGCAAAAATAGTAATAAGAAAAAAGTTCATAGCCTACATTAAAAAAAGACAGAAAGCCAGGCACAGTTGTATGTGCCTGTAGTCCCAGCTACCTGGAGGTTGAAGTGGGAGGATCACTTGTGCCCAGGAGTTTAAGGCTGTAGTGTACTATGTGCCCCTATGAATAGCCATTATGCTTCAGCCTGGACAACATAGTAGGATCCCCATGAGACAGACAAATAAATAAATTAGACAAATAATAAATAAATAAATAAGACAGATCTCAAGTCTACCTACCATTGCACCTCAAAAACCTAGAAAAAGAACAAACTAATCCCAAAGTTAGCAAAAGGAAGGAGATAATAAAGAGCAGAGGAGAAACAAATGAAACAGATACTTACAAAATAGAAATGATTGATGAAACTAAGAACAAACAAAAGACAAACAAAATTAACAAAACTTTAGCTAGAATAAAAACAGAAAAAGAGAAAACTCAAATTTAGTAAATTATAAATGAAAGAGGCAACAAAAAAATCACACAAATACAAAGAATTATTAGATAATACTATGAACAAGTATACACTAACAATTGGATAAACTAGAAAAAATGGATAAATTTCTAGAAATATACTATGTACAAAGACTGAATCATGAAGAAATACAAAATCTGAATATACAATAATGAATAGATAGATTGAATCAACATATTTAATCTAGTTATTCATATAAACATTAGAACACAGTATAATCCCAACAAAGCCCAGGATCTGATAGCTTCATTGTTGAATTCTACTAAACATTTAAAGAAGTATTGACACCAATCTTTTTCAAATTCTTCCAAAAAATTGAAGAGGAGAAAATGCTTTTAACTCATCTTAAAAAGCCAGCATTACACTGATATCAAGCCAGAAAGGGCACTACAAAAAAATAAAATTACAGGCCAGTATCCCTGATACTGTTCATGGAATTTTCATGAAAAAATCCTCAAGAAAATACTAGCAAACCAAATTCAACAGCACACTAAAAGAAGCACACACCATGATCAAGTAGGATTTATCCCCAGAGTGCAAGTATGGTTCAATATACACAAATAAATACATGTGATACACTACATTAACAAAATGAAGAACAAAAACCACATGATCATCTCAACAGAAGCAGAAAACTCATTTGACAAAATTCAACATCCTTTGATGATAAAACCTCTCAACCAATTAGTTATAGAAGGAATATACCTCAACATAATAGAGATCAATATATGACAAGCCCACAGCTAACATCATACACAGTGCTGGAAAGTTGAAAGCTTTTCATCTAAGATCAGGAATAAGACAAAGATACTCACTCTTGCCACTTCTATTCAGTATAGTACTAGAAGTCCTAGCCAGGACAATTAGGCAAGAAAACAAACAAACAAACAAAAACACAAAGGTATACAAATTGGGAAAAAAAAAAAAAAGGTAAAATTGTCTCTGTTTCTAGGTGACATGATCTTGCAGATAGGAAACCCTAAAGACTCCACAAAAGATCTTTATAACTAATCAGCAAATTCAATAAAGCTTTAGAATATAAAATAAGCACACAAAAATGAGTTGTATTTCTCTTCACTAACAACAAACTACTTGAAAAACCTTAAGAAAGCAATCCTAATTATAGTGCCATAAAAATACCAAGGAATAAATTTAGCCAAAGAAGTGAAAGATCAGTATACTGAAAACTATAACATATTGATAAAAGAAATTGATGAAGACACAAATAAATGGAAAGATATTCCATGTTCATTAATTAGAATGTTTAATAATGTTAAAATGCTCATATTACACAAAGCAATCTACAGATTCAATGCAATCCCAATGACATTTTTCACAGAGATAAAAAAAATTCTAAAATTCATGTGGAATACTGAAAGACTTCAAATAGCCAAAGCAATCCTGAGAAAAATGAACAAAGCTTAAGGTATCACACCGCCAGATTTCAAAATTGCTACAAAGCTATAGTAATCAAAACAGTATGGTATTGGCATAAATATAGACACATAGACCAATGGAACAAAGTAGTCCAGAAATAATTCCACTTATTTTTAGTCAATTAATTCTTGACAGAGTTACCAAGGGCACACAATGGGGAAATGATAGTCTCTTTAAAAATGGCATAGAGAACACTGGATAACCACATGCAGAAGAATGAAATTGAACCATATTTCACCTTATTGAGAAATTGAAACTTATCTCACACCATGTTAAAAAATCAACCCAAAATCAACTAAAGACGTAAACATAAGACCTGAAATTTTTAAATTACTGGAAGAAAGCAGGGGAAAGCATTCTTGACATTGATCTGGGCAATGAGTTTTTGGATATGATGCCAAAAACATGGGCAAAAATAGACAAATGGAATTGTATGAGAATAAAAACCTTCTGCACAGAAAAAGATACAATCAACAGAGTGAAGAGATAGCCTACTTAATGGGAGAAAATATTTGCAAGGCATATATTCAAAAAGAGGTTAATATTTGAAACATAAAGAGTTCAAACAGCTTGACAGCAAGAAAACAAATAAACTGATTTCAAAACGGGCAAAGGATCTGAATAGGTATTTCTCAAAAGACACAGAAACAGCCATCAAGTAGGTGAAACAATGTTCAACATCCCTAATCATCAGGGAAATAAAAACCAAATCACAATGAGGTATCACCTCACGCTAATTCAAATAACTCTTACCAAAAAGAAAAAAGATAGTGTTGGTGAAGATGTAAGGAAAAGGGAACTCTTTTGCACTGTTGGCGAGAATGTTAATTGATACAGCCATTATGGAAAACACTATGGAGGTTTCTTTAAAAATGAAAAATAGAACTATCATATGATCAAGCAATTCCACTTCTGAGTATATTTTCCAAAGGGAAAAAAAATCAGTATTTCAAACAGATATCTGCACTCCCATGTTCATTGCAACATTGTTTACAATAGCCAAGATACTGAATCAACCTAAGTGCTCATGAACAGATGAATGGATAAGGAAACAGTGATGTATATTTATAATGGAATTTTATTCAGACCTAAAAAAATTTTAAAATTCTGTCATTTGTGACAGCCTGGATTAACCTAGAGGACATTATGCTAAGTGAAATAAGCCAGACCCAAAAAGACAAGCACTGCATGATCTCACTTATATGTGGAATCTAAAAACAGTGGAACCCATAGAGCAGAGAGGGAAATGAAGAGATGTTGGTCAAAGTGTACGAAGTTTTATTTATAAAGGATGAATAAGTTCTGGAGACATAATGTACAGCATGGTGACTATAATTAATAACATCAAATTATAGACTTCAAATTTTCTAAGAGAGTAGATCATAAATGTTCTAACCACACTACCAAAGGTAGCTCCGTGAGGTGATGGTTATGTCAATTAACTTGATAGTGGTAATCATTTTACAATGTGTACATATATCAAAACTTCACATTGTACACATTAGATATATACAGTTTACTTTTGTTGATCATACTTCAGTAAAGATGAGAGGGGAATAAGTAGTTGTGTATGTGTTAAATGTAGCTCCTTGCACTTTGGGAGCTTCTCACACTTGAGGTCAGGAGTTTGAGACCAGCTTGGGAAACATGGTAAAACCCCATATCTACTAAAAATACAAAAATTAGCCGGGCATGGTGGCATGTGCCTGTAATCCCAGCTACTGGAAAGGCTAAGGCAGGAATAACGCTTGAACCCGGGAGGTGGAGGTTGCACTCAGCTGTGATCATGTCACTGCCCTCCAGCCTGGGCAACAGAGTGAGACTCAGTCTCAAAAAAAAAAAAAAAAAAAAAAAAAAAAAAAAAGTAGCTTCCCTTTCACTTTCCCTTCAACCTGCTTTAGATACAGGGTGGCAAATGTTCTCATATGAATTATCAATTTGCCACAGACCTTGCTGGACTGAACAAAGGAGGACAAATGTGGGAATAAAAACAAAGACAAAAGAGTATATTTGGAAGAAGGGGTCAGGAAGCTCTGTGTTTCTAGTGAACAAGAGCCCTGAGCTTTGATAGCCCTTCATATTTATTGAGTAAAGGAGATAGGGAGAAAGGGGTGGTTGTGGTCAGCTGCTTGACTCAGTGCAGGCCTGCACGATTGCATTCTTTGAACAGTCGTCTCCAGGTATTCCAGTAGATAACCTCAAGGAGCATGATGCCAGGGAGTGACTGCCCTCAGCAAACCTTCTGGCGGCAGGTGCAGTCATGGGTTTGCCCACATACTGCATTCATGATAAACAGTTTGCTGTTTGATCATATAGCCTCCAGTGGAATGCTGAGTTGGTCATGTCCCACAGGCCTTCAGCTCCCTACATCAATTCATTTGTTTTGTGTAGTTATAAAGCCTTATTGTGTCCAACTGAGTCCTTTACATGCATACTACTGCTATATTTGCCCAAAATTATACTGTGAATGTTTCAGTTTTAGTTCTCTGGGAAACATATACTGAGGAAGTTTATTGAAAAGGGCTCTTGGGCTCAACAGCTGAGGAAGAGGAAGAAATTAGAACTGGACAAAGCGGGTAGATGAACTGCAGTATAGTCACACAGAGGCTCCAGATGATCCTACTGGGAGCTCCAGGGCTGGGATAGTCCTTCAGCTTAACCTCAAGTTAAGGCAAGCAATCAAGCCTTTATATTCTGTCTTGGGCCAGTCATTAGACTCCGGCTAACTGATAAGCAGATGAGGTATAACTTTAGGCCAGGCTATTCTCTTCAACGTCCTGGAGAGGGACTCAGTTGAGAACATTGAACCACCAACCTCTCAGCAACTGAGGGAATGAGTGCTGTGTGCTGGTTTAGGACAGAGGTAATATTCAAATATTTAATATTCAGTAATAACACATCAAATGAGGTCCCTGATAAATGGACCCCAGATGTTGGGAGCTTTTTGGACACCAGTCCTCACTTAAGGCATTCCCTTTCCTGGAAAGGTGACATAGGCACTGCCCACTGAGCCCTGGGGACTTATTAGTTCATTTTCAAAAAACAGATTACAAAACTTGACAGAAGTTTGATAAGCTAAATGACCACAAAGAAGATATTTTCAGTCCAATCAAAATAAAAGTATAAACAGAGAAAACACTTTGGTTCTGCATGACATTCTTCTAAAACAACCAACTCTGAAGGCCATTCACTTAGAAGAGTAAATATAAAAAGTCATTATCTAAATGAAAGCAGATATGTGCTATTTTACAATGACACTCTCCATTTTTCATAGGGTATTAGTTACCCTTGCAAAGCAAGAAATCAAACATTTGATCCATGGGGAAATTTACAGACTGTGACTTTTTTACCCTGAGTTTCAGGTCTAGCTGAAACAGTGAAGAGGTATTTTGAACCAACTACTGTTTGTTTCCTTTGAGTTCTCCAATGGTGAAGGGTTTTGTTCTCTATGCTATTAAGAACCAGGTTAGCTGATAGACACTGCAGCTACAAGGACTAACAGGGCCCCTATTTTAAAGAATATTGTAAAATAATAGGATGTGGATATTAAAGAGCCACTGGCTTTTATTATTTGTAATTTAGAAATTATAGTAGGTACATCTTTTGTGGAGAAATATCTATAGAGTAATATTTATCAAGTAATGAATATTAGAATAAAGATTTTTTAAATACCCTATTTACATTTTTCAATTTTCAGAACTAATGTATTACTTTTGGTCACACAATCTTGTTTTCACTTGATTTAGAAACATGTTCTAGAATATAATTTTCAAAATCTTAATATAAATCCTGAAAGTCCATTCACTTGTGGACTTCCACTAGTAGGGGCTATGGGAACATGGAGCAGATGCTCAGATGCACAGGCATGGGCAAACAGCAGTGACGGGAAAGCTATCCAGTGAGCAAAACTTAACTTGAAGACCAGTGTAATATGAAGGAGAACAGATGCTATATAGATCATCTTATTTTTAGTTTTGGTGCCTCCCAAAGAAGATGTGCCTTTGGGCACATCTTGAAGGAAAATATAATGGTGTAGAAGTAACAACGGATTCTACTCTTATCTAAAGAGCCATTTAAGGGCCAATATCACAGGACAACTGTAAAATGTATCGTATAAGAGTGACAATCTCTTAACACCCTTCCCTCATTTCCATCTCTGTTATGTTTTCTTGGGTGTACAAATCCCAGAATAATAATGGGCCATCAACTGCCTCCTTCATTACTTTTGCAATGACTTGATTAATATATGCCACATGCCATAGTTTATGTGACTCATAAACTATTAGAAAACCAGAGCAGTCATAGAAAAAGCCCAGGTTTGTGGCTCTACCGTATATATATTTTATGTAATCTTGAACAAGTCACCTGATCTCTCTTCTGTCAAATGAAGATAACACCGTGGATCATGATAGTTGTGAACACCATGGATAATATTTGAAAAATGCTTGATACAGCTTTAGCTCTTAATCAAAGGCAATTATTGAGGAGTTATAGAAGAGTCCCAGAGTACGGGCTAGCCTCAAATATCTTGCTGATCCAATAATTGATGCTGACCCTGGGAGGTCATGTAGTACAGGGGAAGTGATGAAGTTGGATTTTACAAGAATGCTTTTGGCCAAGGCACTCCAACCAAGCAGAAAGCTTTCTGTTAAATATATCTGTTCCCTGCCTGATATCTTCCTCCCTCTAAATGTTAGGCAACTTGGTTGCCCCTTCCTAAAGTCTCTGCCCTATCTCTGTTTCCAGGGACAATTTTTTTTTTCATTGTCAGTGCGAAGTAAAGAAGCTCCGGGTCCACACTGCAGCAAATTTGCCTCAAGAACAAATTATTTCTGATGTAGTCCTAAATTGGAGCCATAGTTTTAGAGACTGGGATCCTTCCTTTAACCCAAATGCTTACCAAATGGCCATTATTCCCCATCTTAATTAATGCTATAGGCCACCCAGTTTAAAGTAGCCATCCAGTCATTGTTGCATTATCCTCAGACACCAAACCCCTGACATTGACCCAAGTCCTAGGCAGAGACCCTGGCACATCAGCTATGAACGTGTGCCACTTACATCTCTCATCAGAAAAGAACTTGTTGCTCATCTGTAGAGCATGCAGAGTGCCTCCAACTGCAGTGTCTCCAGGATCTGGCCTCAGCTGGAGAGATTCAAACCACAATGTAGGCCTGGTGAAGTCCAGACAATCCAATAGGGATCTTCAGAGCAAAGATTGTTCATTACAGAAGACTTAGGCTGAGCAGAAGTGGTCAGGCCCTACAGCCCCATGGTGCTTAGTTATCAGAACAGCTTCTCAGGCAGAGTTTGACTTGGCATCTCAATGCCTGCTCTCCAGAGGACCCAACTGACATACTCACCCACTTACCATGTCTTCCCTCTAGCTGCTAGCCCTAGTTACTGCCTGTCTCTGGGCAGGGGCTGATGCTTATTGGTTCAGGCTAGTGGAAAGCAACCATACTATAGCATTTTCTGGGTACATATCAGCTACACATAAAGTAGAAGCACTTTCTCATCCTAAAAGTCTGAACCCCAAAGATGCCTTTCTGGGGTCTCTACACACTCTTCTTTTTTCAGAGGAAGACTTTTTCATAATAGCATCAACAAAAATAACATTTACCTGTATGCAGGACATTATAACTTTCAACATAATTTCATAAGCAATAGAATCACTATACTTTCAATCTAAGCAAATTCAATTATGCATATTGAGAAGAAAAAGTGAGAGAGAACAACTTAAACAACCTGGTGATTCTGCCTGCCATTCCACAAAATAAACCTTTCCTGTGAGTATCTAATGCAGTCAAGCCTGAAAGAGTAACTACATGTTCCAGAAACCTTCAGAAAAACGCATGAATAATTTTAGGAGTTTTCTGACTAATGACAAAGAAGTTGAAGACTTTGCCTAGTTTTTCAGGTGAGTGAGTGGCGTTGAAGGAATAAACTGAAGAATTAATACAAACTCTGGGAGGGATCCAAGATGGCCAATTAAAAGCAGCTGTGGTCAGCAGCGCTCACAGAGAGGAGTGAAAACAGGTGAGTGAATTCAGCACCTTCAACTGAAACATCCACGTTCTCGCACTGGGACTGGCTAGGCAAACAGCTCCACCCATAGAGAACGAATAAAAGCATACAAGGGCAACAGCCCACCCAGGAGTGGCAAGGAGCCAAAGGAATTCCCACCCAGCCAAAGGAAGCAGTGAGTGATTATGCAACACTGCCCAGAAAACCACACTTCTCCCATGGATCTTTGGAACCCACGGATGAGGAGATTCCCTGAGCCCACACCATCAGGGCCTTAGGTCCGATACACAGAGCTGTGTGGAGTCTTGGCAGAGCAGCCACTCAAGCGCACACAGAGACCCAAGAATTTTATATACTGCAGCCCCAGGGTCCCTGGCAAGGTAGGAAATTCGTCTGTACATATCCCTAGAAAGGGAGCTGAATCCAGGGAGCTAGGCAGAGAAGTTCTGTGGGCCTCACTTCTACACACTTCACAAGTTAAGACCCATTGGCTTGAAATCCCAGTCAGCCAACAGCAGTGGGTTGGAGTCTGCCTGAGACTGTCTGAGTTCGGCAAGGTAGGGAGATGGCCACCATCTCTCCGGTTTGTAGACTCAGTTGTTCCAGCCTGCCAGCCGTGGAGAAGACAGAAGATCCTGACAAGGAAAGGTCCCCCACAATTTCCAAATCGTGGCCAGACTGGTTCTTTAAGCAGTACCCTGATCCCTTTCTCCTCACTGGGAAGGACCTCCCTGCAGGGGCTTTGACCACTCCAGCCCAGGTTCTATGGACAGCTTTGATCTCTCCTGGGATGGACCTCCCAAAGTGAGGGGGAACTGCCATCTCTGCAGTTCAATCTACTCAGCTGCTCCAAACTGCTGACTTTGGAGAATATAGGTGGATGGATAAGGAAGGGTCCCCTCTAAATACAGCACACCTTCTCTACCAAAAAGCAGTCAGACTTCTTCTTTGGGTGCATCCCTGATCCCATTCCTCTAGACAGGGTGAGACCTTCCATGGGGGTCTCTAACCACCTCCTACACGTGTGTGCAAGCTCACAACAGGTCAGTAGCCCCCTGGGATGCAGCTTCCAGAGGAAGGAGCTGGCTGCCATTTTTTTCTGTTTTGCTGCCATTACTAGTGATACCTCCAGGTACCAGAGAAACTGAGGCAACTGGGGTCTGGAGCAGATCCCCAGCAGACGCCAGAAGCCCTATGGTAGAGTGGCCTGACTGTTAAAAGAAAAAAAAAAAAAAGAAAACAACAACATCATCAACAAAAAAGACCCCAAAAAACCTCTTTAAAAGGTCAGCATCCTCAAAAATCAAAGGTAGATAAGCCCACAAAGATGAGAAAGAATTAATGTAAAAATGCTGAAAACTCAAAAAGCCACAGTCCCTCTTCTCCTCCAAATGACTGCAACACCTCTCCAGCAAGGACACAGGACTGGGCTGAGACTGAGATGGCTGAACTGACAGAAATAGGCTTCAGAAGGTGGGTAATAATGAACTTTGCTGAGCTAAAGGAGCGTGTTGTAACCCAATACAAAGAAGCTAAGAATCATGATAAAACAATACAGGAGCTGATAGCCAGAATAGCCAGTTTAGAAGGGAACATTATCAACCTCATAGAGATGAGAAACACAACATGAGAACTTCACAATGCAGTCACAAGTATCAATAGCAGAATAGACCAAGTGCAGGAAAGAATATCAGAGCTTGAAGACTGTCTTTCTAAAATAAGACAGGCAGACAACAATAGACAAAAAAGAATGAAAAAAACCTCCAAGAAATATGGGATTACATAAAGAGACTAACCTACCACTGATTATGGTACATGAAAGAGACAGGGAGAATGGAACCAAGCTGGAAAACATGCCTCAGGATATCATCCACAAAACCTTCCACAACCTGGCAAGACAGGTCAACATTCAAATTCAGGAAATGCAGAGAACCCTAGTAAGATACTTCACAAGAAGACCAACCAGAAGACATATAATCATCAGATTCTCCACGGTCGAAATAAAAGAAAAAATGTTAAGGGCAGCCAGAGAGAAAAGCCAGGTCACCTACAAAGGAAATTCCATCAGACCAACAGTGGAACTCTCAGTGAAAACCCTACAAGCCAGAAGAGTTTGGGGGCCAATATTCAACATTCTCAAAGAAAAGAATTTACAACCCAGAATTTCATATCTAGCCAAACCAAACTTTTCATAAGTGAAGGAGATATAAGATCCTTTTCAGACAAGCAAATTCTTAGGGAATTCATCACCATCAGGCCCCCCTTGCAAGAACTCCTGAAGGAGACACTGAATATGGAAAGGAAAAGCCATTACTAGCCACTACAAAAACACACACTGAAGTACACAGACCACTGACACTATGAAGCTACCATATAATCAAGTCTGCAAAATAACCAGCTAGCATCATGATGACAGGATCAAATTCACACGTGACAATACTAACATTAAATGTAAGTGGGCTAAATGCCCCAATTAAAAGACACAGAGTGGCACGCTGGATAGAGTCAAGACCCGCCAGTATGCCATCTTTAAGAGTCCCATCTCATGTGCAAAGACACACATAGGCTTAAAATAAAGGGATGGAGGAAAAATTTACCAAGCAAATGGAAAAAAAAAATCAGGATTGCAGTCCTAGTTTCTGACAAAACAGACTTTAAACCAACAAAGGAAAAAAGACAAAGAAGGGTATTACCTAATATGGTAAAGGGTTCAATTCAAGAAGGAGAGCTAGTTATCCAAAATATACATGCATCAAACACAGGATCACCCAGATGCATAAATCAAATGCTTAGAGAACTACAAAAAGACTTAGACTCCCACACAATAATAATGGGAGACTTTAACTTCCCATTGACAATAGTAGACAGATCATAGAGGGAGAAAATTAACAAAGATATTCAGGACCTGAACTCAGCTCTGGATCAAGTGGACCTTGAGTAGATATCTACAGAACTCTCCACCCAAATTCAACAGAATATACACTCCTCTTATCACCACACAACAATTCCTCTAAAACTGATCACATAATCAGAAGTAAAATACTCCTCAACAAATGCAGAACTGAAATCACAACAAACAGTCTCTCAGGCCACAGCTCAATCAAATTAGAACTCAGGATTAAGAAATTCACTCAAAACCCCACAACTACGTGGAAATTGAACAACCTGCTCCTGAATGACTCTTGGGTCAACAATGAAATTAAGGGAGAAATCAAGAAGTTCTTTGAAACTAGTGAAAACAAAGAGACAACAACAACATACCAGAATCTCTGGAACACAGCTAAAGCAGCGTTAAGAGGGAAATTTAAAGGACTAAATGCCCACATCAAAAAGCTAGAAAAATCTCAAGTTAACAATCTAAATTTCCAACTAACAGAAATAGAGAACCAAGGGCAAACAAACCACAAAGCTAGAAGAAGACAAGAAATAACCACAGTCAGAGCTGAACTGAAGGAGACAGAGACACGAAAAACCCTTCAAAAAAATCAAGGAACCCAGGAGCTGGATTTTGGAAATATAAATAAAATAGATGACTAAGTAAACTAATAAAGAAGAAAGGAGAGAAGAATCAAATAAACACAATCAGAAATGATAAAGGAGATATCACCACTGACCCCACAGAAATACAAATAATCCCGAGATTACTAAACTCAAAAGACAACTAGAACAGAGTTTTTATAGCAGAAGAACCAGAACAATCTGTTTTAATCACTTCAGCAAAATGGATTAAAACAATAAGAGGACAAGGAGTTCTGCAATCAATCTTTCATTCAATCACCCTTTTAATAAATCTGCATTTTAAGAGCACATACAATGTTCAGAGCATGCAAATACTGTCTAGTGTTCACTTGGCCTTTTTGTCATTAGTTTTATCACCCATATCCCATTTTCAGAAAGCAATTCAATTCCATTTTGGTAAATTACCTCTCCTATCCAAAGCCTAAGCAGTACAGTAAGTCTCATATCATAACTCTTTCTCTGGAAAGAAAAGTTTTATATGCAAAGAGATACATATAAGAAAAATGGATTGCAGCCTAAACAAGGCAAAAGCTAAAACAAACAAACAAAGTCATCAATAGGAGAATGAATGAGTAGGTTATGGCATATCTATGTCCTAAAGTGGTATGCAGCCTTTGAAAAGAATCAGTTCAATCCATACCAACTAATTTGAAAGAATTCCCACAACATATTGTTGACTTATGAAAGCAATGTACAGAGATGTATGTATAATGAATTCTACTTTTGTAAACAATGAGTTTTTAAATGCCCTAAAATGTGTACTTATATGTAATTATATACATTGAGAAAGATATGGAGATGTGCACACCTGGAAGGTAATAATGATAGGGCAAGGAGGACCTAAAAACAAAGATCTCAGATGTCATGCAAAAAAAAAAAAAAAAGGTGTTATTTAATATACTATTTAAGTAAAATTTACGGCATGAGGTATGTAGTCATAAAATATTAATGATAGTTAACTCAGGTGGTAGAAATTTAAATGGCTTTCATTTCTTTCCTTACATATTACATATTTTTAAGTTTTTGAAATATTTTTAAAGTTTTAATATTACAAAATTGTTTTAAAGGTTTTTACACTAAAGAGTCAGCAGGCCACAAATAATGCTTGCCTCGCTTAGATTAAGGTCATAAGAAAAAAGTCCTAAATATGTGAGTGCTTTCCATATTTCCCTACCATAAGAAGATGTGGGCTGATGATACTAATGCTGATGCTGCTTTATTTCTTTGTTTATTTTTGATACAGAGTCTTGCTTTGTTTCCCAGGCTGGAGTGCAGTGGCTTGATCATAGCTCACTGCAACCTCGAACTACTGGACTCAAGGGATCCTCCTGTCTCAGATTCCCGAATAGCTGGGACTACAGATGCATCACCACACCCAGCTAATTTTTTTTAATTTTTTTTTAGAGATGGGGGTCTCGCTTTGTTGCTCAGGCTGGTCTTGAACTCCTGGCATCAAGTAATCCTCCCATCTCGGCCCTCACTCACTGCTGTGCCCAGCCTGACACTGCTTTTGATGTTGGATTTATGACTGCAATATTACACTACCTTCCACATACTCTATTCAAGCTTCACTGCATCCTTTGTTTGGACTTGATTTCACTATAGAAACCAACATATTCGTTAGATTTTATATGACTATTATTCACAAATATGAGAAAGTATCATGCATAGGGTCACTGTTTCCCCAGACTTTGCAGCCCCAAAGCAATAATTCTAGCAAGAACAGGCAGGATATCTAACTCGCCCAGCCTCTGCCCAGAACATAATAGGACAATGTGCAAGGGAGAAAACCAACCTAATGATTTCTCTTTTATTGTTGTATAGCTCCTATAGTCCTCATCTATATGTGCCCTCTCCAGCAGGACCTGATAAACTTAGCAGAGTGAGATAGCAGCAAACTTCCATTTATTTTTGTTCTAGCAGAAAGGGTTAAACATAATAGTAACAAATCTTTTTGTAAATGTTCAGAAGGAATTTTAGCTTTTCATAAACATTATATAGGGTAGAGTCAAGAGTTTTAAAATTCACTCAGACCCTTTATACACAGCAAGTCAAATCAATGCCCAGTGAGCAAGCTGCAGGTGATAGGTTTCCAGGGACTTGCAATGACTGGTGAATCCCCAGCAGGGGAACTAGAAATAGGAGTTTATCAGTCAGACACAATTAACCTCCTCCAGCCACTGCCAAGTGCAGACAGTCTAGAAGTCATAGGCCAAATGACCCTCTAAAGTGGTCCAACCCATAGTAAGTAATAAATTACATTACTGATGCTGCTTTATAGTTTTCAGGTCACCGTTGCATACCTTAGCCTCTGACTTTAACACATTTGTTGAGTATTTAACTGTGCTCTATTTTTTTATCTTCACAACAATCCTGTTTCACAGATGAGGAAACAGAGGCAGATTTAAAAACTTACCTAAGTAAAACAGCTAATATAATAAATCAGAATTTGTTGTCTGTGTCACCTTTGCAGAAGATCCAGAATGCAAGTTCGATGAACATTTTTGTTATATTCGGCTTGTATCTCCAGTGTCTAGGACAGTCACTAGCACATGAAATGAATTCAGTAAATATATTTCGGGTACATAAGTGACTGCATCTACTAGATAATTCTCTTTCAAATTCTATTCATAAATTGAAAAAAGCTTATCATTATGTCTAGAGCCTGCAAGGGAAAAAAAAATGCAACATTGCTTAAACTAATTGTTTTTTATTCTAAGTGCTTTAAGTGCAAACATTTCCCACAGGTAAAAAGACAGCATTGTAAAAACTATGTATGTAGTTACACATTCATTTTAAAGAGATCTTTTATCTGTTCTTCTTGCTCACATATCTTTGTAATAATTCTCATAATGGAAAACCACAGAAGTCCCATGGCAACAGGGCCTATGCTTTGTCAAGATGAGACACGCAGGTTTCATCATTTTGTGATTTGATTTACTCAGGAAGCAAGGAAGAGGAACTGAAGGAAGAGGTAAAAAATAAAACAAAGGAAAACAAGGACAATCATTATCTCAGTGAATCATCAATATTTTCTAGGTGGATGCATCCATGGAGTTAATAAGTTGGTAGGCAGTCTAATATATCTCCTATTCTCCCACTGCCTACCGTGGTTAATTTACTGTCCTCCTTAGTATTTCCACAAACACACCTAGATACCGCCTTCATCCCTGACAACTTCCAATGCCACCCACAAACAGTGCCAGGATTTACTCTATTTAACACATGAATGAACACCCACAGAGTCCTATGACTTCTCTCTCTGAGCTCCCCTTACTCCCTTCCGGTCTCTGATCACTCCTCCATTCCCCCTAAATGCCTCCATCCTCTAAGTTTCCATCTCAGTTCTCTGCATCTGGGCACTCAGCACCTGCCCAGTGATATTATGCCTTGTCACAGCATCCGTACTCTCTCATTGCAAATCTTGATCTCCAGGACTAGCTCTATTAAGGGTCATAACATCTTCCAAAAGGGACGGTAGATCAGAGCTCAAATGCCACAGAAAGGGGGACAGGGGGAAGAACTGAGATAAGGCCACTTGCTGTGGGATTTAGGAGGTCATAGGTGATGTGCAGAAGAGCAGGTTTATGAAATGTCGCGATAAGCCATATTAGGAAGCCATGTATTGTCTATCCAGCTGAAAAAGAAAATAAAAACTGGTCTACCCTCTAATTGTTGCCTATTTTGACATTACCCTCCTTAGCCAACATTTCTTCTTCAACTACTCATCAACACAGGATCTCAGTCAATCTCATACTTTGTTTCTTACCTTCCCTACTACTGCTAATTACATTTCATCCGTTCCCAGAGGCTTAGCTCACATTTCACTATCTCTGCTGGAATCCTTTGGATCCCTCTGAATTACTGAATTCAGTGGATCATACTGAACTACTCCTCCTTAGTATATCCTAGGCTATTTCCCTTTTGTGGTGAACTGAACCTAATTCAATTTGAACATACACTATTCTTAAAATAGGTAATTTTTATAGGTAACCCTAATCTCTAAAACTGTGATGTGTATGAGGGTTACCTTCTCCCCTACAGTCTCTCTACTGGACTATAATAAAAGCAAGTCTCTGACCAAATTCTGTTACAGGCTTTTTTTTTTTTTTTTTTTTTTTTGAGATGGAGTCTCCCTCTGCCTCCCAGGCTGGAGTGAGGTGATGAAATCTCGGCTAACTGCAACCTCCACCTCCCAGGCTCAAGCAATTCTCATGCCTCAGCCTCCCGAGTAGCTGGGACTAGAGGAGTGCACTACCATGCCCAGCTGATTTTTGCGTTTTCAGTAGAGAGGTATTTTAGTTGTCCAGGCTGGTCTTGAGCTCCTGAGCACAGGTGATCCACCTGCTGAGGCCTCCAAAAGTGCTACAATTACAGGCGTGAGCCACTGCACCAGCCACGGATATGCTTACTAAACAAGTATTTATTAGTAAGCAGGCACACAAGTGTTCACACAGTCTGCTTGCAAACTCCATGAACTCCTATCTTCTGTGCTTTTAGTGTTCTGATTACCACCATACATAAAATGTTTAATTGAGAAAAAATGAGAGTATTCTAGAGGATAGATTCTGTTTCCTTCAGTTCACACCAGGAACCAGGATCTTCTGACCCAATTGCTGGACCCAGGGGAGGATTAAATCTTGGATGCCATCCCTACTGGCCTCATCAGATTCTTAAATTTTGTTGAT
Source organism: Macaca fascicularis (assembly GCF_037993035.2). NCBI lineage: Eukaryota > Metazoa > Chordata > Mammalia > Primates > Cercopithecidae > Macaca > Macaca fascicularis. The sequence continues at coordinate 159,812,475 of NC_088379.1, read as the reverse complement.
GTAAAGGTAGAAGAGTGAGGAGTATTGCAGTTATGTTAACCAATTCATACATTTGAATACCTTGAATTTCACCAGTAAGAACTCATTTCTTATATTTGGTATGTTTTTAAGCAAAGTATCACATGTAAATTGACACTGTTTGCTTAACAAACACTTGTATAACATCTATTATGTTGCAGATACTAATCTAAACACTGTGCACATATTAATACATTTAAACCTCATAGCAGCCTATAAAGTATGCACTAATATTATCCCCACTCTACAGATTCAGGAACTGGCATGCAGGTAAGTTAAGTTACTGAGATGTTTTAACTAGTAAATAGCTGAGCCAGAATTTGAACTGAGGCAGTCTGATTCCAGGGTTCATGGTCTTCACAAGTTCCCTGATCACAGAAGTGTCTGTAAAAGTTGCCTCTACAATATAGGCTTCCTTATTAGAATGCTAGCTGGCCCAATTGGAAAACTAGGACTATCTGGATTGTGGCTTAACCTGACTAATAAAGATAGCCATAATTTCCCGCTCTTTATATTAAAGTATTTAAAGTGAATAACCAACACAACACTAATTAGCTCTTTCCTTTGTTAGTATTTCAGCAGAGAAGGCTAGGTTTTACAACAGCATACTCACTAACTATTTAGACCTGTAGATCTTTAATTTTAACTTTTTTAATTTTTATTTTTCTCAGAACAGATTCTTGCTCTGTTGCCAAGGCTAGAGTGCAGTAGCGTGATCATAGCTCACTGTGGCCTCAAAGTCTTGGGCTCATGTGATCCTCCCACCTCAGTCTCTGGAGTAGCTGGGACCACAGGCCTGCACCACTGCACTCAACTAGGCTTGCAGATCTTGAGTCTTGAGCCCTTCTGAACTTTTCAATTTCCCATTTACATCACCACTGTCAGATGATGATGTAGCTTTTGCTTAAGAGTACCCATTTGAGGGTACTCACTCTCTTGGGGCCACCATCGTGTTGGTCCTCATTTCTGACTATTGGAAAGTTCCTTCTTGTATGAAGCAAGAATTTTTTTTTTATAAGCATCCACTGAATTGATCATAGTTCCATATGACCAGTAAAGGGTCAAATTTATGGAAACAAGATATGCCTCACACAAGACAGTAACAAAGACATGGTGTTTCCCCAGTGTTGCATGCTGCCCTCATGAAGGGTGTGGAAAAGTTTATTGTGACAGGGATAAAGATTCAGCAAGCTCATGAATACAGGAGTCAGAGAAGAGAGGTCAGTAAGGACTGCTGTGCTCAGTGAGGGTTTTGGCAGAGGCATTGCCAGAATGACTAGGTTCATAGAACACAAACAAACGAAAAAAAAAATGGGTGAATGAATTAATGATGGTGGATATTAGGCTGCCTGATGTCTAGACATGGTTCCATTTATCAGAATTCCTGACTCCTGCTCTGATTGATGAAGATCTAGCTGTGGAAATGCTCTCCAAAGAGGGAAATTGCCAGTTTCTCACAGTATGAGACAGAAACACAGATTTCGCAAGCCTTAAGTGATGGTTCCACGCTTCTGAGTTTGCCTCCAATGAGCTGCTGATTTTGAATTGCAAGTTTCTGATTGCTAAGTGGTTTATACTGATCAAGGTTGCTGTGTATGCCCATGCAAGGTGTGGACAAGAACCTATAGATTTGTCTAAGTTAGAAAATCCAAGTCTTCACATTGACATTAAGAATAACAGAAAGAATATTACTAACAAGAATCTCGGGAAGTCCTTTGCAATTATAAACATTCAGTACTTTTAACCCAGATTCACACAGCATTCTTTGTATGAATAGAGATTCACAGAAGTTGTGACATTTCTAAAATCAAACATTTAGTGAATACCAAATCTGATATCAGAGTCCAGGTATTTCAGATGCTGGTTCAAACAGTAAACCTAGAACCAGAGTCAAAAAAAAAAAAAAAAAAAAAAAAAAGTTGCTCTCTATGCTTAATATCCGTGCATTTCACTGTGTGTAAATTGTTCCTCAATAAAAATACACTTTAGTAATATCCAAAAACAGATGGTTGAGCCTGTTATAAAGGCCAGTAGTAAATGGAAGAAGAATCTATGGAGCACCTGCACTCTGCTCGACCCTGGTGTCACTGTATTCTGTTCATCCTCTCACTGCCCTCTCTTAGAAGTCCAGATCTGCATTTTACAGATAAAGAATGTAAGTCTTAGAGAGATAACTTGCCTTCATGGGAGACCTGAGATACTAAACCAAATGTTGATAACTCCAAAATCAGTGCTTTTTCTACGTTATTAGTTTTTCCCAAAAATGTGCTATGGATACCCCTGGCAGTACATGTGATAATTTTTGGTGTAAAAAGATAGACATTCTCTGTGTTAGTTTAGTGTGAATTTGGTGGGAATAAAACAGTTTTTCAGGGCATGATACAAAATGTCTTTAAAATCAAATATATTGAAGTTTCTTAAATGTTCAATTTAAAGGAAAATGTAAAATATTACCAATAATAATACAATTGGTTTGCAGATATGTTTCTATATGTTGCCATGGCAAAAATTTAAAAGGCAGCATCAGAATGTCTGAAATTTGAGAAACCTGGAGCTGCGTCATGCTGCCTCCTCACAAAGCAATTGACAACTTGGTCAGTAGCTTAAATTGAGCCCCAAACTGTTATCCACAATACTTTCTATACCTGCAAAAAATAATAATTCCAGAGGAGTGACATCAACAAGATGGCAGAATAGAACATCTACAATCCTCATCTCCCATAGAAACATGGATTTGGCAACTATCCACAGACAAAAGTGCCTTTAAGGGAACTTCAGAATCCAGATAGGAAATTTCCACACACTAGTGAAGCCCAAAACTGAGAAAAGCCGCTTAGAAAAGACAGGCCTGTGTCTTGCTAGTAGGCTTACTGACCACAGAGCCAGCTGCAGAACAGGAAGCAGACCCATCCCCTGTAGTTGGGGCCCCAGCCCCACTGATCCACAGTCCTGCCACCAGCCCTGCCTGCCTGTGGAAGCAACAGGAGCCATGCCCATTCACACTCCCAGTGGTAGACCCAACAACCACAGACTCAAATGCGGACCCAGAGCAGCCTTATGATCCAGTTCCAGTCCCTCTCAAACACAGTCTCAGAGGCGGTTTGTCTGAGATCTGGCAAGAGAAGGTCTTTTCCTGCTGAAATCAGTCTGTAAAGATTAAAAGAGGTGGCTGCTCCTTCAAATGCACCAGCACCAGTGCAAGTCCACAAGGATCAAGAAGAATCAGGTAAATATGACACCACCTAGGGAGACTAATGAATCTCTATTCAGCGCTAAAGAAACAGAGATCTGTGAACTGTCTGACAAATAACTCAAAATAAACATCTTAAAGAAATTAAATAACTGCAAACCCATGAGCACATGAGCATTGTTAAACACCTGAAATAATAATGAATAGATGGATGGATGGTGCCAGAAATTGTCTTGGAAAGAAAGAGTAAGAAATAATAAAAGCACAACAGGTTGCAAAATGGTCGCTGAAACACCAAAGAGTGAAATTCTAGCTGCCAAGAGGGGGCAACAGAGAGTTGGTTTCAGGGCTCTGAAAGTCAGCAAGATAGCTCCTTAGTGCTTTCGAATTATAGCCTAGATCAGAAACTCTGCAGTGGACGATGCTTTTGGACCTAAAGGACCTAAGGAGATCACACTATTAGCCAAAAATGGGTGCAGAAGTGGAGGTATATAAGAGTTCTCTATCACCTACAGATTAAATTCAGGCCTTTTAGAAAGGCAGACAATGTCCTCAATAGCAAGACTCCACCCATGATTTAGGCATCAACTCCTACCTATTCCCACTGTGGTAATGAGGAATTTGCATGTCGTTCCTCACACACACGATGTCACGATGTCATGTCATCTGTCTGCAAATATGCCCCTGCTGATCTCTCACCTTACAATGATCTCTCTACCTTTGCTTAGCTGCCTAGCCTCCTCTTCCAAATTTTAACTCAGATATTATTTCCTCTCAGAAGTCTTGAAATCTTTCTGATCTCTTTTTGTTGGGGGAGGAGGGGTTAAGTGCCCACCTCTACACACCCACTTATCCTTGTGCTGAATATCAGTGCTGCCTGCTGTCCTATGACCCAGGCCAGGAAACCTCTGCCCTGGGCTCTGAACTATGTAGGGCCATGATCCTTCACTTCATGGAGAATTCTCAGGGCCAAGTAAAATGCCCCCCAGAGCCCTATCTATCCCTTTCAGATTATGCTCCAGGTTCCCTGGACCCAGAATTTTCTGTCCAAATAGCTCACAATTCACTTCCAAAGCCTCAGGGTATGCATGCCTAGGCTGCCAAGAGGAAATCATGATGAATAGATGGATGGATGGTGCCAGAAATTGTCTTGGAAAGAAAGAGAAGAGTAAGAAATATAAGAAAAGCACAACAGGTTACAAAATGGTCCCTGAAACACCAAAGAGTGTTTGTGTCCATGTGGATGCATTCTGAATATTCAGGCTGGAGTATCCACACGTGTGCTTGTGAGGCCCCTCACAGTGTGGAGGCAGCCAGAAAAGGAAAGAGAAGAAGTCAGGCTACAGGTCAGCAACTGGTTTCCCCTCACTGCTATGTTTCTGTGTAGAACTCCAAGGGGTTCCATAATTCTAAATTCACATTTGGCTGAACAAGTATCTTTATCAAGGCAGAGGGATACAACATATCTTATTTAGCAATGGTCTGCTGGCTTGATTTATCAATGCCAAATCTCTAGACATATGACAAAAATCTCATCTTTGCCCTAGGCCCTGCAAATGTTAGGAGCAGACCTGTCATACTAACATCTATCAGAGCACTGACCAACACTTACTGAAATGTTCTTGCTTACAAGAACCCTCATCTACTAGGACATGACCATCTAAAGGGCAAGGATCTTTTTTCTGTCCCCAGGGTCTAGCCCTGTACGTAATGAATAATAGATTCCTAACATCTACTAGCAAATATTTATTTAACTGGACAGAACTGAGACAATGAAGCCCAAGACCCAGTCAGAGCCACTGAGTCATCTTTAGGAGTGAGGAAAAAAATGAGATGGGGTAGGCAGAACTAAGGCTGGGTGCCCTTTGCCTTCTGCCTGGAGTTCCCTCCAGAATACTTGACTCCTGCTAAAAAGGGGGTAATAAGTACTGAAAAGAAATAAACTCTAAAGACTGACAGAAGAGGGAGATGGTTTTAATTTTCATTCATTACCTAAGCTTTTGGTACTAAAAAAGAGTAGTAAATGATAATAAAATCATCTTATAGTAAATGTACAAAATATACAATTTAAACTTCTTTGCCTAAGAAATTAACAAATGAAATACAAAGATAAGAATCTGGTAATCAGCTTTCTATATAGGCAGGCACTGTGAAGCTAAAGACAGCTCCATCTTCTAAACTCTTCTCTAAATACCTTTCGGCCAATATATAACCCTACCCCACACCAAGCTCCTCATGGCGAACATCACAGACTCACAAAGCAGAGGGAAACAGCAGGACACCAAAAAGACTTATAATAACATCCCATTCTATATTTAAGAGGATATCAGACTTCTTCCCTTGCCCCTGCTTCTCTCTCTAACTAAAATCATTTAACTGAAATTAATGTTTCCCAAGTATTTATAAAGCAGCTATAATGTTCAAGGCTCTAGTCTATACTCTTGAGAGACATCTTAAAAACTGACCCAATTCCTGCCTTCATGGAGTTTCCATTCTAATAGGTGAGTCTCAGCCTTGGCTACACAGAGGTAACAGGAAAAGTGCAAGAGAGCTAGGAGATTTTTGTGGGTAAAGTTCATGGAGTTTCCCGCTGATTGCTCCTACTTTCTCAATGAAGTATGAAGCAAGGGCATCACCTAAAAGCAAGTGGGTGTCCCATTTAACTAGGCTGGCAGTGAGGGACAGCACCTCTGCTTCAGCAAGGACTTTGATTCTGCATGAGAGAAGCCATTGGAAGACCAAGAGGAAATGAAGTAGGGAGCTGAGCTCTGGTATTCACTTTATGGTTAAAAGACAGAAAGGGAAAAGGTACTCTCAGGCCCAATTCTAGACTGTGCCTTCCAGCTGGGGTCACCAGATTTAGCAAATAAAAATGTTTTAGCTAAGAACCTTACAGCCCAGCTCATCAGGATACAAAGGAAATATGAGTTCAGAACCCAGACTCCAGCTAGGTATGAAGAAATTCTCTGGTTGGGATGCCATAATACTGGACTTCTCTCTTGGTGACCTGAATGACCTGAGCATGGTCAGTGGATACACAATAGTGAGGGATGCTTCCAATGCTGGCCCCCACCACTGCTTCAACATTAGTGACAGGGAGAAAACCAGGGTGTTGTCTCAAATTATTTTTACCCACAACCACAGTTCTCTAGCAGCCTTAGAGGTCCTTGGTAAGAAAGAGAAAACCAAGCTGCACCCACTGTAGTTTTTATTGTAATCAGAGCTTCTGAATCTATGTAGTAGCCCTGCCCTGTTTTCCTGAATCAGAGCTTCTTGTGGCTTTATTATACTGGTGGGTAAGCCAAAGTGGTGTGACACAGTGTTAGAGCATAGCGTTTGGAGTGAGACACTCCTAGATTTATTCACTCGGCAAATATGGTAGGCACATGCTTCACTCTTGTGAAGAGATAATATGTACATTATCTCTTAATCCTCTGTGGGCGAAAGATTGCCTAGGTGCTGAGGCAAAGAGACTGAAGGTACACACTGTTTCAGTATAATAAAGAAAATAGTTAGAATAAGAATAGTCATAATACAAATTAGATATAGAGATGATCATGGACAATTATCAATCATTGTTATAAACATTATTTAATCATTAGCTTTTAATATTACTCTTTGTTGCATTACTAATATAACCTAGAAATAACCAGCAGGTATAGAGTCAGGTACTGAAGGGACATTGTGAGAAGTGACCTAGAAGGCAAGAGTTCAGCCCTCTGTCACACCCGCATAAGGGCCGCTTGAGGGCTCCTTGGTCAAGTGGTAATGCTAGTGTCTGGGAAGACACCCATTCCTTAGCAGACCGCAAAAGGGAGTCTCCTTTCCTTGGAGGAGTCAGGGAACACTCTGCTCCACCAGCTTCTTGCGGAAGGCTGGATATTATCCAGGCCTGTCTGCAGTTATCTGGAGGCCTAAACCCCTCCTTGTGGTGCAGTGCTTCAATGGTCACGCTCCTTGTCCGCTTTCATGTTCCTCCCGTACCCCTGGTTCCTCTTTGAAGTTCGTAGTAGATAGTGGTAGAAGAAATAGTGAAAGCCTTAAAGTCTTTGATCTTTCTTATAAGTGCATACAAGGAAACACTGATGTATGCTGCCTTCTCTCTCTGCTTCAGCTACTTAAAAGGGAAGGGCCCCCATCTCCGTGTCTTGATGGTAGTGGTCCCCTGGGCCCAGTTGCTTTCTCCTTATCTCTTTGCCTTATGTCTTTATTTATTACAATCTCTCGTCTCCACACACGGGGAGAACACCCGCTAAGCCCCATAGGGCTGGACCCTACAATCGTCTCTCTGCATTAAATATTATCTTTTCCATTTTACAGATAGGGAAATCAAATCTTAGGAAGTCTAAGAAACATGCCTAAGATCTCAGCTAGCACAGAGGCAGGAAGAAAACTCAGGTCTATATGACTCCAAGCCCTTGCTCCTAACTACACATTTTACTCTTTTGGGATTTGAACCCTAGCCCTACCATGTATCCATTGTGCAACTTTGAGTTAAATAACATCTCTGGGTCTCAGTTTCCTCTTTTATAAAATAGGAATAATATTACCCAACTATGTGAAGAGCCTGGCACGTGAGTAATTTAAAAGGGCCCCTAGCATGTGTATTATTGCTGACCATGCTATTTGTTTACATTCTATGCCGGCCCTGGCAATGCAAAAGGAGACCGGCAAGAAAGGTAGCTAGGTATTCAACCAGGAAAGATTTGATAAAGAAATGGTATCCAGTAATTGATATTTTAGTCATTCCTGACTTGTTGACCTAATCAGATTTTTTTCCTCAGCCTCTTTGCTCATAGGAAACAACACACTTGAGTAATTTTCACATATTGTGAGACCCACATTTGTGTCCATTATAAAACTTACCTTGATTTGATACAGAAGAACTAAACTTCATGGCAATAATTTTCAAGCAAATGGATTTCACTCATAAGAAAATAAAAGGACATATGTCCATTTTAGAACCAACTTTTAGTTACAGTGAGAGCCATTTGTGCCAAAAATGACTAGTACCATTAAAAAGCAATCCGCTCCTAGGTATATACCCAAAATAATTGAAAAAAATACATCAACACAAAAACTTGGACATAAGTATTTGTAGCAGTGTTATTATAATAGTCAAAAGGTAGAAGCAACACAAATGTCCACTAATGGATGAATGAATGGATAAACAAAATGTGACATATCCATACAGCAGAGTATTATTCAGCTATTAAAAGGAACGGAGTTCTGATACATGCTACAACACGGATGAACCTTGAGAACACTAAGCCAGAAACAAAAGAGCATTATTACTTGATTCCAGTTATATGAAATGTTCAGAAGAGGCAAATATATGAAGACAGAAAGTGGATTTGTGGTTACCAGGGGCTGGAGAGAGGAAGGAATTGGGAGTGACTGGTAATGAACATGAGGTTTGTTTTTGTAGTGATGAAAGTGTTGTGAAATTAGATGATGATGATGAATGCATAACTCTGTGAATACTCTGAAAACCCTGAATTGCACACCTAAAAGCAGGAATTTTTACTGTAATACACTTATTACTTTTTTTGAGACAGGTTCTCACTCTGTTACCCAGACTGGAGTGCAGTGGCATGGTCACAGCTCACTGCAGCCTCAAATTCCCAGACTCAAGCAATTTTTCTGCTTCAGTCTCCCTAGTAGCACAGCCTACAGGCACACACCACCACACTTGGCTAATTTTTTTTTTTTATTGTTTTAGAGATGGAGTTCCACTATGTTGCCCAGGTTGGTCTCCAGCTCCTGGGTTCAAGTGATCCCCTCCCCTCAGTCTCCCAAAGTGCTGGAATTATAGGCATGAGCCACAGCACCCAGACTAAACCTGTTACTTTGTAAAACATTATTGTCTATTGTACTTGCCCTCTTTAAGGATGGTATGCATTTGAAAATATTTAAATATAGAAATGATTTGGGATGGATAAAAAAGACTCAGAACATGAATCACTCACGTAAACTCCAACAAAATATTTCTAAGGCTATTAATAAATACAACTAGAGAATGATATGGAGATGTTAAGATTTCCGTTTTGTTTCATGCTCTCTTCTAAAATGGGACCAAAAGATGAATGATACTCAAAGATTTCAGGGTCATATTGACATGAATTCAATTTTTTAAAAAATGCAAAACTCAATCTTGAGTCACTGAAGACAAAATAGCAGATTTGCCATAGAAAATGTTGCTTACAGGGCTAAAGAGCCCTAAGGCTCTTGAGCCACTTTCACCAGCAGTCAGGAATGAGGCGGAGAAGTTATCCACCACTCCAAGGGCTATGACTGTGGCTCATGCTTCCCAGCAGAAGTAAACAGCACTGGGCACTTTAATAGAAAGCTTGTCCTTTCCAAAAGTTTGATCCATTTTCTCAAATCGAACTATCAAACTACTTTTTAAAAAACCCTCAATTTGAACTGAAATACCCAGTCTTCGGAGAATTTCCCATTTTCCTCAGTTCTGGCCAGAACAATGAAGGAGCCTGCAGAAACAGCAACCCATATCTGATCAAGTACATGAGGTGTCAATCCGTCTTTAGAGGCAAAAGGAATATATATCTTCTTCATGCTCTTTTCACTGTTACTGCTTGGAAAATCCCATTTCACTCTGAAATAACAAAATCCATAAGCTTTTGCTAAAACCATGGGGCCTTCATTTCTCTCCCTGATAGAGATAATTCTGTAAATGGCTTATACAACTGCCCACCTATGCCGAATTTTTACATTGGTTTTCATTTTAATAATATAATTAATGCCTTAAAAGTAAGTGTAAGTATTTTGCATATGATTTCCTAATTCGTGGGTATATACCCACTTTTTTTTGGTTACAAAATAACAGAAAACCCAGTGTAACTGATACCACTGTCCTGAGAGAAACCTACTGAGTTTTGTAGTCCTGTGTATGCATTGACTAGCTCTGTGACCTTAAGCAAGTTATTTACCCTCTCTAGGTCTCAGTTCATTTCAGCATAAAATAATGGGCATTAGCAAGATGCTGTCTAGGTCCCTTTGATGTTCTCGATACTATGATTTTAATTCTGTATTTTGTCTCTTTGTATGCATGTATTGGTTCAAGTCAAGTGGTCTGTTTGCTACAAAAAAAGATGTGCTTTTGTGCTCGTTCCAGGTGTTGGTGCTTTTGCTTGGCTCTGCCCCCTTCAGAGAGTGTTGCAATGATGGCAGTCACAAGAAGTAGCACATCGAAACGAAAAAGTTTTGCATGTCTACTCATTTGAAGAGCTTTCTCTTTCATTGATTACTTAGCAGCTTAGAGCCTTGTATGCAATTCAGAATGAAGGCCTCAGAATTGGCCTTTACAAGGAGCAAAAGAGGATGGATATGTGATGGGCTTCCAGCGAAGGAGGTGAGTAGAATTTCAATGGAGCAACTTGGAAAATAGTTATGAGTGAATCTGAAACCCTAGCAACCCATATCTGACATCTCAATTACTCTGAAATCACCCCTAAGTCTCTCTTTCCATGTGAATTTTTCTTTATTTTGTTCTGTTATTTATTTATTTATTTATTTTTGAGACAAGGCTTCACTCTGTCACCCAGGCTGGAGTTCAGTGACATGATCACAGGTCACTGCAGCCTCAAACTCCCAGGCTTTAAGCTATTCTTCCCCCTTAGCTTCTTGAGTAGCTGGGATGACAGGTACAAGCCACCATGCTCAACTAATTTTTTTTTATTTTGTATAGAGATGAGTTCTCTCTATGTTGCCAAGGCTGGTGTTGAACTCCTGGACTCAAGTGATCCTCCCACCTCAGCCACCCAAAGTGCTGGCTGTCACGCATCCAGGCTTAAGCCACCACACCCAGCCTCAGGACTTGGTGCCCTTTTAGGTGAATGAGAATTAAGCAGATTCTCCTGGAACACATCCACAAGCTGAAGGCAGAGAAGGCCTGCAAGAAGCCGTTGGCTGACCAGATAGGGCCTCAGGGTTAAGACCAAGGAAGTACAGGAGTGCCCTAAGGAGCCGCTTCAGGCCAAGAAGGAAGTAACCAAGGCTTTGTCCATGCAAGAGATCAAGACATAAAGGTCCCCACCTCTTACGTATGCATGGTGCTTGATATGGTTTGGCTCTGTCTCTACACCCAAATCTCGTTTTTAATCGTAATACCCATGTGGCAAGGGAGAGACCTGGCGGGAGGTGATTGGATCGTGCAGGTGGTTCCCCCATGCTGTTCTTGTGATAGTGAGGGAGTTATCATGGGACCTGATGATTCTCCCTCACAGTTTCCTCTGCACTCTCTGTCTTTCCTGCCACCTTGTGACAAAGGTACTTGCTTCTCCTTCACCTTCCACCATGATTGTAAGTTTTCTTAGGCCTCCTCAGCCATGCAGAACTGTGAATCAATTAAACCTCTTTTCTTTATGAATTATCCAGTCTCTGGTATTTCTTTATAGCAGTGTTAAATCAGACTAACACAGGTATGTACTGTTTGCCTTAAATTATGATCATCATTCATATTTTGTGCTCAAGGAAAGATGACAGCTAATTTGGGTTGTTTGTTTTTCTCCCCCTGTGCCTCTCAACTTCCTTATGGAAAAATCACTGCCATAAAAGAACTCAACATCACAAAGACAGGAATAATTGGAGTCCTGATTTTCTTTGGTATATCACCTGAATCCCAAATATGAGGTCATTTAATAGTATTACACATTTATAAAATCATGACATGTGGAGCAAAATATCACTTGCTAAAATTAAAGACTTGCCAGTTCTTAAAATTGTTGATAGATGTCTAACCACTGAATTATATACCTTCTTTGATGTTGAGATGGTCTATTTGGTAAACATAACGCTGGTCTACATAATCTACAGCACAACTGAATATCAAAGGTTTATTTGATATTTGTGCTTCCTTCCACCTCCTTCAATAAACCAGAATATTCTTAATATTCAACCAATGCTTCCAATATTATTAGATTTCTTTAGGAGTTTTGATTTGATGATTTATAGCCCTCTGAAGAAACAGAAAGGTATATAATAATGGATCAGTAAATTACTGCTTTGCCAGAAAAAATCCATGAGGTATTTTTCTACATTAATCACCTATTTTATAGATGAGTGATCCAGAGAATGATTAAGTTTAAATTTAATTATTAAAAATGTAGAAAGGGAAAATATGCATTTAAAATTTTTTTCTTTACACATTTTCTCTCATCATACTTTTAAAAGTATTTCTCATGTATGCTAAGGCTATGTAAAAGTAAAATTAGACTACATAATTTGGTTTACTATTACAATTCAATAATAGGGAAGCTCTTTATTTACATGATTTTATGCATTACCCCCAAACCAATACATTTTTTGTCTTATTAATATGCTGAGATTCAGTCAACAAATATGTATTGAGAACCCACTTCACGCCCTTTTTAGGATGTGGTAGAGAACAACACAGAGAAAATCACAACTCTGATGAAGCCCACATTCTATTTGCAGAAGACAGAAAATAAAAAAGCAAATGAATGAAAAGAATAATTTCAAAGAGGGACAAACACTAAAGGGAAAATTGAGAGGGGTGATGGGAAGGGAAGTGACTGGCTGATCGCTATTACAGAGAGGGCAGCTGAGGAGAAAGTCAGTCTAAATGACAAGAAGAGTCAGCCAGCAAAGATCTGGGAGGAGGGCATTCCAGGCTAGGAGAAAAGCAAATGCAGCAGCCTTTGATCAAGAATAAGCTTGGAGGCCAATGTAGCTGGTGCAGACTGGGTGAGAGGGAGAATCATAAGGAGTGGAGTGTGAGGGGTGAGGAGTAATGAAGTTATGCACTGCCCCATGTTGGCCGTGGGAATAAATTTCCATTGTACAGCATTTTAATTATAACCAGAAATCACCAAAAGTTTTAAATAGAGTGTATATAATCTATATACTGTTTTAAAGGAGAACTTTGAATATTGTATGGAAAGAGAATAGAATGAAGGAAAAGCAGGAATAGAAGTAATTAGGAGGTTGTATTTCAGCAAGATGTGATGGTGACTTGGATATGGGTAGAAGCAATGGACATGGTGCGGAGTGATCAGATCTGGGAGATTTCTAATCTTGTGTAAGGGATAGATGTAAGGGGCCCTGGCCTAACAACTGGGTAAATGGTGATGTCATTCACTGAGAAGGAGAAGACTATGAAAGGAGCATATTTGGAGAGGGAGGAGATCAAGAATTCCACTTTTAGTGTTCTAAGTGTTAGTGAGCTGTTAAACAGGTAAAGATAAGGAGTAAACAGTTAGTCAAATGAGTATAGCACCCTGAAGCATATATGATTTGCAGTTCATTTCCAAAAATGTACACTACTTTCTACAGCTATTTGGCAAATACTCTGATTGTTTTCTGTTAATCTTCTCCCCAAACCCATTAATGGAATTTCTTTAGAAATGATGCACAATTGACGTTTCCCTTGTACTCACCTGCCCACATAGATGTCCTTGGATATGAGAAGAAGAATGCAAATTATGTTGGATGCCTGAAACTGAAGGGTCTCTTAATTTTCACTGGTGCATTAGTATTAGTACCTTCCTGAGTCTATTAATTTGCCTGAATTTACTGCTTCTTATTTTTTATAGTACTTCTCCTTTTTCCCAGAAAAGTGTAAAAAAAGTCTTAATATAACTTACATACTAAGAATCAGAATAAAGTTAGTCTTGTATCACCAACACTTACTATAGAACTTAGATTAGACAAGATAAAAGAAATGTTGGTTGAATTAATGCATCAATTACAATAACTATATTTAATGTGTATTTTTAATTTTTATTATCATCAACTTTAGTAATTTATCAAGAATATTAAGGCTTTCCAAATATTATGTGAAGCCAATCTACAACCAGCTACACAAATGAGGTTACATAATTTGGTCAATACAGACAGAGATGGTGAGTTAATTATCCCAAGGTCACTGGGTAAAATCCTACTTCCCATGACGTACATAGTCTATAGCTTAAGTGAATAAACACTGTTTTCCTCCACAAATGTGGTACAGTAGGCAGTTCAGTAGGGAAATTAAACCTAACTGAAAGGTCAAGGATGGAGAGAGAGACTTGGAGATGACTGGAGACTGATGGAACAACAGCTCTGGGCCTGTGTTGCACTTCCTTTATGATGCACTTGCCTGATGTTGTAGACAAACGTGATCAAATTTCACCCACTTCATAGTGATGAAAAGAAAAAGCAGTGCTAGTCAGTGCAACACTGGTGACCAACAGGATTCACGTAGAGTTTTTCCAAATAACAGAGCAAGTGAAAATTCATCTTCCCATCTCCATGCAATGAGTGAGAGAAAACATGAGAGAATAACAAAAGTTTCTATAAGGTTCATTTGTAAGGAGAGAACACAGATTATCCCTGGAGATCAATTGATGAGAAGAACGGCGGTGATTCACTTAGATGGAGGCATGAAATAGAAAGGCCAGGGCCAGTGTATTTTCTTGTCAAATGGAGGTTTTTCATTCTTTTGGGGTGTATTTTCAGTTTGGGTAAGTTGTATTTTTCCAACTTATAGCTCCAAAGTGATAAGGCAACAGCCTTTGAACTTATTGAAACAAACATTTCATTATTAAAGAAAGACTATTAGCCTCTTTAAGTAAAAGTTTTGCCTAAAGTAAGATCCATTTTATGACACCATATACTATAGAATAAGTGTGTGTGTGTGTGTACATACACACACACACACACACACACACACACATATATATATATATATATATATTTTTTTTTTTTTTTTTTTGAGACAGAGTCTCGCTCTGTCGCCCAGGCTGGAGTGCAGTGGCGTGATCTCAGCTCACTGCAAGCTCTGCCTCCCAGGTTCATGCCATTCTCCTGCCTCAGGCCTCACGTGTAGCTGGGACTACAGGCACCTGCCAGCACGCCCGGTTAATTTGTGTGTGTGTGTGTGTGTGTGTATTTTTAGTAGAGACAGGGTTTCACCATGTTAGCCAGGATGGTCTCAATCTCCTGACCTCGTGATCTGCCTGCCTTGGTCTCCCAAAGTGCTGGGATTACAGGCGTGAGCCACCGCGCCTGGCCCAAAATAAGTATACTTTTACGGTAATAGGAATGTAAGAAATCACTCATATTTTCCACATCCGTCTAACAAGATAATGGCTATCTGTTGTTTTGCTTTCTAAAGAACCAGTGTCAAGAACGTTCACATTCCTTTCAAGCTTTCCGATTAAGTTGCTCATTAAGACTAGCCTCAATTACATTTTATAGCCAAAACTGAAGTAAAAAATATAGTACTTAAAATGCTCTTTTCCCATATTTAATTAAAATGTAGATACTGGGACCGCAAACAAGGGGACTCTGAATCATTAAATCCAGGATGAGATCTAGGAAGGAATCTCATCTGCATTTTTAACAAGCTCTCCAGATAACATTCCTTTTCAACTTTCTCAATGTGAAGATAAGGATGAAGACCTTTATGATTCACTTCCACTTAATGAATAGTAAATATATTTTCTCCTCCTTATGGTTTTCTTAATAACATTTCCCTTTCTCTAGCATACTTTACTGTAAGAATACAGTATATAATACATATAACATACAAAATATGTGTTAACCAACTGTTCATGTTATTGGTAAGACTTCCAGTCAACAGGAGGCTATTAATAGCTATATACTGGAGAGTCAAAAGTTATACGCAGATTTTTGGCTGTGTGAGAGTTGGTACTCCAAACTCCCACATTGTTCAAGGGTCAACTATGTTTTCAATCCTTTCTTTCATTTCTCTGAATATATTAATCATACTTTTATTCTAGGTTTAAGTGTACTTTTTGAAGGTTTTTTGTGAATCTGTTTTGCTACCTAATTTTTTTCCTGGATGTCACTAATGTTGCCATGTTTTGGGGGGAATTCTGTGTTTTGTTTTCTTTATTTCTTTAAGAGGATGACATGGGTTCATGCTTCTTGTAACTTTATCTATAGGATTTTTTTGCAGCCAGTACTATAGATAATTTCTTTATCTGTAGAATTTTTTTAGGGCCAGTATTTCAGAGAGGATTGGTGTTTTCTTCTCCTATGTACCTAGAGCCACGGCAACCTAGGACCATTTTAATATCTATCTTGAAGATTTTGTACTACCCAGATAGTATAAATTTGGATTGTAAATCCATGGAAAAGCCAATGTGTGTTTACAAAATCTCATGGAATATTGTTTTACTTCCATCCAGCACCCATGTTTGAGACATGCAAGTCTTTCCCAACTTAACATGGAGAGGGTTGAACATGTAAATTTATTTCTACTTCATCTTTGCACTTATGGGCTGCTTTTCAACATCCTGGCTTTATGTATGAAGTCTCTGTGATCAAAAAAAGAAAAAGACCAACACAGCTACCTACAAAATGAGTTCTGAGTTTATTATACCACGCAAGTAGACAATGACAAGAGAAAACCTTCAGCGAATGGCTCCATAAAAGATGAAAGTCTGAAGTTTATATATTCTAGAAGGTCAATTGTACTTATGCCAATTGTGGGTGAAGTTGTGTCCTAGATTAGGCAGGATGAGTCCATAAATTTTAGCCAGTTGATTTCTTGTGTGCATTCAGGAATGAGTTTTTACTTTGGCTTATTGGGGTTGCTAATATTCCCAAGCATTTGTTAGCTTTGGCTGGTGGGTTGCTCTAAGTGTTATCAACATCAACTGCTTAAAACTATTGTGGTATACCTGATGTAAATGACGAGTTGATGGGTGCTGACGAGTTGATGGGTGCAGCACAGCAACATGGCACAAGTATACATATGTAACAAACCTGCACATTATGCACATGTACCCTATAACTTAAAGTATAATAATAATAAAAAATAAATAAATAAATAAATAAATAAAAACAAAGATATATATATATATATATATATATATATATATATATATATCAGCGTTCAGTTTTGATTTCTCCTAGGTAGGGGTTTTGCAAATAGAAACTTCTTCTTAAACATTGTACTCGATTCTCACTTTAAGCAAACGTTGAGTCCTTCAGGAAAAGTAAAACAAATTTTAAGTTAATGGGGTTTCAATGCTTACTTCTCTACACTCCTAACCAGCTAACCAGCTGGTTGATGTACTTGAAAAGATTACTTTAAATTATTTAATCCAGTATTTTAGTCATTGTCAGTGGAATAGACAATCGGGATGTCCTGTCTGATGAAATTGAAAGTCAAATAAATTGTAGGTTCCTTCTGCTTTGTAGTGGAATTCAAATGTGTACCTCACTGGGATAATTCCAGTCTGAATTTACCCAAATCAATCATCCTACATAAGTAGTGAGTGTTATTTGCCCAGTGGCAAACCAGTGGGCTTGAGTCCTTTAATTCCACAGTAAAAGACTCCTTTTATAAAACAAAATGGTTAACAGTTAAATTAACTTTGAAATACAGGAACTAATTAGGAAACATTTCAAGAGCAAGGGACTCTGTCTTATTCATCTCTTATATTCCCAGTCCTGAATGAAGAGATCAACAAATGAATGGATGATTTACACTGACATTAGATACCTATGTGTTAAGATATGAAAATCATTCTAAAAAATATAGAAACGAGAGAAAATATGATTTTTTGTTTGTTTTTGCCATTTAAACTACAGCATACATTGAGTGACTGAAGCTTGCTTAAAATGGAAATGTCTTCATCTGGCAGATACAGTAAACAAATTACTTAGAAAAGGTCTCATATGAATCACTTTTCATCAGTTTTCAGACTATTCACCTAAATTACTGCAGCAAAGTAAAGACCTGTAAATAGTATGGCCAAGCAGATACATACTGTTACTGGAACTGAACAACCTTCTATTTCTGGAATTGTTAAAACTTGATGGGGTATTACATTAAAACAAAGGCAAGATAAAGAATTCCATCATTGAAGAAAAAAATAAGAATTTATATAAAACTCAACATCAGAACTAGAAAAAGCCAGGCACATCACTTTCTTTAACGTGGCTTTTCAAAAAACTAGCGAAAGAAGGCAATAGTTACTACCCACACTTTCACTGAAAACCTCTATGCCTGAAGTTCCTATAGTCTTGCCTGTTCATTTTCATTCAACAAATATTTATTTAGCACTTACTATTTGCCACACACCATAGAAGGCTTTGAGCATATCAGAAAACTCACAGACAAATAAGGCAAACAGATACATAAATATAATACAATGCAAAATAAATACATGCATTGTTCTTTCTCCCCATCACCTAAACTTTAATATTGTATTCAATTAAATACTAGTTAATTATGACCAATGTTCATAAACATAGATTTTATTGCCCAGCTGGCAACTAATGCTTCATTCAAAATTGTCTACAATGAAATTCAGAGTGAAAATTTGGACCTGGAGGGTTCCTGCCTTCACAGGATGTATTGGTCAATTTGAATGACTACAAGTTGCCTTTGGACACTTACAACATAAAAAGAACATTACACACTCCATTATGCTGCCAATCTGAGGCCTGAGGAGGAAAGAAAGAAGAGAAAAATAAGACTAGGCATTGTAAGTGAAATGAAAGCACAGAGTCCCATCTTCAGAAGCTAATGGTCCTCATCAAAGCAGAAAAATGCCAAATCAAATTTCAATGAGCTTGAAAATCCCTTGCCTCAAAAACACAACATTATTGAAAGAGTAAACAGTAAAAGTAAACAAAACTGGGGAGAGAAAGAGAATGAAGATAAATTTATGCATTTAGACCAAATGTAATTCAAATGTTACCTTGAGTCCTTTGCAGAATGATTGCTAATCCTTGGTACTGCAAAATAAATGCATTCATTAGAAGTAATGGAAGGAAAAAAAAAACAAACAACCCCATCAAAAAGTGGGCAAAGGATATGAACAGACATTTCTCAAAAGAAGACATTCATACAGCCAACAGACACATGAAAAAATGCTCATCATCACTGGCCATCAGAGAAATGCAAATCAAAACCACAATGAGATACCATCTCACACCAGTTAGAATGGCGATCATTAAAAAGTCAGGAAACAACAGGTGCTGGAGAGGATGTGGAGAAATAGGAACACTTTTACACTGTTGGTGGGATTGTAAACTAGTTCAACCATTATGGAAAACAGTATGGCAATTCCTCAAGGATGTAGAACTAGATGTACCGTATGACCCAGCCATCCCATTACTGGGTATATACCCAAAGGATTATAAATTATGCTGCTATAAAGACACATGCACACGTATGTTTATTGCAGCACTATTCACAATAGCAAAGACTTGGAATCAACCCAAATGTCCATCAGTGACAGATTGGATTAAGAAAATGTGGCACATATACACCATGGAATACTATGCAGCCATCAAAAAGGATGAGTTTGCGTCCTTTGTAGGGACATGGATGCAGCTGGAAACCATCATTCTTAGCAAACTATCACAAGAACAGAAAACCAAACACCGCATGTTCTCACTCATAGGTGGGAACTGAACAATGAGATCACTTGGACTCAGGAAGGGGAACATCACACACAGGGGCCTATCATGGGGAGGGGGGAGGGGGGTGGGATTGCATTGGGAGTTATACCTGATGTAAATTATGAGTTGATGGGTGCAGCACACCAACATGGCACAAGTATACATATGTAACAAACCTGCACGTTATGCACATGTACCCTACAACTTAAAGTACAATAATAATAAATAAATTAAAAAAAAAAAAAAAAAAAAAGAAGTAATGGAAGGATCAAGGAAACCAGACAAGTGATTGTTGGAATGTGGTTTAAATATCTCCAAGGGGAAGGAAGAAATCCCAGGTAGTCTTGCTTCCCCACCCTATCAAGCCCACTCTCTCCCTCATAATTTAAACAAGTCTTAAATTTACAGCACACACAAAGCCAGTGAGTACATGTGGATCAATACAGAAAAACAAAAACATGGTAATAGGAAGTTAAATGCAGGAACAAGATTTCCAGTCATAAAAATCAGGCAGAAAAATGGGGAAAAGGAGACAGTGCAACAATAGAGAGATGCCATCTGATATGGTTTGGCTGTGTCCCCACCCAAATTTTATCAATTTTATCTTGAATTCCCACATGTTCTGGGAGGGACCCAGTGGGAGGTAATTGAATTATGGGGGCAAGCCTTTCCTATGCTGTTCTCATGGTAGTGAGTAAGTCTCATGAGGTCTGATGGTTTCAAAAAGAGAAGTTCCCCTGCAAAAGTTCTCTTCTCTTGTCTGCTGCCACGTGAAACTTGCCTTTCACCTTCTGCCATGATTGTGAGTGGAACTGTAAGTCCAATAAAACTCTTTCTTTTGTAAATTGTCCAGTCTCAAGTATATCTTTATCAGCAGCATGAAAATGAACTAATACAGTAAACTGGTACCTGTAGAATGTGGGTGTTGTTGAAAAGATACTCAAAAATGTGAAAGTGACTTTGGAACTGGTTAACAGGCAGGTTGGAACAGTTTGGAGGGCTCAGAAGAAGAAAGAAAAATGTTGGAAAGTTTGGAACTTCCTAGAGACTTGTTGAGTAGCTTTGCCCAAAATGGGCAATGAAATCCAGGCTGAGGTGGTCTGAGATGGAGATGAAGAACTTGTTGGGAACTGGAGCAAAGATGACTCTTGTTATGTTTTAGCAAAGAGACTGGCAGCATTTTGCCCCTGCCCTAGAGATTTGTGGAACTTTGAACTTGAGAGAGATGATTTAGGGTATCTGGCAGAAGAAATTTCTGAACAGCAAAGCATTTAAGAGGTGACTTGGGTGCTGTTAAAGGCACTCAGTTTTATAAGGGAATCAAAGCATAAAAGTTTAGAAAACTTACAGCCTGACTATGTGATAGAAAAGAAAAACTCATTTTCTGAGGAGAAATTCAAGCTGGCTGCAGAAATTTGCATAAGTAATGAGGAGCCAAATAATGCTAATCCCTAAGACAATGGGGAAAATATCTTCAGGGAATGTCAGAGGTCTTCACAGCAGTGGACACCTAAGACAAAAAAGTGGTTTCATGGGCTGGGCCCAGGGTCCCCATGCTGTGTGCAGCCTAGGGACTTGGTGACCTGTGTCCCAGCCACTCCAGTTGTGGCTGAAAGGGGTCAACGTAGAGCTCAGGCCATGGCTTCAGAGGGTGCAAGACTCAAGCCTGGGCAGCTTGCATTTGGTGTTGGGCCTGCCTGTACACAAAAGTCAAGAATTGGGGTTTGGGAACCTCTGCCTAGATTTTAGAAAACGTATGGAAACACCTAAATGTATAGGCAGATGTTTGCTGCAGAGGCAAGACTTGTGTGGAGAACCTCTGCTAGGGCAATACAGAAGGGAAATGTGGGGTTGGAGCCCCCATACAAAGTCCCTACTGGGGCACTGCTTAGTGGAGCTGTGAGAAGAGGACCACTGTCCTTCAGACCCCAGAATGGTACGTCCACTGACAGCTTACATCATGCACCTGGAAAAGCCACAGAGAAGCAAAGCCAATCCATGAAAGCAACAGGGAAGGAGGTCTGTACCCTGCAAAGCCACAGGGGCGGAGCTGTCCAAGACCACAGGAAACTACCTCTGGCATCAGCATGACCTGGATGTGAGACATGGAGTCAAAGGAGATCATTTTGGAGCTTTAAGATTTGACTGCCCTGCTGGATTTTGGACTTGCATGAGGTCTGTATCCCCTTTGTTTTGACCAATTTCTCCCATTTGGAACAGCTTTATTTACCCAATGTCTGTACCCCCATTTTATTTAGGAAGTAACTAACCTGTTTTTTATTTTACAGACTCATAAGTAGAAGAGGCTTGCCTTGTCTTGGATGAGACTTTGGAACTCTGGAGTTTTGAGTTAATGCTGAAATGAGTTAAGACTTTGGGGGACTGTTGGGAAGGCATAATTGGTTCTGAAATGTGAGTGCATGAGATTTAGGATAGGCCAGGGGCAGAATGATAAGGTTTGGATGTGTCCCTACCCAAATCTCATTTTGAATTCCCACGTGTTGTCGGAGGGACCCAGTGGGAGGTAATTGAATCATGGCGGCAAGTCTTTCCCATGCTGTTCTCATGATAGTGAATAAGACTGATGAGACGTATGAGATATGATGGTTTCAAAAGAGGAGTTTCCCTGCAAAAGTTCTCTTCTTTTTTCTGCCACCATGTGAGACATGCCTTTCACCTTCCACCATGATTGTGAGCTTCCCAACCAGATGGAACTGTAAGTCCAATAAATCTCTTTCTTTTGTAAATTGCCCAGTCTCAAGTACGTCTTTATCAGCAGTGTGAAAATGGACTAATATACCATGGAAAGTCAGAAAAAAGTACAACAGAGTTGACAAACAAACCAAGGGCCCAGTGGAGAATGAATAAAATTTTTGTTGTTGCTGTTCACCCTTTTTTACTATAAATGTTTTCCCAAAACCATATAAAGTTTTTTTCAGCTTTATTGGGACATAATTCATATATTGTACAATTTACCCATTTAAAATTGCAATCCAGTAGCTTGTAGTACATTCACAGAACTGTTCAACCATCACCACGATCAACTTTAGAACATTTTTGTCATCCAATAAAGAATCTTCATAATCATTACTAGTTATTTCTCATTTTCTCTCTCTCACTCTCACTATTCTATCCTTCCATCTTCCAGCCCTAAGTAATCACTTGTATAGTTTGTTTCTATGTATTTGCCTATTCTGAACAATTTTTTAAAGTTTTTGATCCTAGAAACATTTCTAACCAAAAAATAGGAATGTACTTGCTAGCACGCACACACACACACACACACACACACACATTTTTTTGAGATAGGGTCTCATTCTGTCACCGAGGCTGGAGTATTGTGACATAATCTTGGCTCACTGCAACCTCTGCCTCCTAGGCTCAAGCAATTCTCTCATGTCAGCCTCTAAGGTAGCTGCAATTACAAGTGCACACCACCATGCACAGCTAATTTTTGTATTTTTTTGTAGAGACAAGGTTTCACCTTGTTGCCCAGGCTGCTCTTAAACTGCTGGGCTCAAGTGATCACCTGCCTAAGCTTCACCATCTTCTTAAATAGAGACTGGAATTTGCCTTTGGAGCATACTCTCCTTTTGTTTGGAGAAGCACTACAACAGTAGGCTCTTTTGGTTATGCAAAATAAAAATTAAGTAACCACCCAATTAAGTTCTGGGGGATAATTCATATGGCAGCACTTTCAGGTTGGATGTTGTTGTTAAGTGAACATCAAAGTTGATACACCCGAGTACCTATTTGCATATGCTAATTGACAGAGGGTCTATGAAACAGGAAGTTATGAGAAAGAGAAAGGCTAAAGGAGGGGATTTTAAACTTCATTTGGTTTTGTTTTTGCAGATATTTTTCTTGGTTATAGAATTCTAGGTTGACAGATGTTTTCTTTCAGTATTATAAAGATATTTCTTCAATGTCATTATATACATTAGGACAATTGAATTTTTCCAATGCTTGGTTCTTTTTCTTTTTTTTTTTTTTTTTTTATTCTTTTCTTCTCTGTGTACTTTTGAATAATCTCTCGTGCTGTGTTTTCTAGTTTACTAATCTTTTCACATGCCTAATGACACCATAGAATATTAGAACTGATTGAGGAACATCTACGAGACCAGATTGTAGGCTCATAAGAAGTCTATTTTCATACTCATGCCCCCAAGAAATTGATAAGATTGGCTATCTATCAGAGACATCTAAAAGCATTTGAATGTCTGCTTTGAAATTCTGATAACACTGAGAAAAAGTTAGATGTATCTCCATTTTTATGCTTTATAAAGAACCCTATACCAAAAGGGGTAACCTAATAAAACTCTGCTGCAACCTGGGTACTAGCCAATCACAGACCTGACATGTGATGATGGGAAAACTTACCTTCTTCCCTGTCTCCTTAAAGTTAATGGACTTGTCCAGTAAGAAAGGAAGGAAGAGAATGGCATTGGCAGTATTGGTAATAGGATTATGGTATAAGATACAGGTCGTGATATTTTTAATTTTTAGCCAAAGAAGTTATGAGAGGCAGTACCAGCTTTTTGACATGTTTGCCCAAGTGGTGTATGGAGAGGATGGTCTCACCCTATAACTGGTCTACTGGTAGATTTGTGACAGTAAAAACCTTAAAAAACTGGGCCCCCTGAATTAGGACCTAGACTACAGTACCATTCAATGCCTCTAAATCCCCAAGGGTATTCCATGCTAGGAAGTTTTGGAGGATAAAACACAAAGTGATAACCCGGAAGAATTTCTTAAAAGCTATTTGTTCTACTTCTCCAATTGGTCCAGGGCTTAATGAAATGGCTATGGAGTTATCAGCTATCACTCTATATGACTGACTAGTGTAATCACAGAGGTAGGGTCCTCTACTTACAATGCCATTGTGGCCACCACTGATACCACCCATATTTTTACCAGGAATGCCTTTGGGTTTCTATGCTGCTTGTTACAAAGGTAGATTTCATGCCATAGCATTTCAATTTCAGATAATTGGGGAAAACACAATTATTTTCATTTCCAGCTTAGCTGGTGAGGAGCTGTATTCCAATATGGCATCAAATTTAACTTCTCCACCGAAGAGCTAGAATACAGCCAACACAGTCCTGTGTACCTTATTTTAGGAAAGCTTCAGAGATGCTCTATATAATTATTAACTATTTACTTTCTTCCCATTCCACCTCTTGCAAAACATGCAGTGCTGCTCCATGAATATATATTTTAAGTTTTCATAAATACTCTTAAGGTACAGGTTGTATCCTGATTCTTACATAATTTTTCAAATAATTCTGTTATTACCATCAATTCATGTTGCTATATGAAAACCTAGCTTCAAACTGTAGCATAGTAGTTCCTAGTGGGAAGCTCCCAGCTTTTGATTACTCATCTACCCACTCCATTCCCTGAATGGATACTAGATTACCTTCAGCTCACTGTTACCATAAATGCTCCTATGGTGAACATCTGTAAACATGTTCCTTTGTGGATCTATGTGAGAATTTCTCTTTTGGGTTTCATCTTCTCTTAATCACCCATTAACATTCTTTTTTTTTTCTCTCCTCAGTAATTGGAAGTATTCCTTGTTTATTATAAATATTATTCCATCACTCATTTTAGATTTTGCAAGTAACTTCACCCAAGTTGTCATTTCTCTGTTACTCTGATCATGGTGTCAAGATTCAGAACCAAATGCAGGATGTAAGGAAAATCTAGGAAACCTTGCACAGCTTATCTGTAGGACTTCAAAGGAATTGTGATCATCTGTCCTAAACTCTTTCCCAGGAAGTCTAGTTCCATCAAAGTATTGGGTTGAATGACTTCAACTGGTTCTACAAATACAACCTGAAACGAACAAAGGAGACTTAACAATGTTCACAGAAATTTAAATGCCTGGGTTTCCCAAGGGTGCCTTCACTATAAATGTATCTTGGTTTCAGTGTCCTTTCAGAAATCATCCAAATGTCACCCCTTGATAATATGCTTATTTAGGCATATCACCAAACTATGTATTATGAGTCATTAAACATCAGAAGGAGGCCAAAGTGAAGAAACAAGAAACCTAGAGAGACTTAGTACATTCATTAGGGTGGGTGTTCAGGGAATCATTAAAGTGAGTATCTAGGGAGAAAATACACAGCTGTTGCTTTCAAAACTGAAACAGAAATGCTTCAAGATATTTAAAAAATTTAAAAAATAAGTGACCTTCCTAATGGTAAATGAATCCTAAATCCTTTGAATATTTATTAGAGTGCAACTTAGCAGAAAATTTTCACATGGAAATGTTGAAAAATAGATTTGTGCCAGATATTTCTTTTGTTTTAAACTAAAGTAGTCCGTTTAAATCTCCTTTTCAAGTGGGCATATTCCTAATGCAAAGAAAACAACTGAATTGATCATGACCTTGGTCTTTGCCTGTATGTCTTTGATGAAATTAAATTTTAGTGATGTGGTCATTTCTCTTGTTTTGTTTTATTTCTCACCAAAAAATACATATCATTCTGAAAAGGTTAATGTTAGCTCATTTTTGTTTTAAATACAATTCTCTGCTAACATTTCCCTTTTCTGAAAGTTGCTAGGTCATATCTCTTATATTAATGCCACAGATACATGTGAGATCTATAATAGGAAGATCTACATGTAAAGATAGAGATGAAGATGGAGATGGAGATAGATATGTATCTAACTGCAAAGATTAAAAGCCATTTTGAAAATTTATATCTAATCTTTATATTAAGACTCAATCATGTGAAAACCTATTGATGCCATGAACAGACATTCTATCATTTTGTAAGATTGAAATCTAGCATTGTGAAACTAAATTGGTTAAATTTGGTTATCATAATAAATAGCTATCAGATAGCTATCAAAATTAGGCTATTACTGTTTTTTTTTAAAAAAAACAGACAATTAAATGTGAAATTATTGATAGTTCATTGTTCCCCTATCATAACTTCTAAAGGTGCTGATTCACTGAAGTATTAAGACTATTCTTACAACGTGGGATTTATTTTAAGCATATCTTCAGACCAGAAGTTAGAGATACTAGTACATTTACTTCAATGACCAACCATTTTTCAAAGGACATTAGGATTAAAAAGCAGTAGTTAATATGCAAAACACTGGAAAATATTTTTTAATCATGGACTTAGAAAAATAGAATTTAAAATTATGAAAAAGTCTATTAATATCTACAACTTAATGCCTATTGATCCCCCTACAATGTGCTCTGCTATTAAGAAGTTTCACATACAATGTTTATGTTATCTCACATAATTTTTCACTCCTAATCCTCACAGAGACCTACATCTCATTTTCCCCCCATTTTTACAGAAATAGGTAATTCAAGATAGGCCTGATTGACCCCAAGCCACTGCTTGCTAATTTTCTCTTCAACAGTGGGTGTTACACTTGAAATAATAGAGTTGAAATCTTCAGAAGTTCTCTAGCTCTCTCTCTCTCTCTTTCTCTCTCTCTCTCTCACTGCTCTTTCTGCCATCACTCTCTTCTGCTCTCCTTCTCTTTCCAATAGACAGTAGATGTTACAGTCATTCTTTCTCTGACCTTTGAACAATAAAAAAGCAGATAAAGTTCTAAAAATCTGGACATAGAGGAACAAGTTATACTACTCATATTTTGAAACACATAAAGTGAAGCTCCAGATTTAAATACACAGTCTTCTAAATCCAGACTTAGTCAAAATTTATAAGCCTCAAATAAGATAAAACAAGAAATAATGGTAGTTAGTATGAAATATACCTACAAAATATTTTTTGACTCATAGCAACCCGTTATTTGCTTAGAAAAAGAAGCAAGGAAAGATTCATCTCTTCGAATTTGAATGAGTTAGAAAAAAAATTAAAGGATGATAAGTAGGATGAAATTTACCTTTCTGCAAATGTGAAAGCGGAGAGGCTCCAAATTCAGTAAGGAAGTATTCACTAGAAATTGTTCAGGCAATTCTGTCTCCTCAAGAATCTGTTTTTCTCTGTGAATCCTTTTCTCCCTCAAAATTTCAATCCCCTGTCCCCACCAATAATTCCTTCTTCCTGATAAATAAACATGCCCAAGTATTCTCTGCTGTAACAAACAAGAAAAAACAAACAAATCCTTGGCAGTCGTTTTTCCTCAAGGTGCTGCTCCCTATGTATCATTCTTCCATTGCCAAGCTTCTCAGAGCAAGGGCTTCACCCACAGATTCATTTCTCTGCAAATTCATCCTCATCCTCCTGGGAACTGACATATTATTCACCTCTCACCTGAATCTCTTTCCCTCCTCATCTCCTAAAGTGCTTTAATTGGTTAGACTTTTTTCTCATCTCTCTGTTTCTCCTCAATCTCTCTGGTTGGGTCCCCCTACTTTTCTAACTCCTTAAAAGTAGACATTCTTTAAGTTTGTGTCCTTCTCATTTTTTTCTCTCTGGAGATCCTGATCTGAATTCCCAGCTGACATCAAAAACATTGAACCAATATATTTCTCCCCCCAAAAAAATTTGTCCCTTTTCCCCCATGTGTTATCTGGTGACATTCCTATTTTATCAGGATTATGCCAACTGCTGTAATAAATGACCACTGAAAATCTTAGTGGCTTGACACAACGGAAGTTATTGCTTGCACATGTACAGTCCAAAATAATGGTCCTAATCCATGGACTGCTCTCTGCCAGTAGTGACTCAGAGACTCAAGTACCTTTTGTATTATGACTTTGCCATCTTTAACACTTGGCCTTTAAGGTAATTGCGTATGTCTTCATGGAACCATTAGAAGAAAAAGAGCACGGAAAATAAGACAAAATTTTAATTTTGATTTATTTTTGAATCTTTGGTCAATGCCGAAAATGATGCACAGCACTTCTGTTCATAGACCATTAACTAGAACTCATTCATACGACCACATCTAAGGAAGGTGTGTGTTAGGTTCCAGCCCTAGCTGAGGCCTGACAGGAGTGGGTGGATGAGTGGTAAATAGCTGAAAGAACACTTGGGGGGCCGTAGGCAGGTGAAATATGTTTTTATTCAGCAGCTGTCTCTTCAGCAGCTCTCTCACATTATCCACCTTTATCTCAACTGTCTGTTCCAGCTCTGTGGCTCCTCTCAGCAGTTGGCTCTGCAGTCCCTGCTGCTCCCATGCACAGCTGCACAGCCAGCTCTCCCTTCAGGTTCCGTGGCTTCACTGTCTCTAGCCACAGCCCTGCTCAGCAGCTTAGCTCTTTCCCTCTGGGTGCGCTTGCTGGTTTCTGGCTCGTGCCCACCATGTCCATCTGCAGGATGAACAGCTCTGCCTCAAAGGGGTCAGCAGCTTCACACTCTCTCTCTGGGCACCAGCAGCACCTGTACAGCATCAGCAAGGCAATTATACGTTTTACGGACAATAGTGGCATAGAGCCAAGTATGAGCTTACACAAATAGGTTGTACAGCAAGTGGAGGTATGTGCCTGTGCTCCAATCCTGCTGAGTCACGCAGGCCTGGATGTCTGCCTCAGCCTAATTCTTCACCAAAGCACATCCTTGTACCTTACAGTTTGTTAGTTAGCTTGGGCTTCCATAACAAAATACTATAGTCTGGGTGGCTAAAACAACAGAAGTTTATTTACCAAGTTCTGGTGCCAGAAAGTCCAATGTCAAGGTGCCAGTAAATTTGGTTCCAGGTAAGGGCTCTTTTCTTGGCTTGAAGATGACCTCCTTTTCACTATGTCCTCACATGAGAAAGAGAAAAAGAGGAGCAAGATCTCTCTCTCTTCCTCTCCTTGCAAGACCACAGCCCTATCAGATTAGGGCCCCACTTTATATTCCCATTTAACATTAATTGTCTCTTGAAGAACCTATCTCCGGATGCAGTCACATTGGGGGTTTCAACTTCAATACAGGAATTTGGAGGGAATATAATTCAGTCCATAGCAGAAGGCCAGGAAATATAATCTATCTGTAGTCTCAGGAGAAAAAGAGGAAATGGGCATAGTAAATGGCTACTCAGGCTCTAGCACAGCCCAACCTTCAGCTCATTAAATATCCATTCCACTCTCCTTTCCACACAAGAAATGCAGCCCCTCCTAGAGGGATAGAAGCCAAAGTCCCATCCAGTTACTACATCTAGCTCCAAGACCAGGGTCTTTTGGTGATGCATGTTCCCCTCCATCATGCATAGGGATGTCTTCTTATGGTCCAGTAACTTATAACCTAAAAATATAAGTTGTCTGTCCCCCTTAACACACAGTAACTACAATATAGATTTCCATTTGAAAAATGATAAATAGTCACTGGTCCATAACAATGTTGCAATTCTTCGAGACAGAAATTTTGAGGAAGTTCTATCCTGGAAGCTGGGGGATTTCCTTAATCAGGTACTGACTCTTCTCTCTGGAGGAAGTTCCCTTGCCTATTGTTCTCTATGTCCCTGGCTTGACCTTGTAAACCAAAAAGTATTTGAGACAGGTCTCAATCAATTGAGAGGTTTATTTAGCCAAGGTTAACAACATGCTTAGAAAAAAGGAACACAAAACCACAGGAACAATCTGTGTGGTCCATGTCTTTTTTGAAAGATTATTTTGAGAGCTTTAATATTTAAAGGGGAAAAGCAGGCTGAAGAAGA
Source organism: Macaca fascicularis (assembly GCF_037993035.2). Classification (NCBI taxonomy): domain Eukaryota; kingdom Metazoa; phylum Chordata; class Mammalia; order Primates; family Cercopithecidae; genus Macaca; species Macaca fascicularis. The sequence goes on along the minus strand of NC_088379.1, from coordinate 159,782,279 downwards.
AAGAGGGAAGGTATGCTCACATTACTGAATTCACATGATGCAAGAGAACAGGAGCAAGTAGAACAATAGTACAATTATGTATTTGTCTTGCACTCAGTAAATCAGCACTTTACATAAGATAATGTGAACAGAAGTACTACCTATGGAGATTTTTTAACCTTTTATCTGTAGCTATCTGCTTAGGAATGAAAGGAAAGGCAGTTTCTTGCATAAGTCAGCTTTCACTTTAATTTTTTCCTTTTAGGAGCATGAATTGTGGTCCTAAGATTTTATTTTTCTTTCACAACATTTTGGATGATTCTCCTCTGTACATTGTCCTCAATGGCCACATCTGAAGCAGGTGTCCAGAAGTATGTCTTCTTTGGGGTCATATGGCTTTTGCGACTGCTTCCTACTCATTTAAGTTTGGGAGACTGAGAGTTGCTAAAAGGCTCCCAACATTTGCAATAACATTTCTTCCAATGCCTTCTGGACTACTTATTTCCAGTCATATCCATGTGCCAAAAACGACACTCGATGATCTTTCCTAGACAGAATTCTCAGAGTGTGTTGTATTTTCTTACTTTTTCTTGCCAACAAGACTCTCTCTTTTTCAATTTAATGTAGGCTAACATGAGGCTCGCTGCTCCTAATCTCATCTTTGCCACAGGCTGAGTCTCAACAGACTCTTTCAGTATTATCTTTTACACTTTTCATTCTAGAGGTTGTTGGCCTCATCATCTTTATAATCCTGGAGTATGTGAGACATTTCAAGGAGTACTGGAACAGGCTTGATACTATGAGATCAGTGTCAGGGTGTCTTATTTCTTTGTGTAGTTTTTTTCCTAATACATACCTGCCTTAAGACATGCCTGGGCCGGGCGCGGTGGCTCAAGCCTGTAATCTCAGCACTTTGGGAGGCCGAGATGGGTGGATCACGAGGTCAGGAGATCGAGACCATCCTGGCTAACATGGCGAAACCCCATCTCTACTAAAAAAATACAAAAAACTAGCCGGGTGAGGTGGCGGCGCCTGTAGTCCCAGCTACTCGGGAGGCTGAGGCAGGAGAATGGCGTGAACCCGGGAGGCGGAGCTTGCTGTGAGCTGAGATCCAGCCACTGCACTCCAGCCTGGGTGACAGAGCGAGACTCTATCTCAAAAAAAACAAAAAAATGAAAGAAAGAAAAGACATGCCTGAATTTCAGACCTAATTCTGATTTTTCTCTCCCATCACCATCCTTTCTTCAGAATCTCTCTTCCACCTCCCAAAGAAGGGGAAACACACACACACACACACACACACACACACACATGCACACACACACATTTCTCTACCCATCAGAATTTGTAATGGTACCCAGTCTTGGGGTGTGAAAAACCTGTGCATACCAAATAAAGGGACAGTTAGAAATATCAGCTCTCAGTTGAGAAAGTGAATGGCTCTACTGACTGCACTACAAATCTTTTTTGTTGTTGTATTTACATAACTATGTTTTTCACTTTCAATAGAATTAAAGGAGGACCAAATGTCAACTGACAGATCATAAAAATACATTTGTGATATTAGAGCAACAATCCAAAAGGATTTCAAAAAAAATGAGACACTATTGAAACAAAACTTATTTCATTCCCTTTTACTTATTTAGGTAAAAAAGTTTCTCAGCATCTAAATCTTGTGTGGAAGTCAGGGACCCCAAATGGAGGGACCAGCTGAAGCCATGGCAGAAGAATATAAATTGTGAAGATTTTGTGGACATTTATTGGTTCCCCAAGTTAATACTTTTATAATTTCTTATGCCTATCTTTACTGCAGTCTCTGAACATAAATTGTGAAGAGTTCATGGACATTTATCACTTCACCAAATAATACTCTTATAATTTCCTATGCCTGACTTTAATCTATTAATCCCATCATCTTCGTAAGCTAAGGATGTATGTCGCCTCAGGATCCTGTGATGATTGTGTTATCTGCGCAAATTGTTTGTAGAGCATGTGTGTTTGAACAATATGAAATCTGGGCATCCAAAAGGAACAGGATGGCTGCAATTTTCAGGGAACAAGGGAGATATCCATTGGGCCTGACTGCCTGCGGGGCTGGACATAACAGAGTCCTATTTCTCTCCTTACAAAAACAAATAGGAGAAATATCACTGAATTCTTTTTCTCAGCAAGAACAGCCCAGAGAAAGAGTGCATTCCCAGGGGGAGGTCTCTAAAATGGCCACTCTGGGAGTGTCTGTTTTATACAGTTGTAGATAAGGGATGAAATAAGCCCTGTCTCCTGTAGCGCCCCCAGGCGTATTAGGATTAGGAAATTCCTGCCTAGTAAATTTTAATCAGACCAGTTGTCTGCTCTCAAACCCTGTCTCCTAATAAGATGTTATCAATGACAATGCGTGCCCAGTGGGACATGAAACTTCATCAGCAATTCTAATTTTGCCCTGGTCCTGTGATCTTGCTCTGCCCCCATTTGCCTTGTGATATTTTATTGCCCTTGAAGCATGTGATCTCTGTGACCCACACCCTTTTTGTACACCCCTCCCCTTTTGAAATCTATAATAAAAACTTGCTGGTTTTGCAGCTTAGGGGGCACCATGGAACCTGCCAACATGTGATTTCACCCCCGGACACCCAGCTTTAAAATTTCTCTCTTTTGTACTCTTTCCCTTTATTTATGAGACTGGCTGACACTTAGGGAAAATAGAGAAGAACTTACATTGAAATATTGGGGGCTGGTTCCCCTGACAAAATCTGTAAGAGTGAATAATATAAATAGAATTGTTGACGAGCTCTGTCTCATTCTGGCAATAAGTAATACTCACACACAGATACATCAATCAGCACCTCAGCTTGTTATCCTTGCTGACTCCCCTCATGATCACAGGATGGTTGATATTCCAGGAACCACATATGGATAACAGCCTCAAAACATAAAAGAGGCACTTCCTCAAATGAATCTTTTTCTCTGGGCTAGGAAACAATTTCCAGGAGTCCTACCCAGAAAGCCTCTCCTATGCATCCTTGGCCATAAGTAGGTTGTAGGACTATTCCCTAAACCAATCACAAGCCAACATTTCCTTATTCACCTCAGACTACCAACTATCTGAACAAACTCAGAGTTCTATTAGCAAAAACAAAGTGTGGGTAGGCAACTAACAATGTCTGCCCACTGAGACAACTAGGATGGGTTCTAAAGCTCCTCTTTCCCCCAGCCTCTCATATCCTCTTGGCACAGAGATTTGCTTTGCTCCTTAAGCACAAAATGGACTGTGTTATTTTCCTGCTCACAGAGAACTTTTAAAAGTTTTTTATTGCAAATTACTAGGAGTTGTGGAGAATAATTCTGAAAGATGTATGTGATTCTGTTCTTATTTTCAAGGAATGTAGGAGGCATTGGAAAATGTAGGAGTAGAAGAGAATGGGAAGGTATTTTGGAATCAGGCAAGGGTGGTTTTGCATGCAATGCTAATTCATTAACATAGAATGAGGTCTCCCACCATATGCAATATATTATAAAGTCTTTGAAAAAAGAATTGAATCACATTCATCTTTGAGAGTTATTATTCTCTACAACTCCTACCACAACATTTATATGTAATTTAATACTCACTGAGCTTTATTGAGGGTTTGCCATTGACAAGAACTATTCTAAATGCTTCTCATATAACAAACAATTTAATCCTCGCTGCAAGAGAGGACTTTTCATCTTCAGTTTTCAAGCCATGAAACTGAGGTACATGAAGTTTAAGTAATAGTCACAGGTGTTATGAAATACAAGTGATTGAATTTGCTCTCTTCATCTTATAGTGCTGCCTCTAATTAGCACTCAGTAATTGGTTATCTGATACAACTTATGGAAAGCTCTCTGAATTAATTATTTCAGCTTGTTTCCCAGCAATCTAGTGTTGTTGATTACTAGTTATATGCCAGTGCTGAGTGCTTTCACATGCATTAACTTATGGAATACTAGTTTTCCCATTTTACCAATGTGGAAAGTTAAATCAGAGAAATTAAGTAATTTAGCTTACATCACCCTGCTGGTAAGTACAAACCAAAAATAAAATTTGAAGCTCACTCCTCCTCCAACCATTTGAATAGACTCCCTCTTCTGGGCCAGAGCACTCCAAAGTTAACCTGAAAGGCTAGTTCAGGCCATGACTGGAAAGGAGAGTGTTGGACATATTTCATTATGCCCTCCTCCCTTTTGGAATTCAGGAAAATCTGACCAGCAGTTAACATCAACACAGATCTTAAGTCTGGTAAGAAATATTTACAATCTGTTCTCTCTGAAGCCTGCCAGCTGGAAGCATCATCTGCATCACAAAAACTTGGTCTTCACAACCTCTTAAAACCCAGACATTCCTTTCTATTGATAATACCTCTTTCAACCAATTGCCATCAGAAAATTTTTAAATCTACTTATAACCTGAAAGCCCGTTTGCTTCAAATTGTCCCATTTTTCTGGACCAAACCAACATATATCTTAAATGTATTTGATTGATGTCTCATGTCTCCCTATAATGTATAAAAACAAAAACAAACAAACAAAAAGAGCTGCATGCCGACCACCTTGGGCACATGTTCTCAGAGTCTTCTAAGAGCTGTGTCCTGGACCACAGTCACTCATATTTGGCTCAGAATAAGTCTCTTCAAATATTTTACAGAGTTTGACTGTTTTTGTTGATATAAGAATTAGAGCTATGTCAAGCTACAAGTAAGAACAACATGATTATTTATAAAATCAGGTAAAAAAAATCAAATTAGCTTTTTCCGATAAAGTGGTTGAGCCCAGAGTAACTATGACATCTAGGAAAGCCTTCCCTTCATTTGTGTTTTTTAGAAATTCTATTACCTGAATCCTTTGTTTGACCTGGGTCTGTCTTACAGGAAGTTTTCTATGCATTATCAAGTTCTGCATGTCCCCATGAGTTGCTATGAGGTCTGTTACTATGAATTCTTGGGTCTACAAAATGTTTAGAAGAACAATTACAAAGTCGATTTCCTCTGCCAGTGAATGTACTTAAAATGCTAGTCCAAGGAAGCTAAGAATCACAATAAAACAATACAAAAGCTGACAGACAAAATAGCCAGGATAGAAAAGAACATAACCGACCTGATAGAGCTGAAAAACATACAACAATAATTTTATAATGCCAACATAAGTATTAATAGCAGAGTAGACCAAGCTGAGAAAAGAATCTCAGAGCTTTTTAACTAAAGCCCATTAAAACTGGACTTTAATCAATCAACACTTGATACTGGATCTCTTCCCCTCCTCTTTCCTCCTGCGTCCTCTTATCGTGTGCCTAGGATTGTGTGAAGCATTAGGAAAATCCAAATAAATATTCAACAGGTTACCATCCTTTGAGGACTTTTAAATCCCATTGAGTAAATAATATTTCAACCATTAAACAATTACATACTTTATCACAGTAGTGTGTGGCATACGCTCTTATAATTATACACATAAGGTCCTAAGAAACCTTAAGATATCAAAACAGTGTGTAAAAACTATTAATTTAAAGAGAAGCAGGTTCAGCTAGACAACTTCAGACTCACTATGCAAAATCATTAATCCTGCAGGAATTTCACTAAAAAACATCATTTTTAAAGCAAAATATCCTGTAAGTACATGCTGTTATTGCAAGTTAAAAACAATAAGTTAGTGGATTAAAACTGATAAAAGAAGCTGTAAAGTCTCCCTCCTTTGATCTCTAATCCACATATTCAATAACTGTTTTTCCTTTCTCTGTCACCCATGACCTTTATTTTTGCAATTTTGCTTCCAGCAAAGTTCAAAAGTTAAATAAGAGAACAAAGGAATGCAATGATAAACAAAGCACCACAGAATGAAAAATCAGGAATGCTAGAGAGCAAAAAGCAACACTGCTCTCCCATTTGCAAAGGAAGAGTTCCCAGTTGTGACCAGCATTATAACAAGCTGGGATCCAGTTAATGCAAATCTTGTTAAGTTGTGTCTAAATCACATAATGAAAACTGTCAAGGAAATGTATACATAACCAAAAGCTTTTTCTTTTGTTTTTGTTTTTGAGATGGAGTCTTGCTCTGTCACCCAGGCTGGAGTGCAGTGGCGCAATCTCAGCTCACTGCAACCTCTGCCTCCCGGGTTTAAGCGATTCTTGTGTCTCAGCCTCCTGAGTCACTGGGAATACGGGGTGTGCCACCATGTCCAGCTAATTTTTGTATTTTTAGTACAGATGGAGTTTCACCATATTGACCAGCCCAGTCTTGAACTCCTGGCCTCAAGCGATCTGCCTGCCTTGACCTCCCAAAGTGCTGGGATCACAGGTGTGAACCACTCTGCCACCAAAAGTTTTTTCAATACACAAGTACCTTAAGAGTTCATAACAATAATAAAAAAATACTGGAAGAGTCAGCAAAAGTTTTATGAGGTGTGGAATTTTAAGCTGTGCAATGAAATGATATGTGAGATGTATGTAGATGAAATGAACAGTATCTCAGCAGGAAACAATACCTACGAGAGAGTTTAAAGAAGACAAATGAACTTGGAATGGGCGTGGTAGCAAACTGATTAAGCCAGCATGGTCATTTGCAATTATCAGAAGTTTAGAATAGGTAACAGTAGCCACCCATAGGTAACAGCTATCAGGTATAACAGCTCTGTGGAGCCTCCCCACCATCTCACTGCCAATTTCCAATGAAAATAACTCTTAAACTAAATGTTTTTACACCTATAAACATTTATTAGCAAGGAGACAAATAAACAAATAGAAATCTGTTTCATGAGGTCAAGTCCCAGCTCTTTGTCTTTTTAGTTGTCCTGACCATAACTGGCAAGAGAGGGTCAATAGAGACAAAAGTGATCATATTCCAGAGGCAGGGTCAACTGACCTTGTGTTCAGCATTAGGCAAAAAGACATTTCCGAACATGAGGCGGCCCATAGGCAACATTCTGGAATCAAGCCAAGGGCACCATTCCAAAGGGTACTTTGTTTATTTGGGCCTGCTAGATTCTTATGTGCTGTCCAGATTTCTGGCCAATACACGTATCTTGAACACAATTCATTTCACTAATGAAAATTTAATTTCTAACATTCCTTTTGCTAATTAACAAAGCATCTAGTGTTGATTACAGCTGACGAGAGTTGAAGAGCTCATAGGAGCTCTCTCCTCTGAGAGAGCTTTGATTAGACGTCGCATCACCACCCCCAAACTGTGTATTCCCTCTTCAGGCAACTAAACACTGCCCAGGTGGATTAAAACTGATGAACACATCCCTATATCACACCATTTCTGATGAAGGATTTTAAAAAGTAAATCACCACTGACAAACAAGTGGGAACCAGCAATGAATCTTCTAGTGAACCAGTCTGAAGCAGAGTGAACGTTGGCAGATATGAGAAGGGGAAAGCTGCTACTAGATTATGAAAAGAGCTCACTGCAGGGAAGGAGATGAACAGGCATCAGGGAGCCGCCTTGCGGGGAATGGAGCAGCATTGTTATCACAGGGCAGCCTGCAGGAGCTCAGCTCTAGAGGAGGGCCGCTGGGTGTGAACATTAACTCTACCAGTTACTAGCTGTGTGGACTTGGGCAAATTACCTGTATGCCTTAGTATCTTAATTCACAAGATGGAGATAATTAAAACACCTCATTCATATATTGGGAAGAGTTAATTATAAAATAATATAAAGCTCTTATACCAGTATCAAAACTGATGATATAGCTGCAGATGGAATCTGAAGGCCTGAGAATCAGGAGAGCTGATGGTGTAAGTTCCGGTTCCAGTCTGAGTCAAAAACAGAATACTGATGTCTTAGCACAAAGACAGCCAGGCAAAGAGAGCAAATTCTCATTTACTCAGCCTTTCATTCTATTCAGGGCTTCAGCGGATTAGCTGAGGAGGCCCACCCACGGTGGGGAGGGCAGTCTGCTTCATTCTGTCCACCAGTTCAAATGTTAATCCCATCCAAAGACATCCACACAGACACCCCAGAATAATGTCTAACCAACTATCTGAGTGCCTGTAATTCAGTTAAGTTGACACATAAATATACTCTTCACTGTGAATAGCTTTGAATAATCGCAGATTAAGTTTGTAACTTCTCTGTCCTTATAATTCCCTCAAAAACTTGATAGGCTTCTCATCTGATTTGCCTCCAACCAGTTTTATGTACCAGGAAACTTCAGTTACATTCTTTTTCTGGACATAGATCTTCAGTGTGCTTTGTGTACCGCTGTACTGCTAGATTCATAGTTTTTTCCCTTATTTAATGGATGCTACATTGAGGCACCTGAAACAAACTTGTGTGAGAAGGAAATGCTCTTATTCTGACCTTTGATCACAGGGTTCTGTTCCTTTGTTTGGCTGAGAAGTCTTAATGGGAGGTCCCAGGGAAAAGCTCATTGTGAAGTCTTACACCTGCTATTTGGGGTACAGAAGACATCAGCTTTTCTAACCTGTAAAGCCCAAAATTTCTGAATTTTTAATCTCTTCCTCTGGATGAAAGCCACTAATTCTAACCTGATCATGTCTTTCTTATAATAGCTTGCTAATAGCATCAGAGGGGCATAGGAATGCACATTTCAGATGAGCTTTTTCACTTCTAGGTGCCCAGGTCTAGCCGAGGTCATTGGTGGAGGCTTTCTGAGAATCATTCTGTCTCTGATGCTGCAGACTGAGAGAGTTGTCAGTAGCTTCCTGAAGGTTTCTAAGGCTTCTAGCAGCTTACAGGTGAGCTCTCAAGCACTTCTTTTTAAGATCAGCAGTGACAACTCCCTTACTCTTCACTCCCTTTGCCCTTACATCGACTGTGGGAACCTATATAGATTGACTTTTATTTTCCTGACCAAACTCAAACTTTGGCACCATATTTCATAAAACTTAAGTCATCTCAAATGTAACACCCACCATTATTTTATTTGAAACAAGAAAAGAAAAAATGTTTGCTAAGTAAACTATGATATGTTGTATATTGTAAAAAAATCCTGATTTCAGAGATATGTGACTGTTTCAAACATGCTTGTATATGGTATGAAGTAGAGTCAAGTTTTATTTTTTTTCCCACAGGGATACCCAATTGTTTTGGCTCTGTTGATTAAAAACGATATCCCTTCTCCATGGACCTGCAGTCCAGCTCTTCATATATCCAGTATCTTTAGTGTGTGGTCTGATTCTGGACTCTCTAGCTCGATCCGCTGGTTTGTCTATCCCCACACCAATACCATGCTGCCTTAGTTACTATATTGCAAAAAGAAAAAAGATAGCTAGTAAGAAAATCTTCCCAAATTGCTCTTCTTCATGGCAATCCTGACCTTTTGTATTTCTATATAAATTTAGAATTAGCTTACCAAGGTACACACAGAGCACTGTGGGGATTTTGGTTAAGATGGTGTTGACTCTAAATGCAACTGGGGAGAAACAACATATATAGTATTTAGTATTTCCTTTTATTCATTAGCATATATATCCATTTTATAAAATTTTTCCATAGTCTTTTAATATAATTTGAATAAGTCTGTTCTATATTTTGTTGGATTCATTCCAAAATGCTTCATATTTTTAAGCTTTTGTGAATGGTGTCTTTATACAATGCAATTTATGTTTGCATATCGTTTTTGTAAACTCTTGTATAACTCTCTGTGAATAATGACAGGTGTGTTCCCTCCTTCTAATATTTGCACCTTTTATTTCTTTTTCTAGCTTTGTTGGTCTCACTAGAACCTCGAGTAAAATGTTGCATGGACATAGTGATGGAAGATGTACTTGTCCGGTTCCTAATCTCAAAGAGGAAGGAATTCAGCATTTCACCATTAATTGTGATGCTTGCTATAGTTGTTTTGGATAATAAGAAAGTTCTCTTTTCTTTTATTTCCAGTTTGCTCAAAGATTTTATCAGGATAATGTTTTCCAAATGTCTTATTATATGGTGATAAATGGACATCAGCATCCTAGACTGCAGTGTCTGGTTTTTTGTTTGTTTGTTTGTTTTTTGTCACCTACCTTTTGATCGCTAATATGTAACATATCATAATGTCTTGTTTTCATGGAATACCATACCCAGATACCTATTTCTGAATTTGTTAGGGTAAAAGTTACACTGTTCTAACAAAAAAAAATTCTCACCACACAGCATTTTATGTCTTATTTTATGTCTTCTCCTTCTTCTTTTTTTTTTTTTTTTTTTTAGATACAGGTCTCACTCTGTTGCCCATGCTAGACTGCAGTGGTTTGAAGAAGTCTGGCCCACGAGCATAGCTCACCAGCAGTTTAAATGAAATGTTTTGTTTCCCACACAGCAGTCTGACTGTCCTGTCAGCAGTGCTTTATTTCATGTTGTCATCCACTTGAGATTCTTTTGAATACACCAAAGACTTTACTACCTAAAGAAAGGAAAATGTGTACTACTGCTTTGATGTATTTCAATACAAAAATCATCAATGCTGCTTAAAATGATCATATCAAATATGGCAGATTGCAAATTGAACCCACCAAGTCTGTCCTTCCCTCTTCCCATGCACATGGCTGCCCAGTTAGGGGGTACAATTCCAAGCCCTTCCTTGCAGCCAGCTGTGGCCATGTGACTTAGTTTGAGAAGATGGGAAGTGAAAGAAAGGAAAGGTGACAACTTCCAGATCATCTCCGTTTCATAGACAAGCTTCCTTTCCAGGAGTCTGGCTCTTTTCTCTTTCATGAAAACTGAAAGACAGACCTGCCAGCAACCCAGTTGTGAGTATGCAGATGAAGATCATGACCTAGGAGGTGGCAGAGCAGCTGTCAGACATTTTCCTTTTTTTTTTTTTTTTTTTGAGAGATAGGGCCGCACTCTGTTACCCACATGAAATTATAGTTCACTGCAGCCTCAAATTGTTGGGCTCAAGTGATCCTCCCACCTTGGCCTGCCAAAGTGGTGGTATTGCAGGCATGAGCCACCACAGTCAGACTACTTTACTTATTTTTAATTTGCTTCCTCTGTTCCATTAGCATAATCACATTTTAGGAAGTATGTTTTATCATCAGTCAATAAATTAAGAGTTAAGGAATTAATTGTAAAATTTCTTATTGCAATATTTCCATTAAAAGCTAATAACATATTCAATTCTCTAGGAAAAGAATACTGGAAGTAGGTTTTAGTAAATCTAACCGATTGTTCCAACATTTTCTAGTTTTACATTTCCACTAAATTCAGTCCTAACAGCAGTTTTCAAGTGCCTATATTTTGTGGTAGACATTGATGAGATTGTGGAAAATAATCAGGAATAAGACAGACACTGACTCCATGCATATACCCACTGCTTTTTCTCTGTATCTCTCTTTACTTTTTCCCTGGTCTCTGAAATTTGGCTTACGAATGCAGGTGTGATGGTTAATACTGAGTGTCAACTTGATTGGATTGAAGGATGCAAAGTATTGATCCTGGGTGTGTCTGTGAGGGTGTTGTCAAAGGAGATTAACATTTATTCAGTGGGCTGGGAAGGGCAAACTCATCCTTAATCTGGGTGGGCATAATCTAATCACCTGCCATCACAGCTAGGATATAAAGCAGGCAGAAGAATGTGAAAAGACGAGACTGGCTTAGCCTCCCTGCCTACATCTTTCCCCTGTGCTAGATGCCTCCTGCCCTCAAACATTGGACTTCAATTTCTTCAGCTTTGGGACTCAGATTGGCTTCCTTGCTCCTCAGCTTGCAGATGGCCTATTGTGGGTCCATGTGACTGTGTGAGTTTAATACTCCTTAATAAACTCCCCTTTATATGTGTATCTATCCTATTAGTTCTGTCTCTCTAGAGAACCCTGACTAATATAGCAGGTAACCACCAAAGAGTATACTTGAAATTGTTTGGTGGCTATTGGACAGATCCCACCTTCAAACTAAATCAAATCTTCAAACTCATTTCAAACAGACCTCAAGTAATTGTTGTTGCAGCACAAAGAAAAATTATCACTGTTTTTGGTTTCCCTGGTTATACCATTTTGAAAAAACTCAAATGTTAGAGCAGGGTACAATCTAACCTGTAAAAAATGCATTGTCTGCTGGTCATTACTTAAAGGAATAACTAATAAAAAACTATAATAATACTTGAAGCTCACAAGCTAAGTAATATATTACCTAAAATTTATGTAGTGTTAATTATGTGCTAAGTCCCTTCCATGTATTAAGTCATTTAATCCTCACACGAAATTTCTATGAGGCAGATATTATTTGATACAGTTTGGATATTTGTCCCCCAAAATGTCACACTGAAATGTAACCCTCAGTGTTAGAGATGGGGTCTGATGGGAGGTGGTTAGATCCTGGGGGAGGATTTCTCATGAATGGTTTAGCACCATTCTTTTGGTGTTGTCCTCATGAGAGTGAATGATTTCTTTTGATGTCTAGTTGTTTAAAAGCCTGTGGTAGCCTGCCCTTCCCCTTCACCTCCCTAACCACTTGCTCTCACCATGTGATGCACCTACTTCCCCTTCACCTTTTGCCATGATTCTCAGTTTCCTAGGTCCTCACTAGAAGCTGAGCAGATGCTGGTGCCATGTTCATACAGCCTGCAGAAACATGAACCAATTAAACATCTTTTCTTTTTAAATTACCAAGTCACAGTTATTTCTTAATGCAAGAATGTCCTAACCCAGAAAATTGGTACCAAGAAGTGGGACATTGCTTTGAAAATACCTGAGAATGTGGAAATGACTTTGAAACTGGGTAACGGGCAGAGGTTGGAAGGGAAGGGCTCATAAGAAGATAGAAAGAGGAGGAAAAGTTTGGAACGAGTCTCTGAGAGACTGGTTAAATGGTTGGGATCAAAATGCTGATAGTGATATGGTCAGTGAAGTCCAGGCTGGCATGGCCTCAGATGTAAATGAGGAACATATTGGGAACAGGAGCAAATGTCACTCATGTGATGCCTTAGCAAAGAGCTTGGCGGCATTCTGTTAATGCCCTAGGGAACTTAAGTTCAAACTGTGAAAGTCTGAACTTAAGAGTGATGACTTAAGGTATCTGGTGAAAGAAATTTCTAAGCAGCAAAGTGATCAAGATGTGGCCTGGCAGCTTCTAGCAAGCTATGCTCAAGTGCAGAAGCAAAAACATGACTTAAAGTTGTAAGTTACATTTAAAAGGGAAGAAGAATGTAAAAGTTTGAAAAATTTGCACCCTAGCCATGTAGCAAAGAAAGAAAAGGCTCTTTTGGGAGAGAAATCCAAGCAGTCTGCAGAGCAACCATTGCTAGATAGAATTGGATGACTGTAAGAGAGCCAACCTCTAATAGCCAAGACAATGGGAAAACGGGCCTTGAAGGCATTTCAGAGATTGAGGCAGCCCTGCACATCACAGGTCCAGAGGCCTAGGAGGAAAGAATGATTTCATGGGCCAGGCCCAGAGTGCCAAAGCCCTGCACCACCTTGGCAAGCTGTTCCCATCATCCCCACCGCTCCAGCTCCAGCTGTGACTCAAAGGGTCACTGGTACAGCTTGGACTACTGCTTCACAATGTGCAAGCTCTAAGCCTTGGAGACTTCCACATGCTGTTGAGCCTGCAGGTATGCAGAGTGCAAGAGTAAAGGAGACTTGTCAGTGTCACCTAGATTTCACAGGATGTATGAAAAAGGCTGGTATTCAGGCAGAAGTCTGCTGAAGGGGTTGAGCCCTCACAGAGAACCTCTAATAGGGCAGTGCAAGGGAAATAGGGGGTTGGAGGCCCCACACAGAATGTGCACTGTCTGTGTGGAGGTGTGGAAGGAGGTCACTGTCCTCCAGAACCCCAGAATGGTGGTAGATCCACTGGCAGCTTGCACCCTTCACATGGAAAAGACACACAGGTGCTGAACTCCAACCTGTGAGAGCAGCCACAGAGGCTGAACCCTGCAAAGCCACAGGGGTGGAACTGCCCAAGGTGTTGGGAGCCCATCCCTTGCATCAGTGTGTCTTGAATGTGGGAGTCAGAAAAGATTATTTTGGAACTTTAAAATTTAATGATTACCCTGCTGGATTTCTAAGTTTTGTGGGGCCTGTACCCAATTCTGTTGGCCAATTCCTTCCTTTTGGAATAAGAATGTCTACCTAACGTCTATACCCCATTGTATCTTAAAAGTAAATAACTTGTTTTTTATCTTACAGGGTAATAGATGGGAGGAACTCATCTCCAGATGAGACTTTGGACTTGATACTTTTGATTTAATGCTGGAATTAATTAAGAGTTTGGAGAACTATTGGGAAGTTGGGGAGGCATTACTGTATTTTTCAATGTGAGAAGAATATGAGGTCTGTGGAGCCAGGGAGGAATGATACAGTTTGTATATTTGTCCCCCCAGATTTCACACTGAAATGTAACCCTTAGTGTTGAACGTGGGGCCTGGTAGGAGGTCATTGGATTATGAGGGCAGATTTCTCATTAATAGTTTAGCACCATCCCCTTGGTACTGTCCTCGTGATAGTGAATGGTTTCTCTTGAGATCTGGTTGTTTAAAAGTGTGTGCAATAAAGAGAGACCTTGTCTCAAATAAAAACTTGTGTGGCACCTCCCCACCAACTTGTTCTTGCTCTTGACATGTGATATACTTACTTCCCCTTCTTCATTGTTGTAAGGTTCCTAAGGCCCCCACCAGGAGCTGAGCAGATGTTGGTGCCATGCTTGTACATTCTGCAGAACCATAAGCCAATTAAATGTCTTTTCTTTATAAATTATCCAGTCTCAGGTATTTCTTTACAGCAATGCAAGAACAGCCTAACACATTACTAATGTTCATATTTTACAGATAAGAAAACAGGCTCTAAACAGTTAAGTAATTTGCTCAACTAATATAATAGTCAAGTGTACTCGGCTTAGTTCATTCATATAATGTCCTTGTCTGAAGTCACTGCCTTGCTCTCATATTGCTTCCGTACGGCCTTATTTTTCCTCTGCCTCATTTTATCATCTGCTTAAAATGTATGTCACAGAACTGCATTGTATATATCAATAGGTCTATCTTAAACATTTTTAGAAATAAGCAAAATGTAAAAAAGTCAATCTCTTAAATTGTATATCTCTTTTTGTGATGTAAAGTCTTTAATGTTTAATTTATGCATAATTTTCAGAATAGTTTTATTTAAATGGTTTTAATTTCTATAAAAATACTGTAATACTTCTTAACTTTTTGGAGGACACTGATCAAGTTCAAATGGAAATTTTCTCCTGTTAGGAATTTACTTTGTAATCTAATATACACAATTATCAACGAGCCATAAATATTTCCTTTATATTAAGAATCATGCAACATAGAATTTTCCAAAAGGGCACAAATTTGTAGCAGCCTACAAACCACAAATCCAACTATGTATGAAGTCACATATTTTATGTATCTCAACTACCAATAATGAAAACTATAAAAGCCAAGCTAAAAGAAAGACTACACTATCTTTCTGACTTTGCCATAAAATTATATTAATTATTGTCATATGAATAGGCAATAAAAAATTATGTTGCCAAAGATATAGGGAAAATGTCCAAATATGTGTCAGGTGGCTCACGCTTGTAATCCCAGTATTTTGGGAAGTTGAGGCAGAAGGAACACTTGAAGCCTGGGGTTTGAGAGCAGCTTGGCATACAAGACCCCATCTCTACAGAAAATTTAAAAATTAGCTGGGTGCGGTGGTGTGCACCTGTAGTCCCACTCAGGAGGCTAAGGTGGGAAGATTGCTTGAGCCTAGGATTTCAAGGCTGATATGAACTGTGATAGCACCACTGAACTCCATCCCAGGCAGCTGAGAAAGACCCTGTCTCTAAAAATATATACACATATTTATAAATATTTATGTATATATGTATTAAGTATACATATATAAAATGTTATTTTTCTGGATTTTGTAATGATTATGGTATTATTATTTCAAATTTTAAATTTGCTATGATTTCTTTTCTCATTCTAAATAAATATATTTTCTTACTTAATTTTATATTATTTTTCTTATAGAGCACCTCCAAAGTTAAACTTTAGCCTCCACCATAAAACCTCCTTTGCCTGTACTTTATACTCACATTATGTGATTGTTATGAGGGTAAATTTTTAAAATGCATTTTAAATAACTTGAAAAAGTAAAAGAAATACAGGACTGAAAAGTGTTGGTATTATATATTACTTTTACTATGACTCATTTTTACCAAAAACTTCCACACATGGTACAGACTTCCATCAATAAGTTTCCATTTCCATCTCAAAGTTGTGGGTCATAACTGCTGAGTGATCTGACATCTCAGGAATTGAAGTAGGAGATATGTCCTCTGCACTGAAAAGGTTTAGGAATTCCTGAGGAATTTCCTTAGTTGCACAGGTATTCACTTGTTGAGCATCTACTGTGAGCCAGACAATATGTTATGTGATAAAATGATTCAAAAACAGATCCTGTATTCAAGGTAGTCTTAGTGAGAGCATTCATTCACTAAGAATAGATTGATTTTTGAAAAATCCAAAAGTCATTTGGAAATAATGGGGTAAATGAGTTGAATAAACTTTAATAATCTTGTTTGAGGCTTTAAGAAGATACTAAGATAATGAGATTAATTTTTCTTATATGGTCCATATAGTAGATCTGAATACAGATTTGAAATATTTATTTATACTATTCATTCATGACTTTATAGTCATATTTTGTATACATTGTGGTTTGGAGATCTTCTTATACACTCTTTACTGCCTTCAATAAAAAGAAAACCAATGCATCTATATTTTTACACATTAAATTTTTCAGTGATAAATTCACCAACACGGATTTTACTTTAAAAAACATAAAATTTATTTTTGAAATTATGTATGCACAGACATGGGTGAACAAGAGCACTATTTTCACTGAAGCAGAGCATCTCCTTGTGGTGACATAATTACTAATTACCATTAGATAATTAAATCTTCACTCACATCTATGAAAAATGGCTGTTGCTTTGCAATTCAGCCCAACTTTCAGGATTTCTCCTTTCTTGATGAAAATACTCTACTTATGAAGATGTAAGAAGACACTCATAATAATCAAATATCAAATCAGTGAAATTTTTTGTTTACTGTCTACTGCAGCCCAATAGTATCACTAAATTTAAATACAAACTTGAACCTCCTTAAATATCTATCCCTTCTGCTTATATTGACTTTGGTTTTACTTATTATGGAAATCTGTGTGGTTTAATTCTTTCACTGCACATTCTGTCCCATTCATGAACTTCTTTCCCATCCATAGCTCTAAGAAAAACAAAACTAAGGATGACATGTTAGGAAATTTAGCCAAAATAGAGGAGTTGAATCCTTCAACCTCCTGTGCAACCTCTAGGTCATTACACGTGTTACTGCTTTTGTTTTGTTAGCAAAAAATGTAGCGGTATGCTCAGCTTTAGCACTGGCCTAGCTGGAGCCAGGAAGCATCCTAACGTGGAAGGTAGGGACCTGCTCTGCTATTGACATCCTCATCTTCAATGCCTTAACATATGTTTTATATTTAAAGGGGACTTAATAAATATTATTTATTTTCACTTATAAAATAAAATTTATGATTATTAAACATGTATTTTTAATTTCATAAATATTTTACTTTTATAAATATTGTATATATGTTTATTTCAATAAATATTTTAAGTTACCAAGTAAAATGTACTCAGTAAAATCCCCCCCTTTCAAAGTTATGCTTCAGACTATAAAAAGGTGTAACTTGACGATGATGCAGCTCCGAATAAAGCCTTCCTTTTGTTCATTACTACCCTAGGTTATGATTTTTGGCCTGGTTTATAAAACCTGGCATCATCTGCCTCTGCTTAGCTCTCCTGCTTCATACCTTGCCATTGCAATCATCACATGCTATGCTCCAGCCACAGAGCTCTTCGAGCGTATCTTTTATTTCTAGGCACCCCCCCCATTTTTTTTCAAAGACTATTCATATTGAAATCTCCAACTAAATGAATATCTAGCCTAAAGCCTTCTTCTGTTCTCTCACATATAATATATTAAAGGAGATATGGTAAGAGATTAAGTTTTAGAATATTCATTTGAAGGTGAGCAGATAGAGGACAATGAGGCAATAGACCACGATTTTTAAGATAAGCTTTGGATGCTCAGGTCTGAATTGCTACCAGGACATCTGCTGCTTAGAGAAAATCACTGGGGCATTCTTAAGTTCTTATTTAGAAACAAACTTAAAGCAGATTTATGTTTACTTCCCACTTGCATATAAGGCAAGAATGAGATTTTCTGGAGGTAGAATGTTCTTAGAAGCTTAAATGCTGTGCCTTGGGGAGCAGGAGTTTGAGAAGTGGACTCTTTGAAGAGCACAGGACCATCTGCAACAGTGATTGAGCAGCATCAACAGCAGTGAGCCCTGGCCAACAACCCAGGAGGAGCCTCCTAACACTGCCCTGTCCCAATGCCAGCCACCCACAACCTCCCTTGACTTGGCTACTTGCCATCACTTTTTCACATTTCAGCTTGTGCATCACCACCCTGGCATCCATCCTGGTAGCAACCATCCTGATAATGAGTTCACACCACCTTCTGGGATCCTTTCTGGTTTAGCAAATTTTGTATCGTAGGAGAATGCTCACAAATCAATAAATTCTACATTCATCAATTTTATATGCTAGCCTCCTTGACTGACCAAGCACCCTTAGAATACTTTCCCATTTATAGGATCTTATCTTTTGCTGGTACGCGGTGACTCAGTCTTGCAACGCCTTTGAGGTATATTCCCTTTCCTCCCTCATCAGGCCCAGACCTTCCCAGCTGGGTTCTGCTGAGACTTAAGTCTAGGTCTGTCTAGGCCTCAAGGCCAGGAGGAGACACAGGGGAAGATCCTGGGTGGGTCGAGGGGTGGGGGTGGGGAACACACTGACTTTGAGGAGAGGGGCCTTTGCATTGTCTCCAGGCATGGAGAGGGGTTAATTCAGGGGAATCTGGGTGTTAAAGATTTGGAGATGAAGGGAATCCCCTGAGATGTCACCAGTCTATATGTCAGGGTTCCACTCTGTCTCAACCAGGGGGCTCTTAACTTTGTATAGCCCGCCTGCCTAGGTTAGTAGTTTAACCCTTTCTGGAGCTGAGCTACTCTGACAATTAAGTCCTGGGTGGGTCCACAACTTTATCTGATCTCCCTCTCCAAAAGCTGAGAGCCTCTTTGTAAGCTATTTAGGCCCTCTGGCTTTCACATTTGATTTTCAATTGCCTGTTAAATGCTTTCAGCTTTTCATAATTTTTAGCGCATCCATCAAATTCACCTGCAGCCATCAAATTCCGTTGTTCTTAAAGTTTACATTTCCCTCCTACTTTCAGATAGTTGATACATTGCACCAGGGACCATATTCCTTTTTTACCAACATACCATCCCAATTCACCTACAGTGTTAGTTTTTAACAGTTGCAGCATATGCTGATACCAGGAGCTATTCTCACTCTACCTACCAGAGATGGAGCCTTTGTTGCCAGCTCAGCAGGGCGTGGTCTAACTCCAGAACTCAATCTTATCACTTACTTTCTCTGCAGACTCTTGGTACTAACCAAGAGTAGGTAGTAGGCTCTAGAAAGCAGACTCTGGGGTAGAGGTTAGTGCTTAGAATGGTCAGTAAGGAGTGACCTTGGGATCAATACCTATGTAAGGAAGGGAAGTGGGGAAAGGAATGGAGGCAGATGTTGTCTGTGCAAGCCTGACATCTTATGCCAACACCACAGGAAGCTCTGGCACTGAATGGCACCTCATTATTATCTTTCACTGGGCTAAAATGGTTGTGCCTTTAGACTCCCACCTTGATCCGTCACTGGAGCTCAGTACTTCCTTATCCAATTATCTTCCCAAATGTCACCCTTCCTCCTATATAAGATGACTCTTCACTCACTTTTCCTTATCCCTGTTTTCTTCAAAGCACCTGCCTGACAGTATATTTCTATGGTTATTAATTAGGTTTCTCTCCAACTAGATCATAAGCTCCATGAGGGCAGGGATTTGTGCTGTTTACCTATATCTAGAACAGTGTAGAACAGTACCCAGCACATAGTATTACTCTATAAGAATTTATTGAATTAGTGAATAAATGAAAGCCAGTCCACAGAAAAGGTGAAGAAAGAAGCAGACACCAAAAGAAAAGAACAGATAAGAGACTAGGTGAAGGAGAGATGGAATCTTGACTTTGAATGAGTTCTTTACAGCTGTTTATAATCCCTCATGAGACTAGCCTGCATTATATGCTCTTACATATCATGCTCTGTGAGATACATGCATCTGCAACTTTCCAAAATAGATGCCTGTTTTTATTTAAACTAGTTTCCATTAATTTAAGTGTCTTATAAACAAAGATCCCTGTCAAAAACAACTGGAAAAATAGGTGTAGGGCAGACAATGACAATGGAGTTGAGACCTGGGTGGGCTGTGGAAGCTTTGGGGCAGGGTTGATATAATCAGAACTAGGCTTTGGGAAGATTTTTTTTTTTTTTTAAGACAGGGCCTCACTCTGTCACCCAAGCTGGAGTATAGTGGTGCGATTTTGGCTCACTGCAGCCGCAACTACCCAGGCTCAGGTGATCCCACCACCTCAGCCTCCCAGGTAGCTAAGACCACAGGCATGTGCCACCATGCTCAGCTAATTCTTTTTGTTTGTTTGTTTGTAGAGATGGAGTTTTGCCATTTTGCCCAGGCTGGTCTCAAACTCCTGAGCATAAACAATCCACCTGCCTCAACCTCCCAAAGTGTTAGAATTACAGGCATGGCCACTGCACCCATCCAGGAAGATTACAGCAGCATTCATCAGTCCAACTTTCATTCAACTAACAGTTATTGCGAAACTTTTATGTATTATCCTAAGTGCTGTATATACATGGGTCCTTCCTTGCCTTCAAGGAAATAGGCAATAAAAAATACACTCACCAACAATATGTAATTGTAAGTTATGTTTATTAAAGAAAAAAAGACTTTAATATCAAGCTCAATTTGAAAGATACTACAATTGTCCAGGCAAGAACTAACCTGAACCATTGTTTCAGGTTCTGGGGAGTGTCAGCAGAAAGTAAACTAAATGGAAATAAAGTAAAATACATTTGGAAGTGAAAAGGGAAGATTTTGTGACTGATGGAAGTAAGAGGATCAGGATTTTAAACCTCAGAGACCTGAAGAATGAAGGTACTTTAGTGCTTATACACATTTGGAAAAAGAATAATTGACTTAAGAGATAAGAGTTGTGTTTAGTCAAGTTATAGATATATTGAGTTTTAGATACCCATCAGATAGCTAGAGGTCCCATGAAGAAGATCTATGTAGTAATAATATCATCTTTGGTAACACGCTTAGGTGTGGGAGAAGTGATACTTGTCATTTCATATAATTTCACTGTAACTCAGCTTCACTGAACTGTTAACATCAGAGAACTTGAAAGAAGGATTAAAAAATAGCACTTGTGTAATCACTTTGCAAATTGCATACAAGTAAAGCCTTCTAAGAAATGGCACTAAATGATGCAGAAAAGTTAAAGAAAGTGAAGATCTGGCAAAGGCCTCTGAGTACTGCCATTAACTGGTTGAGGACCAGGTAAAATACCATAAAGAAAGTAAAAGTGACATCTCCTTTCTAGGCTCAAAGGCAAAGTCAGATGACAACAATATGACCCATTTACCTTTCTGAAAAATAAAATTGTAAAAATCAAGTTGAATAGAAATGTTTATAATGCTTATTGATAAACATTAATTTTTTTTCACTTTGAGTTCAAAGTCAAAAACATTATTCACTTTTGTATCTCTAGCACGTAGCACAGTGTCTTACACATGAGACGCAGTCAATAAATTTGATTGAGTAAATGCATGAAGGAATAGCAATTCTTACCCTATTCTTTTCTAAATATCTCACTCATTCCTTTAGCCTTTACCTGTGATTCTAGCCGCTCTTTCTAGCTCTGCAATTATAAAAACAAATTATAGTAGGTGGCCAGTGATGCTCACAGATGATGCAGGCCATCAAGAACTGTACATGCAATAAATATTACACAAGAGTCAACTAGGAGTTATCTAAGATAGCACATATCCTTTTAAAGTTCCTCCTTTTTATTAAAAACAAGGCACAGAATTATCCTTCACTAAATAAAAATAGTATAGGAATCAAGCACATACAACTTTTATTTTTGAAAAGCACATACAATCTTTCTTAAGCCAGATTGCTGATGCTGTAGGGTTTGATATATATTTTATTCCTCATAAACTGGAGGATGTTTCCCCCTGCAGGAAAAATCAGGTAACTTCATAACCTTTAAAAGCTTCTGGAATATTCATTATTCTTGCCAGGGAAAGGAAAAAACATTGACCCCATCTCTTTTCAGGGCTTCTGAGAGAAGGCAGCTTGGAAAAAGTAGCCACTGAGGTGCATTCTTTTGCATAAATTTTGGCAAATCTAGGTGCAGAGGACATACTCATTGTTTTCTCCTCCCCATAAACCTCAAACAAAAAGAAGCCTGATGCATGAAATTTCCTCCTTCTGGTCTGCCCTTAGAATAGCTATGGGTTCTCTGATCATATAGAGTTATAGGGCAGGAATATCTAAGGAGGTGGTTGAGAAGGTAGGCTGTCTTGTGACTGTTGCCTAAAATGGGTTGACAATTTGAGACTCATTTTATGTCTGGGATTATTCTCTTATTGTGGAGTGCACATGATTATGTGTTCAATTTTTAATATTTTATTTGTTCATCCACCAGGGTTTTTGTTTTGGTGGATCATACATGATATGGTTTGGCTGTGTCCCCACCCAAATCTTATCTTGAATTGTAGCTCCTGTAATTTCCAAGTGTTATGGGAGAAATTTGCTGGGAGGTAATTGAATCATGGGGGCAGGTCTTTCCTGTACTGTTCTTATGACAGTGAATAAGTCTCACAAGATCTGATGGTTTTGTAAAGGGAAGATCCCTTGCGCACACACACTTGCCTGCTGCAATGTAAGATATGTCTTTGCTTTTCCTTCATCTTCCACTACGATTGTGAGCGCCCCACCCCCCGCCCCAGCCACATGGAACTGTGAGTCAATTAAACTCCTTTCCTTTATAAATTATCCAGTCTCGGATATGTCTTTATTAGCAACATGAGAACAGACTAATACAGTAAATTGGTACTGGGTAGTGGGGCACTGCTGTAAAGATACCCAAAAATGTGGAAGCAACTGTGGAACTGCGTTAACAGGCAGAGGTTGAAACAGTTTGGCAGGCTCAGAAGAAGACAGGAAAATGTGGGAAAGTTTGGAACTTCCTAGAGACTTATTGAATGGCTTTGACCCAAATGCTGATAGTGAAGTGGACAATAAAGTCTAGGCTGAGGTGGTCTCAGATGGAGATGAGGAACTTGTTGGGAACTGGAGCAAAGGTGATGCTTGCTATGTTTTAGCAAAGAGACTGGTGGCATTTTGCTCCTATCCTAGAGATTTGTGGAACTTTGAACTTGAGAGAGATGATTCAGGGTATCTAGTAGAAGAAATTTCTAAGCAGCAAGGTGTTCAAGAGGTGACTTGGGTACTGTTAAAAAGCACTCATTTTTATGTATTCACAAAGATATGGTTTGGAATTAGAACTTAAAAAGGAAGCAGAGCACAAAAGTTCACAAAATTTGCAGCCTGACTATGCAATAGAAAAGAAAAACCCACTTTCTGAGGAGAAATTCAAACCAGCTGCATAAATTTTCAAGAGTAATGAGTAACCAAATGTTAATTGCCAAAACAATGAGGAAAATGTCTCCAGGGCATTTCAGAGGTCTTCATGGCAGCCCCTTCCATTACAAGTCAGGAGGCCTTGGAGGAAAAACTGGTTTCCTGGGCCAGACCCAGGGCCTTCCTGCTTTGTGCAGTCTAGGGACTTGGTGCTCTGTGTCCCAGCCGTGGCTAAAAGGGGCCAATGTATACCTCAGGTCACTGCTTCACAGAGTGCAAGTCCCAAGCCTTGGAAGCTTACACATGGTGTTGGGCCTGTGGGTGCACTGAAGTCAAGAACTGAGGTTTGGGAACCTCCACCTAGACTTCAGAGGATGTATGGCAATGCATGAATATCCAGGTAGAGGCGAGATGCAGGGGCAGAACCCTCATAGAGAACCTCTGCTAGGGCAGTACATAAGGGAAATGTGGGGTTGCAGCCTCCTCACAGAGTCCCCATTAGGGCACTGCCTACTGGAGCTATGAGAAGAGGGCCACCATCCTCCAGATCCCAGAATGCAAGATCCACCAACAGCTTGCACTGTGCAACTGGAAAAGCTGCAGACACTCAACACCAGCCTGTGAAAGTAGCCAGAAGAGGGGGGGTGTAACTTGCAAAACCACAGGGGTGGAGCTGTCCAAGACCATGGGAACCCACCTTTTACATCAGTGTGACCTAGATGTGAGACATGAAGTCAAAGGAGATCATTTTGGAGCTTTAAGATTTAACTGCTCCCCTGGATTTTGGACTTGCATGGGACCTGTAGCCCCTTCGTTTTGGCCAATTTCTCCCATTGCGAACAGCTATTTACCCAATGCCTGTACCCCCCTTGTATCTAGAAAGTACCTAACTTGCTTGTGATTTTACAGGCCCATAGATGGAATGGACTTCCTTGACTCAGATAAGACTTTGGACTATGGACTTTTGAGTTAAGGCTGAAATGAGTTAAGACTTTGGGGAACTGTTGGGAAATCATGATTGGTTTTGAAATGTGAGGACATGAGATTTGGGAGAGACCAGGGGTGGAATTATATGGTTTGGCAGTGTCCCCACCCAAATCTTATCTTGAACTGTAGTTCCTATAATTTCCACATGTCATCGGAGGGATCTGGTGGAACGTAATTGAATCATGGTGGTGGGTCATTGTCATGCTGTTCTCATGATAGCAAACCAGTCTCATGAGATCTGATGGTTTGATAAAGGGGAGTTTCCCTGCACACACTCTCTCACCTGCTACCATGTAAGATGCTTCTCATTTGCCTTCCTCCATGACTGCGGCCTCCATAGCCATGTGGAACTGTGAGTAAATTAAACCTTTTCCTTTATAAATTATCCAGTCTTGGGTATATCTTTATTAGCAGTGTGTAATACATTGCAAGACAAGTATCTCATGGTATTTTCTAAATTTTTAAGTATTTTTTCTGATTTAATTGACATTTCACCTATATTGACCTACATAGGTTTCAATGTCTCAGCTTACTTCTCTGCAAAGATTAAAATTTCAGATACTCAGTGACTGAAGAACATAACCAGCAACTTAGTAGAGATGGTTGCCACATACCAAATATAGCAAGAGATTGACTCCCAACCATGCCAGTCAAGCTTCAGCACAAGAAACAGAAACCATTCTAGATATTTCACACAGAAGGGGACTTAGCACAGGAAACTGGCTGCTTAAAAAATTGCTAGACAGAATTGTAAGTAAGGAGCCCACCCCTGGACAATTTGGATTTCAAGATCACACCCCCTTACCCCCAGCAGCAATTTAATCAGTTAGTTGCTGGTGTTGCTGCCACCACAACTACTGCCACCACAACTGCCTCACACCCACAAAGCTCATGGCTAGACACTAGAATTGCCATCTGCTACTGAAAACATATATATCTAACTATTGTCACCAACCAGCACAGCAATCGAAAGAGGGCCTCTGTCTCACCTTCAAATTCCAGGGGTCCTGTGAGTGCATGTTATTCGTACTACCTGAATCAATCCCAGAACTACCACTGCAAAGGAATCTGGAAAATGTAGTTTTTAGCCTTTCTGCCCTTACAATACAGGAGGGAATAAAGAAGAGCATAAATAAAACTCATTGCCAATATATCATACCCTGCATACCACCTAATTCTACTAGTAGGAAAACTAAACTTCTCCTGATTTCTTTTCTCATCCCCAGTGTCTATAGCTAATCCCTTTCCAAACCTTTCAAACCCATCCTTTCCTTTCTACCTCAGTTGCCATGTCCTAGTTCAGGCTATCCATCTATCACCTGGATTACTAAAACAAGCTTTCTAACAGGAATCTCTTCCTCAAGACCTCACTGATTACCAACTTGCCTTCTGCAAGTCTTCCAGAACTTGTCTTGGCAACTAAAGTGACTTGCAGAAATTCAAGTATTACTTCTTTTCTCTATTTAAGGCTGTTATCTAGTTTCCCATGAACTACAGAACAAAGCACAAGCTCACAAATTTCCTCCTGACTTGATCTCTGCCTTCCTCTCCAGGCTTATGTTTGATTATCTCATTCTCATCTTCTTCTAATTCTGCAATTTAGGCTTCCTTTATTCCAAATTTCTTCTAATTCTCTGTAAGTGCTATGCTGTCTCACAATGCCATGTTTGCATATATTATTTTTTCTAACTGAAAAACCATGCCTCCTTCTCAGCTTAGAAAACTACTTTCCCTACTTTACAGAGCATATTATCCAGAATTGCTTACTGACACCCCAGATAGTTAATCACTTGTACTATTTCAGTGGCATGTTGAGGAATTTAAAAGGCCAGGAAACTGGTTCGCAAGTAGAATTGACATAAGATAGAGTAAACATCCAGTTCAAGGGTCAAAGATCCTTCAGTGGATGACAATTTGGTTTGCATTCCTCTCTTAAATGTTCTCTGAATATCATTTTTAAGCATTACCTATTGTTGGAAAAGATTCTACAGAGCCCTTTTGGAACAGGTACATAGGTACATAATCAGAGCAGAGGTAATTTATCTGAACTATAGGATTTCATGCAATCCTGATGTTCACCTTATTTATTGAGGACTGGATATTGATGCAGACACTTGTTCTCAGGAATATCCCTGTCATCGAGAAATACAGAAGCTTTGACTCAAGAGGGCTTTTATATATTGATTAGTCAGTGCTGTCCCTATGAGAAGAGGGACAGTGCGCTCTCATCATTGTATATCCAACACTAATTACCACAGGCACGTAGTAGTCATAAATTAAATATCTGCTGAGTATCTGAATATAAGAGGTTTACAAATTTAACATATAAGATGTTCAAGGATGAAACCTTTCAAATTAGGGGTAAGAGGTAACTTACAACCTGCTGCTCCTATCTTTCTTGAGAATTGCTCCTATCGCTTATTTTAGAATGTCACTATCATAGTATAATAGGGGACAGTGAGGAATGTTTAAATGTGAAGCGAGGTTTAGCTTATATAGTTTTTAAAATTTTTATGTTAGTCTAAAATATATTATCACTTACACTTGATGGCACACTGGGCAAGAGAAGAATCATGAAATTTTTTTTTTTTTTTTTTGAGACGGAGTCTTGCTCTGTCGCCCAGGCTGGAGTGCAGTGGTAGGATCTCAGCTCACTGCAAGCTCCGCCTCCCGGGTTTATGCCATTCTCCCGCCTCAGCCTCCCGAGTAGCTGGGACTACAGGCGCCCGCCAACTCACCCGGCTAGTTTTTTGTATTTTTTAGTAGAGACGGGGTTTCACCGTGTTAGCCAGGATGGTCTCGATCTCCTGACCTCGTGATCCACCCGTCTCGGCCTCCCAAAGTGCTGGGATTACAGGCTTGAGCCACCGCGCCCGGCCAAACTTCCACATTTCAACCATGGTTCTTTGTATAATGTTGCACACAAAATTTGAAGTGTCTTTAGAACTGTTTCCCTGACTAATGAGACACATCATATGGCTAAGACTTATCAATAGTTTGTGATCACCTAAGGAAACCCTCATTTGAAGCAAATGCCTTATACAGCTTATTCTGTAAGAATCACAGCAGCAAATAATTAGTAGCTATGTTCACAATTCAAAATTTTATTCAGTATAAACAAGATTAACTGCTCATTCAGAACATCACAGAAAGGGACAGTGTTTGACGTCAATGTACTAATTTCTATACTTCCAGTTAAAGGGAGTTGGGATGAAAAACTACTATGCTCTTCATACAACTATACCCATATAATACCACCCACCATCTGAATGTCATCCATTTGCCAGGTGTTTTACTTACGTGTACCACCACTTTATAGAAGTGAAAAGTATGGCTAAGATTTAAAAATGTGTCCAAGTTCAAAGAGCTGTTACTTAATGGAGTGGGATCTAACACAGCTTATATGCTTCTCATCCAATCACCACGGATCTCCAAATACAATGTGTGGTTCGTAAGCTCAATTGTTTTTTTTTGAAAGTGAAAAAGCTATGTGGAAACTTGCAATTGTTATGATGGGCTATTTCAAGCATTTCTA
Source organism: Macaca fascicularis (assembly GCF_037993035.2). Taxonomy (NCBI): domain Eukaryota; kingdom Metazoa; phylum Chordata; class Mammalia; order Primates; family Cercopithecidae; genus Macaca; species Macaca fascicularis. Next base: position 159,754,192 of record NC_088379.1, on the reverse strand, counting down.
TGAAAAACTAAGTGTCACTTTTTCTTCCGGCTTGGAGTCTGAGTAACCTCTGTATTCCAAGGGTATTACCACAATCACCAACAAAATACTCACTGTATGCTGAGTGATACGCACCTGTGAGCCACATATACCTGGCAATTAAAGAGCAAAATCTATGCAATTCAAACAGTTGAGTAGAAATATACAGTATTTGTTAAGCAGTGTCTATGCTCATTTAAATTAGAAAATATAAGGCAGTAAACTGGAAGTATTATATATGATTTATATGGAATGAACATTTAAAGGTTGAAAAAACTGAGATTAATGTCCACGTAACTTCTGCTTGAAACTTGGGCAGAAAAAGATATTTGCAACTATTTCAAATTCTGTTTACAAATCCTATGTCCCATACAGCTGCACAATGAGTTGATTAAAAAAGGTAAAGTTTATCTGATTTCTCAGACATCAATTATAAAAACTATCATTAGAAATCATTATAAATGTATACTACAATATTTAAGTCAAAATGACTTGAATTCATTAATTTGTAACTGAAAGGCAGAAACTTCAGTGGGTCTATTAACAAAGTATTTCTATTAGTCCCTGAAAATAATTTACTATTTTGCAAAACTATTATTTCCAAAAAAAAACAAAAAAAAAACAAAAAAACGGGATACATGTGCAAAACATGCAGGTTACACAGATATACATGTGCGATGGTTTGCTGCACCTTTTGACCTGTCTGCTAAATGCCCTCCCCTCACCCCCAGCACCCAAAAGGCCCTGGTGTGGTTGTTTCCCTTTGTCCATGTGTTCTCAACGTTCAGCTCCCACTTATGAACAAGAATATGTGGTGGTTTCCTGTTCCTGTGTTAGTTTGCTGAGGATGATGGCCTCCAGCTTCATCCATGTCCCTGCAAAGGACATGATCTCATTCCTTTTTATGGCTGCACAGTATTCCATGGTGTATATGCACCATATTTTCTTTATCCAGTCTATTATTGATGGGCATTTGGATTGATTTCATGTATTTGCTTTTGTAAAGAGTGCTGCAATAAACATACATGTGTGTCTTTATAGAATGATTTATATTTCTTTGAGTATATAAAAACAATTTTCTTTCTTCAACATCCTTCACTTGAGTCTCATGAAAGCACTGAGCCTATGACTGTGTAACAAGTGAAAATGTTCTCAAGAAAAGCTCAAAGTGATTGTGAGAGCTAAAGGTTTTGTCATTCTAGTAAAAAGAAAACACACATATTAGAAGCATCACATATTTAATGTCAAAAAATTTGAATTCAAGTACAAAAATTAACACATGATTTCAACATTAAAAACCCATAACACTTGTTATTAAAACAATACAAAGAATATCAAAAACACAAATGAAGCATAACTATAAACTCCTTAAATACATTAACAGCAAAATTATAATTTGTGTATAACAAATAACAAAAATATCTATAGTTATTTTCAAGGACCACAATGGTAGACTGCTTTTTCTTTAGTACTGCAGAAAATTTGTATCTTAATCTTTTTGTCTCTTCATTTCTTTCTACATAATGGTTAGATGCTTCTGGTCATATAATTGTTCTAATCTCCAGTACAGATAGTGATCCTTGGTAATCAAATCTACTATAACCATTGTCTTCAAGTGCTTTTTGTGAAATGCTATTTAGTAAAATTATGCAAAAAATTAACATAAATGACTAGGTTCTATTGCCCACTCAGGAATTACAAGAAAATCCCAAAAGTTTAAAAAGAATAGTAGTTTGCTGTACCTTTATCAAGAGAAACCACTGAATAACTTTTTAAACTCTGCATTTTTATAAATTCTGCAACTCCATGTTATTCTGAATTATAGCTGATGTTTAGTACTTTAGAATATCTTTCTAAAACCAAATGTGCAAACCCGATTCTAAAATAAAACAGTATTTTAATTTGCAAGTTTACTACTACAAATTTACACAAATTTTCATACTAATGTTAGTATTTTCTTCAGAAGAATGAGGCCTGATTGGAGATATATAGTCGCTGTCCAACATGGCTGCCATTAGCAAGTGATATTGTTGGTGACAAGGGATAGCCTGGATAAGAATAAGGCCTTGAAGTATAAGGAAGCACGCTGGGAGTCCCAGAAGAGAGGGTAGCACTAACAGGGGAAAGACTATTTATTGAGCTGCGACGGAAATTGTAGTCTGTAAATAAATACATGAACAATTATGCTGCACATCTTTATGGACACGAATTTAATTTAAAGAGACAAAGCATTAAAATAATAATCACATATTAACATAATGTTCTAACATTGGAAATCTTGATGATACTATATTGCTGGTTAAAGATTATTTCAGCATTCACTGCACTATAAATCCTCAGAGTTTTGTCAGTATTACCTTTCCTTTAGTCACACAATGTTTCGGAGATCTTACCAGAATGAATTCTTGGATATCTACTATTTCTTGGGGTTTTGATTATAGAAAAAGAGACATCTCATTTCTCTTGCTCTACAAAGAAGCTTCTTTTAAATTTGGTTCTATGGGGTAGTCCATGAAGAAAAGATAAAAAACAGTGAATTCATATTTGTTTTTTTTTTTCTTTGAAGTTGTATTAGGCATCAAACCAGCAGAAACATTCACCCCTGGACTGCAAAAACATTTGGTATAAACTAGCTGGCCAATATTTCATTATTTAAACACTAATATAAACATTTATCTAACTCAACATACTAACATTAAAAGTCCTACTGGTATGATAAAACAGTAAAATGAATCATCTTTATTAAATAAACTTCGAAAAACCATTATCAACTTATAGTTACTTCAAAAAACCATTATCAACTTATAGTATAGAAAAATATCCAAAATTAAACCAAATTATTAAAAAATAATTATATTTGAAATACTGCTGTTTCACAATAAACATTCATCTTATGCATCAATAATTTCCTGTTTCATTAACTGCAACATTTATGTGTGTATATATGTTACAGACCAAATTTTTAAATCCTGTACCTTCCAAAAACTCAACTATGTTCTTTACTGTAAAATAAGCCAAGGGTGTGACAATGACTATAAAATCATTATTTAGAAACATTATGGTGTTTCTAGGAATGGAAGAAAAGAAATTAGGTCATCTAATGTACAGGTAAGGTTTTTTTCTATAATACTGTCCTGGTACTATAAATGATGCCTACACCATAGGTGCATTAACTTAATGTTGTCATGGGACTTAATGTTTAGCCAACAGGAATGAGATCAACTGCAGGAGAGTAAGCTCAAGCAACATCAGAAAGGACCTAGTTCAGGGAAAAAAAAAAAAAAAAAAGGAAAAATGAAAATCAGTTAAATATACGTTTAATTTCCAGCATTATAAAATTCTAATTAGACAAATTTTATAACCTTTTTATGAATGGTACCATAAGATCAACAAAGTGATCTGTTCCAGGAACACATAAATACATTTAGAGTAACCAGTTCCAAATATTTTCAGTATTTTGAAAATGAATGAGAAATTACTTTGATACCATTTACTTTTCTAACATCCAAAGTAGGATGACTCTATATACCATACAATTTTTTTCTTTATTTTTATTTATTTGAGACGGAGTTTCACTCATTGCCAAGGCTGGAGTGCAATGGTGCAGTCTCAGCTCACTGCAACCTCTGCCTCCTGGGTTCAAGAGATTCTCTTGCCTCAGCCTCCCAAGTAGCTGGGATTACAGGTGCCCACCACTACACCCAGTTAATTTTTGTATTTTTAGTAGACACGGGGTTTCACCATGTTGGTCAGGCTGGTCTTGAACTACTGACTTCAGGTGATCCACCTGCCTCAGCCTCCCAAAGTGCTGGGATTACAGGTGTGAGCCACCGTGCCTGGTGCTTTTTTTCCCCCCCTTTTTTTTTAAAGGATCCACTTCACCTGAAGGGTTTGGTATTGAGTGTAAACGCGACCATTACTGGCTCCATGTATTCCCAAATAATTGCTTTATTTAAAAAAGTCTGATTCTTTCCTCCTGAAAATTATTATGCAAATACAGTCAATTCCTTATTAGCCATTTATCTGTAATACACCTAGCTCTTCAAATTTTAACCATGTGGTTATCAACAATTCAATTTAGAAGAGCAGGCTACTGCAAACAGAGAAATGTAGTTTTCGAAGAGAAATAACTTCTGTTTTGCATTTACATCCACTCAAGACCTAATGCAGCCTATTCATGAAATGTGGATACTGAAGGTATCTTCAGGGAAAAATTTCAGAAAGTGGATAGCCAAGCAGTTGGCTATTAGCAAAATGCTTAGCTTATCCGCATTCCTGATAGTCCCCACTGTAAACCTTGAACTTAAGCCCTTAAATATATACAATGATCAATTGTTATATTGTGTATTTTCAAGGAGACAAAATTAAATACAAAATTAAAAGTTGATTATGACTTTATTCATGTAGCATAAATCCAAAGGAAAAAAACCCCTCACAAATAACAAAGATTAGGAAACAAAAGGTTTCAGAAGTTTGTAAGATTTTACAAGCATTTCAAAAATAAATTTTATTACTAAAATCACTAAGAATCTAAATATATTTAGGAAGACATCTAGCTGTTTAGAAAATACAATACAAACCAAACTTAAATGAATGAAATGTAAGCTGAAAATGCTTAGTGGAATGAACCTAAAAGTACAATCATGTTTTCCTCAGCTCTACTATAACATATAATTTTCATATCATAGGAAATAAAAAGAAATTCTAATTTTAAGCAAATAATACATAACTAAATTAGTTAAAATTCCTAGCATATACTTATTTGCCCAGCCCGTTTTTCTTCCCAATGAACATCCTTAGCTCTTCAATCCCACTGTTTCTGCCTCAGACAAGGATCTGTACTTCCGATCCCTTCTTAAGGAATGACACAGAGCCAATTTCAGAATGTCTAAGTTATACACTAAGTGTTATTAAATTGCCTTAACACTTTGAACATTGATATACAATTCACATAAAATGCATACATCATATGTTTATTTCAATGAGTTTTGATAATTGTATAAATCTATGTAATGGATATTCAAAACAAGATATAAAACATATCCCCAATCCAGAAATTTCCTGTGCCCTTTTCCAGCCAACAGACCTTCACTTGGAAGCAACCACCTTTTGATTTCTACTCCAATAGATTAGTTTTGCCTGTTCTTAGACTTCATAAAATATGTATTAAAGATTTTTATGTCTACCTTTTCTCTCAACATAATTTTAAGTACATTTGAATTAATTTTTACCAGTAAAAAATTAGTTACAAAAAGAGGAGGCTTCTATACAAAGAAAGAATGCTTTTTTCCATTCAAAGAGAATCCACTGACGTATCTTGCCTTGCTAAGTCAAAACTCAAATAGCTTGTTTTGGTAAAATTATTCCAGAAAGCTGATCCAGACAATCTCCTAATATAATTTCTAACATTCATTCACATTGTATATTTCAGTAGTTTCTTCCTTTTTATGGTTGAGTATTATTTCATTGTATGAATATACTTCAATTTCATTATCTGTTTGCCTACTGATGAATATCTGGGTTGTTTCTAAGTTTTATTATGAATAAAACTGCTAGGAACACTTTTATACAAATCTTTTGTTGGTTGTATGTTTTAATTTCTTTAATTAAATTTCTTTAATTTCTTTTGGGTTATATGTTTTAATATCTGGGAATGGGATTGCTAGGTCATAGGACAGATGACCCATACTGCTTAAGAGTTCTCCAGTATGACTGTTTTATATTCACACCAGTAAAATATGAGACACTTCCAGTTGCTCCACATCTTAACATTTGGCACTGCCAGAGATTTTAATCATACCTATTCTAGTGAATTATTGTATCTCCCAGTGGTTTTAATTCTGATTTCCCTTATGACTAACAACATGTTTATTGCCCATTTAAATATCTTTGGTAAAGTATCTGTTTAAGCCCCTTGTTTATTTTTATTGGCTTTGTCTTTTTCTTGTTGATACTGATAGTTTTTGATGAGTCAAATTCACTCATTCAAAATCACAAACCAGGAATAGGTTCAGACCTTATTAAACTCTAAATCAAATGACCTTTTTCACTGATGAATGACAGAGACAAAAGCTGAATAGACAAAGAACAAGTTAAATTCACACCTCCTGATTCCTAGGAAAGTATTATTTCCACTTCCTTAAGCTTTTTTTACTCTGGCAATCTTCTTAAACATGGTTGAGAGAAACTGTCTGAAGAGGTTATTATGGGGGTGACAGAACTAAAGCACACAGTGCTGGTCTCTAAACTACCTGGTTTTCACTTGCACCGCCCATTCCCATACTTCTTATTTCAACTTCCTTGTTTTATATGCTAAACTTTCACTTGAAGAAAAGGCTGTTTTGTGGGAAAAAAAAGAGAGAACAACTGCTCTGACATAGTGGATTATTACAGAAAACCTGATCAAATGTTATCTTTAATTTCATATTTATATATGGAATACAAATATTTTCATCGAACAAATTTGATATATACAAAGAATAGCAAATAAACTTAACCTTAAGTGGCAATTCCAATTAAGCAGTAATGGCTAATAGGAATTTTAGATTCAGAAAGATTCTGGTGGTGTGTCTGGAATAAACAGGAAAGTGAGTGATGACTTATGCCACATCTGACACAGGAGCAAGAGTAGAGACTGGCAGTACATATACCACACACTTGTCAGGCCTGTTTATGCAGCTATTGTAATTTGGTCTACCACCTTTCTGTATTCAACACAAAGACAGTCTGGTAGCAAATTAACACCAGTATGTTTCTCAGTGAAAATGTAAACAGTGGATAGATATATTGCTTCAATGTATTTCTTGTTTTGTTTCTAATTCGTCTTACACATCTTGACCAAACATCACTAATTCTTAGCTGCTTTTCTGTCTTAAAGATGAAGAAAACCCTTAATAGAGACTTTAAAGTGAGATAAAAGTGTCTTCTCATATTAATTTTGACTCCCTTTTTCTTTTGTTTCTGACTATTCTTTAGACTAATTTTTCATTAAAAAAACATATTCCTCACAATTGGTTTTTCTTCTCTGTTAGCTATGCGAGTTCTACCACCACACCCATCCACTTTCTGATACATCTTTAAGTGTGCAACTTAGTGATTTTTATCACATGTACAACACCACCATAAAATTCCAGAACATATTCATCATCCTAAAAAGAAACTCTATCTATTAGCAGTCACACCCATTCTCTCTTTCCTCAACCCCAGCAACTACAAGCCTTTCTATTTCTATAGACTTGCCTATTCTGGACTTTTTATATAAATTTATGTGGTCTTTTGGAACTGACTTCATAACATAATGCTTTCAAGGCTCATACATGTTGTAGCATGTATCAGAACTTCATCCCTTTTAATGGCTGAATAATATATCATCATACAGCTAGATTATACATTGTTTATTAATTCATCAGTTGATAGGTATTTGGGTTGTTTCAATCTTTTGGCTATTATTAATGCTGCTGCTAAGGAATAATATGTACAAGTGTCTGTGTGAACATATGTTTTCAATTCTCTTTAGTAAGTATCTAGGAATGAAACTGCTGAGTCATACAGTAATTCCCAGTATAACTTTTTGAGAAATTGCTCAACTGTTTTCAAGGTAGTTAAGACTATACTACTTTACATTCCCACCATTGTTAAGGATGAAACACCTTATCTTTTCATCTATGAAGTACGTTTATCAGACCTTTAACACATATTTTAAGCATTTCTTTAGATTCCTATGGGATCTGTATTGAAATTTTTTTAAAAAAAAATCCTTATTGTACCATTATTATTTCAATTTCTAATGTTCAATAACCACGACTGAAATAACTATCTCAATAACTTACTTTCACTGAAACACTAAATTTTATCTGCAAAAAAAAAAACCTTTTTTTTTTTTTTTTTTTTTTTAAGCTGTACTACTATCCATTCCCAGAACATAAAATATGGCTGGGTTCAAACACAGAGATTAAAATATCATATAAGTATAAATAACATCTATCATTTATTTTGTACTTTCTATTCTAGTATAGAAAATCAAGAGCTAAATAAGCAGAGAAAATATTTAAAGAAATTAAATTTCTTTAAAATGAAATTCTAAATTATCTAAAGATTACAATTTAAACCTTCGAAAGCAAGGGTTTGAAATTCTAGAAAATACAAACTAATCTACAGTGGTTGCCTGAGAGAGAATGGAAGGAAGAATGGATTACAATGGGGCATAGGGCATCTTTTAGGAGTGAAAGAAATGTTTGTTTTCTTAATTGTGGTGTCATTTCACAGATGCATACATAAATCAAAATGAAACAAATTGTACAGTTTAAATACGGGCATTTTGTTGTATTTTATTTATACCTCAATAAAGTCAGAAACATATTAAACAAAAACAAAACTCAAGTGTGTCTTTGGGTTAGCTTCAGCGTTTTCCAAACTACATCCCATATAATTAAAGTGCAAGAATTTCTCAAAACAAGCATCCTATAGCCAAATAATCTCAAGAAAAATTCAGAACAGATAGGCTTATACATTAAACAGGTTGCTACCTCAATTACCTAGGATGTTAGTATGCACTATGATTTTCCAAAGGAAGTATTCAGTATAGTTTTTCCCAAACCTGTTTGACCTTAGAGGCAGTTATTTCACTGAACTTTGAGTATCAGGGAAGAAATCTTAATAGAGTTAATACATAACGGGAAAACATTAAAAACAAAACAGAACAAAATCTTCAAATATATTAAATGCAGCAATTAAAAGCTCAAATGCCTTCAGGCAAGGCAACACACAAAAAGAACACAAAGAGCGTCAAGAATGAAACAACAGATACTTATTTGTACTGAAAATAAGCCTAGTTGCTTTCCATTAAAAAAAAAAAAAACCACATTTAGAGCTTCTAGTTTGCTACCTTTGTATTAAGAGATAATTATGTCCAACTCCTTTTAATGCTACTTTCTAAGCCATTTGGAAAGTGAGTAATAGAACAGCAGCCTTATGAGAGAAAAAACTACCATCAGAGCTGCAGCAATCCAGGTAGGCTTCAGTATAAAAAAAAAAAGTTGTAGCTTACTAAATAAACCACGTGGGCAAAAAAGAAAAGCCTTAGAAAATGCAACAATTCTCTTCAAGTTTTATTTCTATGAGTAAAATCAGTCCTTGTAATTCAAATTTTGAACTATAAAAAGTTGTAAGGACCTCTAAGACTGGCATCACTTATTTGAATTTTTATGCTAAGATTAAGATCTTTTAAAAATAAAATTTTAAGTCTCCAGTATAACAAGCATTTCTCTGAGAACAGATTATATTAATTGTAATGGCCACTATTTATCACTTATTAAGTGATAAAAATAATCACACGAAATTAGTACAACTGAATCCACATAACAGACATGTAAGTACTATTATTATCCCCTTTGTTAATGAGAAAGTGAAGCACAAAAAGGTCAAGTTAACTTAACTCAAGGACACAGATGTAGTAGTACATGAATTATATCCTAGAACACACCACATTCTTTTCCCTCTACATGTAAAAAAAGACTTGGTAAAGTAATAATCCTGACTCAAATAACAAGCTATCTTTTAACTTCTTACTAAAACTCGTCTTCCTCAAGAAGTACTTTGCTGAATAAACTAAACACTAAGTCTTAGTAAAACAACTTTTATTCCAAATTGTTGCAATAAGATTTGGGTTTAAGGTTGAAAAACAAGAGAGTCCTATTTTCAGATACTTTTGAGAAATACTTGGATAATCTATAAATAACACACTAACTCCAAATGTATCTAATTTATAATACTGTTTACCATCTTAGTGGTTCAAGGTATACTAGCATGTTAAATGTTTTGAGAAGACCTGAAATACAGAAATCACTTTAGCTTTTTAAAACATATGCTTAATGAGTCTGTAATTAACAAGGCTATTACACAAAATACTTCATAAAGTTTCATTAGTTTCATTATAAAGAACAATTTACAACTGGTTTTCTGACAACTAACTATATTACATAATATTCCTAAGAGACTTTTACCTAATAAACTCTTACCTGTTTATTTTCTCCAAATTCTTCTACACAGGTCCAGGCTGAAGAGATTGTGTTCCCTGTCTGTAAGCAGTGAAGACAGAAAATAATTGAGTCTTTAGATTGATGTTATCCTTATCTTGGAAGTGCATGGAATCCTTGATTTTAGTTAAAAAACCTTTTGATCAGTAAATAAAAAAACAAGTTTACAGAAAAAGAAGTAAGGGGCAAATAGTTATTTCTGGAGTTCTACAAAGATGAACAAAGAGAAGAATATTTTGATATTTGAATGAAAATTATGAGTAATACATTATCGGAAAAAAATTTATCTTTCTAAACAAATTATCGTTTATCTTTCTAAATATTACTACCCTGCTAAGATAAAGAAGAGACTTTAAAAATAAACGAGATCACCCAATTTCTCATAAGTAGAAAGCCCAAGAATCTAAGCAAGTTTGGGAAATAGGAATGTTGTATAAGGTGTAGTTATTTCACATATGAAACAGCATTTCCTTGCTGTCTTAAAAAAGATAGATGGTCAAAATAATACTAAACTTAAATCTTTCTTCCTAATAGCTAAATTTTATCTACTTGAAATCTAATTTGGTCATATACAGTACAACTGTGGGCATCCATCTATTTTAGTGGTTATCTCTTCATATGCCTTAAAGCTTTCTATTATGGATGTATATCCAAATCTATGCTAAGAAATTGTATATAAAAGTATAAACAAATGAAAAATGTCTGATAATCTATAGAAAACTAGATTTTAAAATAACCATCTAAAGATTATAATTCAGTATAAAAACAGTCACAATTTCTTCTGTTTCTACATGATGAACTAGGTAATATTAATCAAACCTCTTGGTAAGAACTAGAAAATGTAAGAAACTATTAAAATCAAAAACATCTGTTTGAAGTCACTGAGAACCAAGACAGTGACGAATTATGGGGCTGTGATCTCAGACAAGTAGAAAACCCAAAGGTATGTGCACCTCTTTGGGAGGTGCATTACCCCTGGAAGGGTTGGCCAATCCCCAAAAGCTCCCTTTTGGATGCCAAGAGACAAATGAAGCTAGGAAGACTAAAATTAGAACTAAAGAGCTACTAACAAGGAATGACTGGAACTGAGGAAAAATGAACCAGAAACAGACAAACTTTAACAGAGACTGAATTTAACTTCAATCCCTGCCTAGATTAAAGTAATCTGGGTTTGTCAGTCCTTTGGCCACCTTTCTGAAGCCAAAATAAATCTTCTATGAATAAATATAACATCATGCTAGCCTTCAAATTGTCTCTACAATTTTCATACACAATATCTGGTATTGAATAAAAAATAACTAGTCATACAAGGAGGTAAATCAGTATCACCTAAAACCAACAGAAACAGCAGACAACAGTAACAGATCCACAGGGTATTTAGATCAGAACTGAGTATTGAAATAACAATGTCTAATACACTCAAGAAAATAAAAGACTAACATTTTTGGAAGAAAGTAGAAATCATAAAAGAGACTCAAATGGAATTCTAGAACTGAGAAATGAATCTAAATGACTGGTTCTTATGATAAACCTTTTAAATTCTTTACAGATGAAAAAATTACAAACCAGAAAACAGGTAAGAAAACATACAGACTGAACATACAAAAGGATGGACAATACAGAAGAAATATAATCAATATACAGGTTACAATAAAAAGGTTTAACATAAGTAGAGTTGGATTACCATAAAGAAGAGAGAAAATGAACAAATGCAGTATTTGAAAACACAGTAACATAGAACTTACTAATACATTAACCTAGACTCCAGAAGTACCAAGCAAGATGAAAACTAAGAAGACTATACAAAAGTCACATCCATAATATAAAACTTCTGAAAATCATAAAGAGGAAATACTAAAAGTAGCTGGGTACAGGGAATGATGGCACAATTTATGTTCAAAGGAGCAACAAGCTGATCAACAACAGATTTCCCAAGAGAAATAATAGAAGCTAAAGGACAGTGGAATCATAACTGCAAAGGGCTGAAGTAAAATAACTGCAAAGGGCTGAAGTAAAATAACTGCTGGCCTAGCAAAAATACCCTTTCAAACGGCAGGTGAACTAAGAATACATTCAGACAAACAAAAATTGAGATAATCTGTCATGAGCATATCCACACAAAAGAAAATATGAATAAGTATTCTTTAGGTAGAATAAACATACAATTCTAGTGGAAGCTTAGAGATGGAAGAAACAGAGGGTAAAGGAAATGATAAATGTGTAAATCAATATCAATGTATATTAAGTCTAAAAACAGTTATAGCTAGGTATTTTTATTATATTGGGTATTGTGGGGTTTTAAATGTATAAGGTTCAAAATATATGTAAGTACCAATGACACTACATAAATTGTAAAAGAAATGAAAAAAGTCAAAGTGTACTAAGTTCCTTGTATTGTCTGGGATGTGATAAAATACTAATTAATATTAGACTTCAGTAAGTTAGGAATGCATGTTGGCATCTATAGAGTAATGACTAAGAGATTAAAGACTGTATAATTAATACAGCTAAAGGAAAGAAAGTCAAAATAAACACTACGTTTAAAAAAAGGCAAGAAATAAGAAAAGTAATACAGAACAAGCAAAGAAAACAGAATGCAAATGGAAAAATGAGAGACTTAATCCCTAGCATGTTGGTAAGGACATTAAATGTATATTTAGAAATTAATATTGAAGGTTCAAGAATAAATCAAAATATAAAAGAGAAAATATTTTTAAACAAATGATAATACAAATAAAATATATCAAAATGTATGGAACGCAAGGCCAGGTGCAGTGGCTCACACCTGTAATCCCAGCACTTTGGGAGGTCAAGGTGGGCAGATCACCTGAGGTCTGGAGTTGGAGACAAGCCTGGGCAACATGGTAAAACCTGTCTCTACTAAAAATACAAAAATCAGCTGGGTGTGGTGGTGCACACCTGTAATCCCAGCTACTTGAGAGGCTGAGGCAGGAGAATTGCTTGAACCCAGGAGGCGGAGGTTGCAGTTAGCCACGATCACGCCACTGTACTCTAGCCTGGGTGACAGAGTGAGACCCAGTGCCAAAAAAAGAAAAAGAAAAAGAAAATGTATGGGATGCAGCTCTAACCATACTTAGGATATTGGTAGCCTTAATAAAAGAGGGGCTAAAAACTCTAAGATGGTCTCGTAAATAATATCCCACATATTCAAAAAAAGATTAACACCAATCTTACATAAATTCTTACAGAGAACAGTGAAATTTAAAACATTTCCCAACTATTTTTATGAGGAAAAGAATGAGCCAATCTCATTAATGAACACAGATGTAAAAATCCTAAAGGAAATACCGAATAAATTTTAGCAATATATAAAAAGTATAATGTACCATGACCAAATTGAGTTTACTTCAGAAATAAGATTGATGTAACATTCAAATATCAATCAATGCAACGTGTTGCATTAAAAGAATAAAAGACAAAAATGATGTAATTAACTAGATGCAAAAAAGTATTTGACAAAATTCATTACCCATTCATGATAAAAACACGTACAAAGCAGGAATAAAAGAGAATATCTTAAGTGATAAAGGGCTTCTACAATAAAAGCTACAACACACGCCATATCTTAATGGAGAAATATTGAAAGTTTATAAGGATGGTTCCTATCATCATTTGTATTCAATGTTGAAAAAGTAGTTCTAGCCAGTGCAGTAAGGCAAGAGAAAAAAAGAAACGTATAAAGGATGGAAAGGAACAAAAAGATCTTTACATTTAGTTGATAAAAGTGTATGCAGAAAAATTACTGTAGAGTCAAACTATTTGACACAAACAAGTAGTTTTATCCACTATATTAAAAATACATTTTCACATAAAGCAGGAACAATTAGAAACTGAAATTAAGATAAGTTATTTTTTATGATGACATTATGAAAAACTAAAACTAGGTACAAGTCTGGAGAAAGATGTAGAAGACATTTAAACAGTAAACTACTGAAAGAGCAAATTTTTTAAAAGCCTAGGTAAATGAAGACAAGTATCATGTTCATGCATCAGAAGACCCAATACTATAAAAATGTTATTGTTCCCAAATTGATCTACAGATTCAATTCTGTTCCAATCAAAATCCCATTAGGATTTTGATTTGGGGTATAAAGTTACAAGCTGATTCTAAAATTCATATGGAAATTCAAGGGCTGAGAAAAGTCAAGATAATTGTGAAGAAGAAAAAATAAGTGAGAAAATATTATTTACAAAATATAAAGTTACAGAATTAAGACAATATGGTATTGGTGCAAAAACAAACAGATCAATGAAACAGAATGTTAATATCCAGAATAAGTCATATATGTATGTGTGTATTAGAAGGCAGTGTATATATACACACTTGATTTATGTTAAGGTGGCACTGCAGAGTCATGGGAAAATGGCAAGTCTTCAAAAAATGGTGTTAAGTGAATATTCATATGCGGGGGGGGGGGAGTGATACTTCATATTGTCACTAAATTTAGATGATAGAAAGTTTCTAAAAGATAATACAGAAAATATTTCATGACCCTGTGGTGAGTAAAGGTTTTCTAAGCAGGATGCAAATGGCACTAGTAAGATTGATCAATTGAATCATATTAAAATTAAAAACTTCTATGTTTCAAAACATACCTGAATAAACAGGTAAGTCATAGAGTAGAACAAGATATTTTAAAAATATATTCAATAAAGGACTTGTATATTAAGTAATAAAGTAAAAAACAGACAAACCAATAGAATGAGGAAGACTTGAACAAGAAAGATACTTCACAAATACAATAGTGTAATGCCCTATAACCCTCCTAAGATGATCAATATCGTAAGTTATCATTATGTAAAAATTACAATCTCAATAAGAAATATACACTAATCAGAATATCCAAAATGTAGAAGACTGATACCATAAGTGTTGGCAAGAATGTGAAACAACTGGAACTCCCATTTACTGCTAGTAAAGTGTAAATCAGTACACTTACTTTGGAAAACTATTTGGCCCTATTTACTACAGTTTAAAAAACATGACCCACACCACTTTCACTCCTATATACTCAATAGGAATGTGTACAAATGAGCACCAAAAACACTATGTTCAAGAATCTTTAGAGTGTCATTATTCAAACAGCCCCAAACTGATAGCTCTTTATATTTTCACTAACAAAGACAGCAAGTTATATATAACATTCCGATGAAACACTGGCATCAATGAGAGCAAATGAACAGTACTGCTACATGAAACAGAATGAATCGATCTCACAAACATGTTAAAAAGAAGCCAGACAAGATGATATAAAATTATAAGTTTCAAAAATACATAGAATAAGTCAGAGGAGTGGCCTCCTTTGAGCAGGAAGGAAAGTAATGTCTGGAGAACATACAAGAGTCTTTTCGGGACCGGGCACAGTGGCTTAAGTAATTCCAGCACTTTGGGAGGCTGAGGCAGGCGGATCACGAGGTCCAGAGATCGAGACCATCCTGGCTAACACGGTAAAACCCCATCTCTACCAAAAATACAAAAATAAATAAATAAATAAATAAATTAGCCAGGCGTGGTGGCAGTCACCTGTAGTCACAGCTACTCAGGATGCTGAGGCAGGAAATGGCACGAATCCGGGAGGTGGAGCTTGCAGTGAGCTGAGATAGCGCCACTACACTCCAGTCTGGGCGACAGAGCAAGACTCTGTCTCAAAAAAAAAAAAAAATAGAGTCTTTTGGAGTGTTGGTATTTTATATCTTTACCTCGGTGGTGAGTTATACAGACATAGTCCCTCAGGTAATTTACTGAATTTACACTCATTATCTGTGCACTTTTCTGTTTGTAGTATGTAATGTTACAGCTTAAGGAGTTTTCTTTTTAAAAAGGGGGGGGATATAAAAGCCTGCCAGTGATATACATAAAGGAGAAGTTGATAATGTATAATTATGATAAAATATAAAATCACTTTATAGTTACTACCAAACTAGAGCACATATGATTCAGACAAATTTAAAAACTATAATGATTCTCAGTACAGATGCTACATAGAAATATTATTAAATACAGAATAATTCTTTTCTTCGTAATGCCTTCACTACCTACCACCTGGAGTTTTAGAATTAGCTTTGTTAATCTTTGGTTTGAATGAAATCAAATTTAACAGGAAAAATGCTGGGATTTAAATTACCAGTGTATAAGAATTAAATCTCTGTCAGAATATAGAAGAGATGGTGATAATTCCCACAACAAAAGCAAAAACTATCAGCAGAGTCTCAATTTAGTGTCAAATGCAAGGTTGCTACTTACTGGTACTTTCACCCAATTTAATTTACCATCTTATTTGTGTCATCCCTTTTTAAAAAGCAACAACTGTTAATGAATATATTCTGAGAAATTATTTCAGAAGTGATTATTTAGTAAGCAAGACAATAAGAAAGAGACTAGGGGAAAGAAAAGGCATGTCAAAAAGTGGAGAATAAGAATAGGATACATTAAACTTCAAAGATCAGAGTCAACATCTTTACCACCTCTCTGTAAAATGGGACTCATTAAATGTTTTATATTTAGTTTTCTAGAAGTTATGTAGGAATAAGGGCCAAAATAAGTGAAAACTAAGTAAAAATCTAAGTAGGCTCTTAATTTTCATTATTTTCAAGAAAACAACATTGCAGATAGATGACTTGTTCTACAAAGATGTGACGAAGTTTTAAAAGTCAATGAAAACTAATTACAAAAGCATATTCTATATCTTTAAAGAAGACTTTACTGGTCTTTAGTTTGAGAGAAAATTTTAAAGTAAATGATATGAAAGATAAAAATTATTTTCAGACTCTCAGATATGTCATACTATTTCTTCTTTGAAGACAGAAAATAACTGAGTGCACAGGATTCCAATGTATTCCAAATAAGCCTGCTATATTAGCACCCCGAATTTTCAAGGTTTTTTCCTGTCTTTAGGAAACTAAACTGAAAGGAACACCACCATCTTCTCAGTCTACACCTGTGTGGAAGAATATAAAAGTATAATGCTAGTAATAAAAAATTAGAAATAACATACAATAAGTGATTGACATTTCCTATTTGTGAAGCCTTGATCAAACATAATAGATTATGCTAGATATAACTGTGGATTATATAATGAATTTTAAAAGAAATTTAAAAATTGCACATAACATAAATCATTATATTCTATACTATATTTGGTTGATATAAAGACAAAGATTTTCTCAGAGGGTTTAAAAATAACAATTACAACCTAAATCTCCTATTCCACTATACAAATTTATATACATATATATTTTTTATATATATATATAAAAAATATACACATATCCAATATAAAATCATCCAAACCCAGTCTATATTTCAAGGGTTTATTGAAAAGGGAATATTCTGGGCCTTTTACAATTTTAACTCATTTAATACATGTAATTATCCTATGAGATAAATACTGTTATCATCATTCCTATTTTACAAATGATGGAACTGAAGGACAGAGAAGTTAAGTAACACTGGAGTGCAGTGGCGTGATCTCAGCTCACTGCAACCTCCACCTCCTGGGTTCAAGCAATTCTCCTGCCTCAGCCTCCCAAGTAGCTGGGATTACAGGTGCGCACCACCACACCCAGCTGATTTTTGTATTTTTAGTAGAGACAGGGTTTCACCATGTTGCCTAGGCTCGTCTCCAACTCCAGACCTCAGGTGATCTGCCCACCTTGGCCTATCAAAGTGCTGGGATTACAGGTGTGAGCCACTGCGCCTGGCCTTGCGTTCCATACATTTTGATATGTTTTATTTGTATTATCATTTGTTTAAGGGTTTCTACTATTTTGAAACCTCCAACATGAGCATGTTAAAAATTATATACTGATAATTTTTACTTTGGTGACGTATATACAGGTATTTCAGCCCATTAACCACCATTCATAATTTAACCGTGCCCGTGTTTATACCTGTCAACTTCCTATCTCATATCATTTCTTTACCAATCTTTTCTTCTTTTTGCTCAAAGCACAGCCCAAATGTATCTTTCCTTGGAAACTTTATCTTTTATGTAGATTGCTTAAACTTATTTGAAAAGCACCATATGCTGAGTACTAAAGGAGACAGTACTCCCCCACATAATGCAGGGAATAACAACAAATCATACATGTACAAAGTCCACTGGCTTTATATATACTGATGAACAATGTTAAGAGTAAATAAAAATATAAAAATTATTGAGTAATATCATAAAGAAAAAGTCATTTTGGGTTACTGTGTCCAATAAAAGCTTAATATAAAAGTAGATGAGGATAAGCAGAATACTCTAAGCACAGTGCACAGCAATAGGAAGGGCCTAGACCTACCAATGAGCATGGCAAATTCAGACGATCACAGCAGGAAATGGAAGCTATGGTTAGGTTAAGTGGGGCTAAACAGTAGGGCATTCTGAACAGGAGAATGTGGAGCTCAGAGTATTTGATTATACTTCAATAAGAGCCACGATAAGTTCCTGACCAAGGAAGTAACAATGAAAAAGTATAAACATATTGGACTGATAAATTATATGGCTAAACTACATATTGGGATATTTTGAATATAATCAGAGTAAAATGAGTACCAAGTAACAGGGGACCAGGAAATAGATACAAACAAACTTTGCCTGTTTGATGTTCTGTCTAGAATCTGAATGGGGGAAAGACATGTATCATCTGCCACCTTGCACATGCCATTCATTGGTTGGCAATGCTGATCCTAGGGTACATTTAAAAATCATGAAGCTACCTTGTAAACAAGATATGTTTACAAGATTTTTCTAACTCAGAATAACTCAGAGTTCAACCAGATGTCTCAGGTCAACACTACAACGGAGTGGGGTCTGGTACATGGGCCTGTAGGTTTCCTAAAGCCAAAATAGTCTCTGGAAAAAAGGTAAGGTGAGACCGAAAGCCCATCTCATTGTATTTTAACTTACAGAAACATAATTTGCCAATAATATTTCACAAGTCCGCTGTCTGTTATCCAATGTTTAATATTAGGCAAAAACCAGTTTTCCATTGGAATCATGTGAATTTACAAAGGATAGAAGAGCACAGCCTCTTAAGCTAACTAGGATCTTGGGCAAATTATTTAACATACTGAAGCCTGTTTGTTAAAAAAAATAAGAATTGTCAACATTAAAATCCTATCTACCACAGGCCAGACATGTTGGCTCACGCCTGTAATCCTAGCACTTTGGGAGGCTGAGGCAGGTGGATCACTTGAGGTCAGGAATTCGTAACCAGCCTGGCCAACCCAGGGAAACTCCATTTCTACTAAAAATACAAAAATTAGCCAGGCATCGTGGTACATGCTGGTAATCCCAGCTACTCGGGAGGCTGAAGCAGGAGAATTGCTTGAACTCGGGAGGCGGAGGTTGCAATGAGCCAAGATCGCACCACTGCACTCCAGCCAGGGTGACAGAGCGAGACTCTGTCACTCACACACACACACACACACACACACACACACACACACACACACACCCCCTATCTACCACAAAGAACTGTGAGAATACATCATGTAAAGGCATTTAGCACAAAATCTCACACATAATAAGTGTTCAAAGAATCTTAACTATTATTATTTCTAATATTTATATTATATATGATTGGAAAGTGGTGTCTTGGATTTGTTTTCTGAATAATTATTCTTCATCATTTACATGGTACTTAATATATATAAAAGCGAATGTTCTGGGCCCTTTACAATTTTAACTCATTTAATACATGTAATTACCCTATGAGATAAATACTGTTATCATCATTCCTATTTTACAATGATGGAACTGAAGGACAGAGAAGTAACTTTTCCAAGTAAGTAGTGAAGCTAGACTGTGAACCCAGGAAATCTGGCTCCAAATGCCATAATCTTTTTTCCTATGTTGCCTATATGCTATGCCACATTACTTAATTTCCTTTTCCTGAAAGAAAGTGCAATGTACCATTTCCTGACCCCCCATACCAGTTTAGGTCAGGTCACCCAATTGTATGTTCTCATAACACCCTGTACTACTTCAGCGCATTTATCAGAACTCTAACTGAATATTGGTCTCAATAGAATGTAAGGTCTATGAAAGTAGCAACTGTGTCTAATTCACTAGTGATCCTTATAACTTTACACAAAACAGCATTGGGTAAGTATTTGTTGAAGGAACACATTTTAACAAGGTTTAACAATCAGCCATCTGCCAGTTAATAAACTAAACACGAGTATAGAAGCCTAAAGGAATGAATAAGCAAAAGGGATATTCTTATGAGAATAAAAATTCCCAAATCAAACTTTCTTAAATCACAGTTTGCAAAAGGTAAATTTCTCAGAGGGCTTGAAAATGGCAAGGTCATTATATTCCAAGTGGTATTAGGGAACATAATTCTGAGCTAATATAGTCTAGTAAAGACTCTTTCCTTCTGCCATATATTTCACAGATTTAAAATAAATGTTTAAAAAATTATTTTTATTTGTTATTTTGTACTGAGAGGAATACAGAATTTTTAGTAGCTGAAAGGCTCAGACAGTTCTGACTTACGTTAAGCCATAATCTACCCTCCTTAAAACTTTGCTCTTTTAGACTTAATACCACCTTCCTAGAGCTCCAAAGATAAAGACTAAAGTCTTTTTTCCATGTGTGAGCACTTCAAACATTTGAAAACTGCAATCACATTTCCTCTGTGAGTATTAGTATTTACACACTAAACAGCTCCAAATATTTCAGTTGTTCACTGTCCTATTACATATTAGGGAGTTTTCAAGCTCACCCTAGTTGTCAAGGTTGAATTAAATTGTGGTGCCATAAGCAAACAAAACATTCCAAACAGTCTGAGTAGAATAAAATTATTTAGTCTTGATACTATGTAACTTTCCTATTTTACCTTGAGTTATATTAATTTGAGAATCTCTAGAGTAGAAAGACTCTCAATCAAATTTTGACAAAATAACACAAGTTCTCACCCTTGGCTGGCTTTCATTCTTTCCCAATTTAATAATGAAATATACAAACAGAGAAATATATAAACAATATAGATGTGTATGCCTTACATAATTTAAAAAAAATGAAAACATGTACTCATCACCCAGGTTTAGAAAAAGGAAATTATCAATACCTCAGAAGTCCCTTTGAATCCTTTCCAATTTCTCCCTCCAAGTAGTAACTTTTAAATGTTAGTAATTCCCTGGCATTTTTATGGTTTTACCTCATAATCGTCTATCCCTAAACAACCTCTTGTTTGGTTTTGCCTGGCTTTATTTTCCCAATCATAATTTCCAATTGTCTCAATGTCTTCAATTTAAAATCTGAATCTTTTTGTATTTTACATATTTTTAAGGAGCCACCTCAAATCTTCTGTGGAATAAGGCAGGAATGAAAGTGAATAACCTACCCTTACCAGTAAAAAGGATGAAGAAAAGACAGAGGGCGACTAATATAATACTTAGGTAAGTGCACTGCATCAGTATGAAACAATGTCATCTCTGCAGGATAAGAAATTGAGTGGAGGAGAAACTGAACATCTTTCCAACTTTTCCTAAGCTGGGTTTTGTATTGAATTTGTGTAAATTTCTAGAATCAATATACCATATATTTAAAGAGCATTCTAGGATAAACAATTAAATAAGCTAACTAAATTCAGATTTCATTTCCATTTATTCATGCCTGCTATCTAAATATTTGGGAGTTGATTATAGAAGTTGTTTTTTTTTTTTTTTTTTTTTTTTTGAGACGGAGTCTCGCTCTGTCGCCCAGGCTGGAGTGCAGTGGCCGGATCTCAGCTCACTGCAAGCTCCGCCTCCCGGGTTCACGCCATTCTCCTGCCTCAGCCTCCCGAGTAGCTGGGACTACAGGCGCCCGCCACCTCGCCCGGCTAGTTTTTTGTATTTTTTAGTAGAGACGGGGTTTCACCGTGTTAACCAGGATGGTCTCGATCTCCCGACCTCGTGATCCGCCCGTCTCGGCCTCCCAAAGTGCTGGGATTACAGGCTTGAGCCACCGCGCCCGGCCAGAAGTTTTTGTCATAGAAAATTCATTATAAAGAATTTCAGAATAAAAAAATAAAATTAATAATCATTACAGAAAAATACTGATTAAATCTAAAGGCAATGAAATAATTCTCCAATGTATTAATTCTAATGAGAGCATGTGACATCATGAAACTGCTTTCCAAGGCCTCAGAGGATTGATGAAAACCCCGTCCATCCTTCTCCCAAGCCACATTAGCTAATGCAGCAACTCCCTGCTTGGAGCATAAATCACAATAAAAATAATACATAAATAACAAAAAAAATGTAAAGATTTTTAAAAATCAATAAAAGTGAGTTTTAGAACACCAGTGTATTAGTGAGAAATAGCAGAGTCACACATACATACAGGTATTTCAATAACTTAAAAATCTTAAGTCTATCTACTAAGTAAAATAGGGAAAATATTAAGCAATAAAGAGAAAATCATTACTATCTCATTTGCAAATCCCTCTCTGAAACTAAGTGAGTGCATACACAGTGAAAGCAATCATATTTTGCTTAGTATCGCCTCTTTCCCTTCAACTCTTAAGCGAAAAGAAATAATATTTCAATGTTCTGGTATAATCACTGTTTCTATACTTGATACACACACCTAAGTTCACACCAAGGAATCCCTTAAGCGATTCTTATTCTCTCAAGGAAACACATGTACACACATACATGCAGATGAAACGCCTTTAAATGAACCAGCATTTCACTGCTTGAATTATTTATAGCTCTGAATACAACCTTAACCTGTCTTGCAAAGATTGATAATGGCTCACCTGGAACCTTATAAATTCTGTGCCCCAAATTTTCCAATACTTCCATAAATTCGTAGCTACAGATTTGGTCACCCTTGGACCAAAAATTAACTGGGCAACAGCAGGATAAAAAAAAGCCATCTACATATATGGCACATATGCTTCAAATTTTGTGAATATTCATTTACCCCATAATCTGGGCAGTAAACAAGCAGACTGGAACTATGTATTGCTGAAACAAAGTTAACGAGAAAAAAATTAGGTAAATGGGCTTCAGTCTTACAAAAATCCACATACAAAACAGGATTAAAGAAAAGTGCAAAAAAGAAAAGTAACTAATAAAAACATACTTAGACCACATAATGAATGGAAGGACAATCAAACTGCACAAAAGAAAAAGCAAAGCATAGGTCAACAAAGATTTATCTATTCTATTAAAAGAAGCTGGAGTTTTACATCATGGTTTACATTTTTATTTAAATAAGTGCCAATCCCTTGAATTTGTGTACAGAAATCAAGGTATACTGTTTAAACACGGAAGAATAGTAAGAAAGTACACACACCAAATTACCAAGCAATACAACTGTAAGAGATTGATGTTTTCTGATGATTGTGCTCCTATATACTTTTTAATCCAAAGTTATAAACAGAATTATAGTAGAGCTGATAACACTATTAGTGTAGTATAACGATTATATTTACTGAATCAAAGCAATACATAGGCAAACTAAATTTATTTAGTTACCCAAATTATTTTCTTAAACTATGAACTACTGTGTACATAAAATTTCATATGCAATCCATTCTTAGAGCTCAAATGTTACTTGCTATATATAACACAAATAAGAACCCACATGTCATTAATACATCTCTGACCAAATACTATCACTTTAAGGAGCATGAAAATCCAAGGAGTTATTAATATTCTGGTGATTTAAAGCTTCTAATTATTTGGGGATACTAAGATTTTTAATTTTTGTCCTACTATTTTGAGGTTTCACAGGAAAGGGAACCATTCTTGGAGGTAATGTCCTACCAGGTCTTGGAAAGAGGACGAAATGCTCTGAGATTGATGAACTATTAGATATTAACTAGTAAGGGTAGATACTATTTTTGATTTTACCTAAAAGGCCTGGAAGAAACACTGAATTTTAAAGTAGTTTAAAGCACAAAATAAATTCGTCACAGTGAAACCATCATTCTACATTTTCTGTCTCCTTATTCACGAGTCCATTCACTTAATTACACTGCTATAGCATAAAAAATTATTGTCTACTAAATATTAAACAAGCAGCAGAGATAAGGGCATGATAGGCTGAAGAAGACTAAGTAGAGCGTTTCACAAAGATTTTTCTGATTCTAAAAAAAAAGAAAAGTAAGAAAAAGAGGAGCTAAAAATCAATGTAACATTAAAATTTCTTTTAAAGCCACATTAAAAAATCTGCATTTAGGGACATCATGTGGCAAAATTATGAACTGCTACTAACATTTAAGAATGGAACATATACACACAATTTCTAATGTCATCTGATATAAAGGGAAATTTTTAAAACCATTTTTTAAAATATGAATTAAATAAAATCAGACAGATTAATAAAGCAGTAGCTGCTATTAAAACTAGTTTATTAGAAGGAGTATTTTAGGACTGTATTAACCAAAGACATTAAGAAGTTATAGGGTAAAGAATCAAGCATGATTATATAGATTTATGAAGTAAATAAAATACAAAGGATCACTTTCAACAGTTAATAAACCTAACTATGGGACAGATACTGCCCACATGGCATGTTTTGATACATATCATTATTTTCCTAGATCCTCTGTTACAAAAAGAAAACTATTTCCAAACTTTTAAGTAGTTGCCTTGTTTTATAAAAACCTTGCTTTTGGCTGTAGTAATTGGTTAGCAAATTCAGAGAAGAAAATAACCGAAAAACAATTACATGTCATCATGCAAATAAAACAGTTGACTGACTGAATCTTTTTTTTTTTTTTTTGTCCAGCTGTTCTGCTGTGAAATAGGCAGGCATGAGCTTTGAATTCTATAAAGGAAGGGATATTAAACTGATGGATTATTTCTTGCAAAAGCAGCTCTTGGTTTTAAACTATTTGAACTCAAATATGTATCTCTGCAGACATAAAATATTTTAAAGTATTACTTTTGGTTCTACATACGATTTTTGACCATATTTTAAATGAAACCATAATCTTCTTAGAAAAAAGATTCCTTAAAACTTACTAAATAAAATGCTGATATTTTAGATCTGAGGACATTGAAGTCCAATGACGAAACAATTCATTTGCCATTCTAAGGTCACACAGTTTCTCGATGGCTGAGAAAGGATTCTTAATTCTTATACTTTTATTCTAGTAATTATTATTCTAGTAAGCTGCTTCTCTCACTGTACTAACTCCATAATATTTATGATGCATTAATACAAGTGTTCGTAAGATGAGAACTATAAGTAATACTAGATGTTCATTCAAATTGTCTTTCAGAAAAAAAAAAGTAAATTTCAAGAGCAATACAAATACATTTTCATGAGGACTAAGCCCTCTCAGAGGGTCAAAGACACATAGTTGAGTTAATGGAATTTTGGTCTCACCACTTGGTCATATGAAAACAAGTATGTAAAATGTTGATCCTGATACCTATTTCTCATTTAAGTAGGTGAATTTTAAAAGAAATTTTGCAAATTACCTTTGTTCTTTAAAATACCAGTTTGAATAGTATCATCAAAGTTAGAGCTGTAGTTAAAACTGGAAAAAGATACTCTTCTGAAAAGTATTATTTTTCTTCTATGTATAATCTATAACTCCATTATAATATCATAGAATCACTATATCATGTTTGGCTTAAGTGCCTCCTAGAATTATTTCTTAAGTTAAAAAAAAAACCTGGAGAAAGTTTCTCTTTATTTCAAAGAAATGGTTTGGAATATTTTTATCTTAAATTCTTTTATTTTTGCATTTCTGCCCATCAATCTGGAAATAATAGCTCATAAGAAAAAAAGCACCAAATATTTTTCAGATTAAAACTTCTCACAATAGTATACTTTCACAAAAGTGTAATTTTCAACAAATTTACAAGTGATAACAGAAATAAAAGATTCATTTGAATAAAAGGATAAGCTAACAGTGACTATCATGTTTAGAATATATATATACTAAATACTATTCAACTACTAGAAAAAAATGCAAGATTCTACTGATGTACGTCATTTCAAAGTCAAATATAAGAAGCAATATACAAGTCCATTACAAAATGAATATTGAAAAAAATACAAAAGATATTGTAAGAATGAATATTCACACACAAAATGGTCCACGCACATCAAGATGGATTCATCTAGGAAAAAATATTTGCTCAGAGAAAAAGCAGACATATCCAACATAGTTGCACTAAAAAAAAAAATGCAAAGTTTTAAGAAACAAGACTAATGAAATTTTAATTAACTAATGTTTACATCTTTTCAACTCCTTTAATTCTTCCTAAAATCTCACTGAAATCATCAAAGCAAACAATATACAGAACTACTTGCCATTAAACCACCACCATGCTATTTTTCTAAGAGTAGTTTGCTCACGTTGTGTCCCTCTCTGACCACAAACTCTACAACTGAGGTCAGGGAAGCATACCTTTTTCCTCTTGTACTCCCAAAATAACCTATGCAAAGAATTTGTGTATCTGCCTTCATCACTAGACTGTGACTCCTTAAACAACAACAACAACAACAACAACAAAATGTTTTATTTATCTTTAGCTCCAGAATGCTTAGCAAAGAACACTTAGCATGTAAGAGGCTTTCAAAAAAGACCTGTAAAAAACAAAAAACAACCGTAATCATTTATGGTCAGAACGACAGTATACAAATCAGATGAAATTAAATCAGTGGCACAAGTTAGTTTGTGACAGGTTCTTCATCCCTGTTTTAAAAAGTTTCAGATAGCCATACAAGTAAGAAAAAAATACCACTTATATCAGTATTACACAAACAGAGAAGAGATGCCCTGCTTAAAATTATTTGCTAACAAATTATATAACAAGGTGAATTATCAATACAGGTAAGACTACCTTCCTCTTTCCACTAAGTATTCTCCAGGACTTTCTTCTTCAAAACTCTAACTCTCCAGGACGTTCCTTGATCTCCTTGATTTTGTTTATTCCACTTCCACAATGCAAAGAATCCTCCAAAGAAAAGCAGTGGCAATACTGAAAGACCCAGATTCAAAACAGAGTTGACTTCTAGAAAGAGCAGTACTATTTGCCTTGATGGTTTGCTTTATTACTAACAGATAACGAGATTGTGAAAACAGAAAAGACTTATTTAAAAGTAAGTGATACTGAATGACCCAAGGTATCTCCATATAGCAAATATTTAATATAGAACCTATCTATCCTAACCCTCAAGTCTGTATTTGGTTTAGATCATTCTTGCACTGCTATAAAGGAATACCTGAGACTGGGTAATTTATAAAGAAAATAGGTTTAATTGGCTCACAGTTCTGTAAGCTTTACAAGCATGGTGCCAGAATCCGCTAGGCTACTGGGAAGGCCTCAGGGAACTTCTACTCATGGCTGAGGGCGAAGTAGAGGCAGGCACATCCCATGGCAAGAGCAGGAGCAAGAAACAGAAAGGAAGAAGTTGCTACACACTTTTAAACAACCAGATGTGGCGAGGAATCATTCACTATTGTGAAGACAGCACCAACGGAAAGGTACTAAACTGTTCATGAGATATCCACCCCCATGATCCAATCACCTCCCACCAGACTGCACCTCCAACACTGGGGATTACATTTCAACATGAGATTTGGCAGGGACATATGTCCAAACTATATCAGGATTCTACTCATTAAACTCATTGACTATCCTACAGATACAGATCCCTAAAAATAACCCAGTAAATACATTCTCATCCTGCTGGTTAGGTAATGAGTTTCCAGTGAGATAAGAGAGGTCATTCTTTGCCATTATGAAGATGAAGATAGTCTCTAATTTTGAAGTAAGTGAAAAGGATAAGGAAGGTTCTATTCTGGCATTAACCCCAACTTCCAGCTTTTCTTTTATTAAGGGTATTATGCTTAACATAGAGCATGCTTTAGATAGGACCAAATATTTTAAAAATTGATTTCAAAGACCTGTAAACCAAGAACTTTTGAGATGCTAATAAGATCACTAAATGCTCACCAGAAGTAAACTCCATGACTTCTAGTTCTCATGTAGATGCCTGTTATCCCTAAAAAGACATACTTTTTTTTTTTCCATAACAGCAATGATGGCCATTTAAGCAAATGAAGCCTAATTATTTTCTTTTATTTTTCAAGCTTGGGAAACAGAAGTGGTAACACCAAAACTGTGTGGCTACTAAAAGTACACTCTTAAAGAGATCTGAAATATTAATTTTAAAAATGACTGTTTATATCACATATAATAGTAAAACATCAAGGTTAAGATTGGATAATAATTCTCAAAATAGCATCAAACTGAAAGGGTTAAAATAAGGATACTGAGGCAAATTCTTAAAAAAAAATTACTATCCCCAAAGAAAATACCTTAAAAACAGTAGTTAAATGCATTCTCTAGAAAATTTGACTTATCAAATTATTTAAGAAAATAGAGCCAAAAGATTACTTAATAGGTAAGGAACTTCGTTTGAGAGACTCTAGGAACTAATAACCTCTCAAGACTTCAAAACAATTCAATCCTTGGACTAAGTAAGCATTTACCAGGATGTCAAGAATACACCACTACCACCAATTGATTTCAACTCTGAGCTATTTGATGAAACCCTATGACCTTTAACTAAAAGATGATGTAACTAAAAAGGCATTAACCTTTTAAAACCCAGAGGCTCCAACATTAACAGAAGGGAAAAAGTGATCCAGAAAACTGCTTAGCAACACTCAATCTACTCTTAACCTGCCATGTGGCAACATGGAAACTTCTCCCTGTCTACAGCTCCTGGCCCTACTTTAATGATCTCTGAAGGGCTGATATTTGTTTTCTGATCAAAGTTTCCTAGACCCCAGATCTCTGGCTCTTTTGCTTCCTTGAATTCTCTTTCTCCTTTTCAGCTGCCTAAATGTATTTTCCTGCCTCTAACTCAACAATCTTCACTTACATAGGTAGTCAAGCACCATAAGGATTTCTGTGTTACTGTCCATAGACAAGACCTCAGGCTTTGTGTACTCCACTGAAATAGGACCTAGGGTTTTGTTTAATCTTTTTTTTATATGTGAATTTTGCTTACATTATATTAACTGTTCTGATACTGAATACAGATTGAGGAAATATATAAAATACAAATTGTTCGACTTTTTATTAAAATTAGCTTTGATACAACAAGGTTGATAAAATCTGGACTAGACCACTAAAGCAATCTGCATGTGCCCACTAAGGACTTCATTTATTGATGCTACCTTGATCACTAATTAACCATAATTAAGTTGAAAATATTGTACCTGATTAGGTGTTTTCTTAGGGAACTATAGGTTTATGTTATCTAGTTAACTATGGTAATAAGGGAGTTAAAAGCTCTGTTTCCATCTAGAATCTGAATCTTTATAAAATGGGCAAACAGGCCGGGCGCGGTGGCTCAAGCCTGTAATCCCAGCACTTTGGGAGGCTGAGACAGGTGGATCACGAGGTCAGGAGATCGAGACCATCCTAGCTAACACCGTGAAACCCCGTCTCTACTAAAAAAAATACAAAAAAATTAGCTGGGCGAGGTAGCGGGCGCCTGTAGTCCCAGCTACTCGGGAGGCTGAGGCAGGAGAATGGCGGGAACCCGGGAGGCGGAGCTTCCAGTGAGCCGAGATCGCGCCACTGCACTCCAGCCCGGGCAACAGAGCAAGACTCCGTCTCAAAAAAAAAAAAAAAAGGGCAAACAAAGTTTACAGACAAGTTTGCCATAAATTAAACTAACATGGCTATGTTGTAAGAATTTTAGAAGTTTCAGTTAAATGTGTAAGGGAATGAGGGGGGCTAGAAATTTTTAAAATCTTTCAGTATTAGCATGGTAGATCAGACACAAGTATCCTTGGGAGAAACTTGATCAGCAACTAATTAACTACGTCCCACTCCAAAATAATATTTTGACTCATTTTTCTCTAAGAAACTTAATTTGAATTATTTGCTATCTACCTAATAATTTTAATTTTAACTTAGATGGTCTTTATTAAAAGTAAATTGAACGCTTCTATTTTGTACATCAATAGAAATAAGAACTAAGAATTTATTAGCTTCAATGATGCTAAATCCCCAAATATCTCCAAACTAATAATTGAGGACACTACTTAAATGTGTCTTCAAGCGGAACCCTACCTTTAGTCCCACAAGTTTTGTTGATATCTCCAAAACAGAATCTCCTAAAAATATTGGTAATATACTTCGGGAGGCCAAGGAGGGTGGATCACCTGAGATCAGGAGTTCGAGACAAGCCTGGCCAACATGGTGAAACCATGTCTCTACTAAAAATACAAAAATCGGCTGGGTGTGGTGGCAGGCACCTGTAATCCTAGCTACTTGGCAGGCTGAGGCAGGAGAATTGCTTGAATCCAGGAGGCGGAGGTTGCAGTGAGCCGAGATCACGCCACCGCACTCAAGCCTGGGTGACAAAGCAAGACTCTGTCCCAAAAACAAACAAATCATAATACTATGGCAGTGGTACATAAGCAAGCTTAAACAATATATAAAAATTATTCTCCTTTCTGAGAATGTTTTTCTCTTTTGATTGTTTTCTCTTAAACTTGAGAGTATGAATTTTAAATACACATAAGCTTCTGTACTGTGGTTCTGCAACCATATAAAAAATAATTTTCAGGGAAGAGTTTCACAATTATAATCAAGAAACAATGAGAACCCTCAAAAGATCTTTCTCTTTTATTTCTGATTCTCAGGAAACCACTACTCTTCCAATAAATATTATTTGGGACACAAAGTAATCATCAACTAAAATCTATAGCTGCATTAAAAAAAATAAACAGGTTGCGGGGGCAGGGGAGGCTAACCTAACAGTAAAAAACAGCAAGCAGGAAAACACCATAGTGATATTATGTCTCTTCCTTTACAATGTCAAATACTTAGTTAGCATATCTTTTTATGCTTTTGCAAAACCTTTCATAATTATCCTTCAAACGTTTTAAAGAAAATTTACTGTTTGAAAAACATGAAGCTAAAAAAGAGAATGGTCACAAACATCTCTTACTGATGCTTTTTGTCTTTCATGAGTGATAATATAAATTTCCAGATTGGTGAGCATAAAGCTGTGTCTGCACACTATCCATCTGAAATCCCACTGATTTTACTAACTCCCTACCCCTGCCCCTCAAAAAGATCATTATGTAGACTTCACCAAAGATACAGGGACACTCTATTATAAATTGGTTTAATTAACATATCCTGTAACTTACACAAAAAAATCTTTATTTCAACTGAGAATTAGTCATTAAAAAAACAATAAATTAATAAAACAGGATTATGAACACTGTAGTAAGTCAAAAGCAAATTTTCGCGCAGGTTAGGTAATGCTTAAAAAACTAAACGTAGGTCGTGCGCGGTGGCTCACACCTGTAATCCCAGCACTTTGGGAGGCTGAGGCGGGCAGATCACAAGGTCAGGAGATTGAGACCATTCCGGCTAACACCGTGAAACCCCGTCTCTACTAAAAATACAAAAAATTAGCTGGGCCTGGTGGCACGCGCCTGTAGTCCCAGCTATGCGGGAGGCTGAGGCAGGAGAATCACTTGAACCTAGGAGGCAGAGGTTGCAGTGAGCCAAGATCGTGCCACTGCACTACAGCCTAGGTGACAGAACGAGACTCCATCTCTCAAAAAAAAAACAAAAAAAAGCTAAATGTAGGAAGATTTTACAGGGCACAAATTTCAAGAAAGTTATGACTTTATAAAATTGAGATAAAATTTATGTTACATACTTACCACTAATGTTGAGTTCAAAATAAATGAATTGAAAAACAATCTACAGTATTTCCTAATTTCATATTTTACACTGTTTAAAATATTTTAAAACTTACCCAAATGAAGTAATGTAAACTGGGCTGCCAGTTCCTTTGCATCTTCTAACGTAGTACAGAGTTTGTCTGGCATGAAGTAACTCTGGGATCCATTTGCAATAGCAGGAATAACTATCTTATAGACCAAGAGTACTTTCCCATCTTGACTTGTTGTTGAATATAAATAATATTCTGGTGGTGCCCAATTATTTTTGTTGCAGTAATAATCCAAATGCATTACTGCAGAATTAAAATGATTGGATTTTAAAGAATACATACTAATCGGAGTAAGCTTTGTTCCAGGATAAAAAGGGTAAGTGCATCTTTCAACTTCAGGCGGACTTGGGCTATGTTGACCATTGAGACGAGCAGGAAGAGTTGGCAGCTTGCCTAGAGTTTTTGGGTGGCTCTCTTCTTTGTTAGCAAACACAATCAGATTTTCAGAATTTGGACTAATCTGACCATTAAGATGCTGTCTCCAAGTGTTTTCTTTATTTACTGGTTTAGCTAGTGTTACCTCAATACTTGCTCCATCAATGCATTTTCCATTCATAACAGACATGGCTGCCACTGCATCTTCTCGGTTGAAAAAGTGAACAAAAGCATAATCTCTAAGTTTCTTTACTCGTTCAACTGCACCAGGCTTAAATTTATTGAATTCTGCTTTAATTGTTTCCTCTGTAGTTGAGATCATTAAATTTCTTACATAAAGAACTTTAACTCTCTGCATGGTTTCCTCATCCACTTCTTTCTCTGGGTCAGCCCAATCTACCTGAATGGTGTGGCCCCATAGTTGGAATGTTCCTGTAAAAAAAAATAATAATTTGAAGAGAATTAAAATAAAGAATAAAAGTTAAAGATGTTCAGTAAAACTGTTTCCCCAGAGAAGCAGAAACTCAACCACACGTCAATAAATTTGGTTAAGCATTTGTTTCCTATTCACACAAAAATTTTTACTAAAGTAAACAACTAAAACTTACTATGTAATTTAAGAGTCAATAGAACAAATATACTTCAAAGATAGACTTTATCAGAAGAATTAAGTGTTGCCCTTTGGATTTTTATTAAACAATTAATAGCTCAAAGTGTATACATCCAGCAAAAATATCATAAATAGGACTCATTTTACAGGAACGATTTCTTGTCTTTTAGAATTATGTGATTTATTTTACTTCATTACTCAAACAATTCTTTACTCCTCTTTAAGTGGCATTATTTATTTCGATAATATTGATCCGTGATGTACTATCATTTCTCCATATTTGTAAAAAGGTTAATACTGAAAAACAACCTTTAAAAGAATCAGTTTACCTGGAATTAGTTTCCTCCTTGCCATAGCAGCAGCTCTGTGAGATTCATATTCCACAAATGCAAAACCACGATTTTTGGTCTTATCAGTTGCACTTGGATAAACAATGACATCTACAACTCCTTCTGTAACTTTCTTCATTTCATCTAAAATTTCTTCTTTCTTCTTTTCCTTGGGAATAGCTCCAATAAATAACCTACAATTATCCAAGCTTACACACACACCAATAAACTTCCCTGGTCGAATTTCATAATTATTAAGAATTCTGATGGCTAACTGGGCTTCTTCTTTTGTAGTGTACATCACAAAAGCATAACCTCGATTTTCACCACTAAATTCCATCATAAGTCGAAATTCATATATCTTCCCAGCTCTTTCAAATACAGGAACTAACTCATCTTCATACATATCACGAGGTATTTTTCCTACAAAAACTTCACAGCCTCTAGGTGGAGGTGGACCTTCCCAACCTGAACAACAAAAATGAATAGGAATAGACACATAAATTCGAATCAGATATTTCTACTCACTATTCAATGATATATTCATTCAACAAATTTGCTGTGCTATGTGCCACTCACAATTCTAGGTATTGGTGATACAACAGTGGACAAAATAAAGCCCCTTCCCTTATGAAGCTAATATTCAATACAGAAGGGAGATAACAAGTGAGTGATAAGTGCTATGAAGAAAATCAAGGGAGTGGTCAGGCAAATCTCTGGGTACATGAGATTTAAGCACAGACCTGAATAGAATGAGGGAGTGAGCCATGAGGATTATCTGGGAAAAGGGCATTCGGAAAGAAGAAAAAGCAAGTGCTTTACATGTCAGAGCAACATAGATTATGGAAGCCTGTACAGTTAACATGTACTTGAGAAAGGAAGAAAGTGGTAAGTGCTGCAGCCATTGAGGTAACCAGAAGACAGATTTTTATTTTAAGTGTGATAAACTGAAGGGTTTTGAGCAAAGGAATTGTACTGGCTATTGGTAGAAAAGTCAAACATTCTATTTACCCGTTTTCATTTGGTTTTCTAGTTTAAACACCACTTGCCTACTAAGTGCTGTTTCAAATTCCTCCCCAGATGATCTCCTCTTTAACACCTAGAGTAGCACCCTTTTCCCTACTTTCCCAATCCTGACTTCTCTCTCAACCTAGCCCAGCTTCTTTCTCAACTGCTTCTTAGATGAAGAGCAGGGCTGAAAAAATTTAAGGGTAAGACATGAATAACATTTATAATCTAACTCTTTCTCCTCAACAGTAAAAACAAGTGTCTTAAAGCAGTTACAAGGAGAGAGCTATTTTTTGGAATACTTGTGGGGATACACATCGAATCTACATGACGAGGTTAAAGATTAAATTTAAAAGACTGTTAACAAATCCACACCTGGAGGAGGACCACCAAATTTCCTTTGTCCATTTTCCTGAACCATGTTGTAACCAGTCTTTTCCATCAAAGCAAGTAATGCTGCTTCATTCTGAGTACCAGTTCGAACTTTACTGCATCCATTTGTTCCATCTATATTTTCTTCATTCATGGTTGCAGTTCCTAAAATAAAGTTTAATAACACTGGTTAAGTTTACAACAGAATACCAAGAATCTATATGGCATTTCTTTGGGTTGCAGCAAAACAAAGACAGTTGTGGCTGGCATGTTTGATTAGCCTTCACTGTCCTCTGAGGTTCTGCCCCAAAGCTCTTCCCTACAGTGGAAACTTGGAAACTTCTTTCGATGTCACTGACCAATTATGCATATGCAGTATCTTTAGAACGCCTAAGCTATAAGAAAGGGATACAAACAGTGAAAAAGAGAAAGGAACAAAGAATGGAAAAACAAAATTATACGGCATATCTTCTGTCACAACTTTACCTGAGAGTCTCCTAAAGAACAGGAAGAACAGGAAGTCCCCTCAAGTTGGCTTTATGAAAATGGAATATTCAGAAACTATAAACTCTCATTGCTAAATTAGGTAGCCTTTAAGTCCTTCCTAGTTTTAAAATATCTGAATTTTTGCTCTAGAGTAGTGATTCTTGGTGACATATCCTTTCCACTCCCACCTTCATGACAGACTCCACTGTAGAGACACTAATACTCTCTTCTGAGTGATAATGAATATAGCTACAAAAACAACCTATAATACACACTACAAACATACAGTCTTTTTACAGTCTTTAAAGCTGTTTCCAAGCTATTTTTATATTATATCCAATGTATTAATCCCGGGGGGAAAAAAAAAGGCAAGAAAGTAGCTCATGCACTCACAGAGTTTAGTACTTCCCTAAAACTTCTCTAAGCCCAATTTTCTTTCCTAAGCTAAGACTCTCATTTATCAAATTGCCCAATGAACCTAAGTGTTGAAAATGAGATATTCATAAAGCACCTCAAATTCAACATATGAAAAACTGAGTATAATTTTATCTTTCAAACCTGTTCCTTTCTGTTTTACCTCATTTCAATGATTCATCCATTCAACCAATAAATGGCACCCCAACAAACATTATTTCCTCTCTTCCAAACTCTCACAACCAGAAATCTGGGTATTATCCAGAGTCCTTTGATGCACAGCTCATCAGTCACTAAGACTTGAAGACTTTATCAAATATTTATTTCATTTTTTGAGACAAAAGTCTCACTTTGTCACCCAGGCTAGAGTGCAGTGGTGTGAAGGTGGCTCCTGCAGCCTTGGCCTCCTGGTCTCAAGTGATTCTCCCACCTCAGTCCACCAAGTAGCTGGGACTACAGGCACAACATGCCCAGCTAAATTTGTATTTATTGTTGTGTGTAGAGACTGGGTTTCACCACGTTGCCCAGGCTGGTCTCAAACTACTGAGCTCAACCAATCCACCCACCTAGGCCTCCCAAAGTGTTGAGGTTATAAGTGTGAGCCACTGCACCCGGCCCTAAATATTTCTTGAAATCAGTCTATTCCTGTTCATCCCTACAGCCTGTTCTCAATTATTTCTTTCTTCAATTAGTGCTAGGTTCCTAAATGTTGTTCCAACTTTTAATTTTGTTGCCGTCAAACAAAATCTCCATAATGCTGTCAGGGTGATATAAAATATGTATCTGCTTAATTTAAACTTCTATTTCAAATCAAAAATAAGGAAGAAAATGACTAAATTATTAATTTTTTAACTCAGGGAGATCATTCTAAAAAATAAGTTTAAAAGCTTCAAAGGTACCTGAGAGTTTGAGGCTGCAGTGAGCCGTGATTACACACCACTGCACTCTGGTCTGGGCAACAGGGCAAGATCCTGTCTGAAATAAACAAATCCCCCAAAAAAATACATTAATAGATTTTTTTTTACTACATAAAAATACTTTAGAAGGCAAAAAAGAAAAGTTCACAAAAACTAAGTCAAAAAAATTACACATAAAAAATGATCTGCAACACATCATAAAGAGCTAATTTCCTAAAATAAAAAGACTGGCATGGTGTTATAAAGTGCAGACTCGGGTTAAAGACTGGCTAAAAACTCTGAACCCTGGTTCTTCGTTTACTAAGCTCTGACTTTGGACAGATTATTTAGCCTCTCAATGCCTATGTCTACCTGTCTATAATAAGTAGATAATATTAGTTTCTACCTCAGGGTAGAAGGATTCAGGGAATTCAAAATAAAGGGTTTAAAATAGGTCTTAGGATATAAGCATTATACATGTATTTCCTATTATTATTACCTAATAAAACAGTAAGAAAAACAAACTGCACAGCAGAGCCTGCAAATTCAAAATTTATTCATTTGTTCAACAAATATTTATTAAGCACCAACTATATTCTATGTACTATACCTTACATCTGGGATATTATTAGTAAATAAAAGGCCAAAGTTTCTCCCTTGCATAGCTTACACTCTAATGGGGAAAAAAATAGCAGACGATAAAAAAAATAAGCAAATAATAAGAGGTAAGAATACTTAGGGAAAAAAGGAACAGTAATAGGGCACATGGGTCAGTGGAAGGCTGACAAGGGAAGAGAACATGCAAATTTAAACAAGAAAGCTAGTGCAGACTTCACCAAAAAGGTAACGTTCCAGCAAAGAATTAAGGAGCCTACCCATTCAGCTATCTGGGAAGAACATCCCATACAAATGGAGAAACCAAGACAAAGCCTTTATATAAAGGTGTACTTGGCATTTACAAGGTATACCTTGTAAGTTAGGTAACTTCTTATAAACTTCAGCTTTTACTATGAGTTAAATGAGGGGCTACTATAGATTTTGAACATACGAGTAATAGGTTCTTTCATTGTAAAAGGATCATCTGGCTGTTACAAGGGGAAGTCAGTAGAAGGGCAAAGGTGGAAGCAGCGAGACCACTTAGATGATTACTACTAAAATCCAGGCAAGAGATGATGGTGGCATGGGCCAGAGAGGTTGAGGTGGAAAGGATAAGTGGTCTGACTTGAGATATATTTTTAAGTACATCCAATAGAATTTTCTGACATACTGTGAGATAAACAGGCAAGTAAAGGATGATACCACAGTTCTGGCCTAAGCAACAAGGAGATGAAGACTAAGTAGAACTGGTTTTAGGGCTAAGATCAGAGTTCAGTTTTAGGTATTTTAAATTTGAGTATCAATCAATCACTCAAATGCTTTTATAAGACTCTGGCAATAAATGTTAAGAGATCAAGAAATGAGGCCATAAGAAATGGAATGGACCGTGCTCCTAGAAAGTACAATGCAACATCTGAAAAGGGCAGTGGCTACTAAACTCCAGCAAACTAATACAAGAGAATCCAGCTTGCCTCCAGTTATACCAAATTTTCCAATTTTTCAAAATCTCTCAATATTTAAAAACTGAAAATTAATTTAATTGTAAAACAGTAACAAAAGTGCACAGACCAAACAAAACACCTGCAGGCTTCCTATGGTTCAAACTCTGGGCTGCATGAGGGCAAAGACCACTTCAGCCTTGAACACTTTCTCTAGTACTCTAGTACCCACCATAGCCTTGGCACACAGAACGTACTCAATAATTATCCACTGGGAAGTCCACCAGAAGGGAAAACTTAAGACTTCATACACTGCTAGTGCGTATGCATTACTGAAATTATCCTTTTAGAGGGAAATTTGGTAACAGTTATCAAAATCTAAAATGCACATATACTTCATAATTACTAAAAATTTAACCTACAGATATAACTGCAAGAGTATACAAAGACATAAGCGTAAGAATGTTCACTGAAACACTGTATATAGAAATAACAGTCTAGAAAATATCTAGCTGTTCTTCAGTAGAGGATGCATCAAAAATCAGGATACGACTACACAAGGAACGTTATGCAGCTGTTAAAGAATATCATAGATTTGCGTGTACTGATACGGAAAAATATTCAAGAAGTATGTGAGAAAGAGCAAGTAGGAAAATACATTTACTTTCATATCAACTGTCTATGTGTTGTTTTAAAGATACACATGTACACATTCATAGATGGCTGTGTAGGAATATAAAAATGTTGAAACAGGCCAGGCGCGGTGGCTCACGCCTGTAATCCCAGCATTTTGGGAGGCCGAGGCGTGCAGATCACAAGGTCAGGAGATCGAGACCACCCTGGCTAACACGGTGAAACCTCGTCTCTACTAAAAAATACAAAAAATTAGCTGGGCGTGGTGGCAGGCGCCTGTAGTCCCAGCTACTCCGGAGGCTGAGGCAGGAGAATGTCATGAACCTGGGAGGCAGAGCTTGCAGTAAGCCAAGATTGCACCACTGCACTCCAGCCTGGGCGACAAAGCCAGACTCCGTCTCAAAAAAAAAAAAAAAAAATGAAACAATTTACAAGGAACTTTACTGGTAGTTATCATTGGTGAGTAGGCATAAGGAGTCAAGTAACCTTTACTTCTCATTTTTCTGTGATTATCAAGAGCATATGCTACTTAGTTAAAATTAAAAGGCCCTTTCAGGGGTTTTCCAGTTCGTTAAAAATAAAATCTAAATTCTTTAGAAAGCCATAAGGATCTCTTAATCATCTCTCCCTCCAGCTTCATTTCTTATGATATGCCAACAACAATGCTGACCTATCTGCAAATTCTCAAATATGCCAGGTGCTCATATGTTCCTTTACATAAATTGTTCCTATAGTCCTTCTGTAATTTCTTGGCCTTTCCTACCCCTAATATTCTCCAGGAAAGCCCTCCCTGACCTTCCCTCTCAACTCTAAATCGAGTATTCCCTTATATATACTTATATCCTTATATCACAGAATCCATTTCAGATGCTATGACTGTCAATTCCCTCTACCTCCCTCCTGCTACCAGACATTGAGAAGGGTCTAGCCTTTCATTTCTGAATCCCAAGCACCATGCAGACTTCCTGGCATATGATGAATGTTCATTCAATGAATGAGACAGAGAAGGAGAGACATCATGATTTAACTAAAAATAATGCAACTGTGTGGGAGACGACCTGAATTACAGTTGTTGGTCAGGAGACCTTCACTTTCCTAATCTATGAAATTCCATTTTATTTCTACATTTAATGATTTGGCATATTAAATACCACATATAATGACAGGCACTTTATATACATTATCTCATTTATTCTTTTAGTAATCCTGTATGTATTTTTCTTTTCCATTTTAAAAATACACAAATCGAGACCAAGAGAGAGTCATACTGCTATTAAATTGATAAGGTAAACATGGTATTCAAATTAGAAATCTGTTTGCCCAAATGCTGGGCTCCTAACCCCTACTTGTATTACCGTAATTTTAGATATTTAAAATTCACATCTCTGAAAAGCTATGTGATTTACTTGAGGTCATAAAACTTACAAATAGCAATGCAAGTACCTGAATCCAGATATTTTTCATAATTTTTTTAGATTATAACATCAAATCAATTATTCATACCTTCTTTGAAAAACTATTGCATGCTTTTTAAAACAACCCAAACACTGTATTAACTTAGATGGAAAAGTTCAGCAATAAAACTTTTTGGAAAACCATTAATAAAAATAATTTCAGATTTATTAAGAGATATTAAAAATCATCTAATTCAACCATCCACCTGATATGTGTATCCTCTTTATAATATTGCCACAAAGAAGATATTCATCTTATTTTTGATTCTTACAAAGAACTCATCCTCTAGAGCAACTAAACTTTGAATAACTATTTAAGAAAGTTATTTCTTATAATGTATCATAATCTCTTTCCTGGTAACTTTCACATATCAATCCTGATTTTCACCTTCTGGCCACAGAGAACCTGCTTCTTTCACATAATGGCATTCAAAAGATGATTCAATTCCAAGTACCTGGGACTACAGTCATGCACCACCACACCCAGCTAATTTTTTATAGAGATGGTGTTTCAACATGTTGTCCAGGCTGGTCTCGAACTCTTGGGCTCAAGTGATCCACCACCTTGGCCTCCCAAAGTGCTGGAATTACAGGCGTGAGTCACGGCACCTGACCTCATTATCAGCTATTTTAACCAGACACTTCCTAAACTGGCATCCCTTAAAACATTGTTCCAGAGGTGATTAACAGGTCTCCAAAATATGTTCCATGTCTAAACATATCTGAGAAATCACTACACATCCCTCTTAAAAGGATCATAATGATCATCTGTGTATTTAAGGCCAAGAAAAGTTTCAGTTAAAAAGAACTTTTCAGCTTTAATTCAAGTGTTTTGGCATGATACCCTAATTGTCCTTGGCCTATCTATTACGTTTCTTTTTTTTTTTTTTTTTTTTTGAGACGGAGTCTCGCTCGGTCGCCCAGACTGGAGTGCAGTGGCCGGATCTCAGCTCACTGCAAGCTCTGCCTCCCAGGTTTACGCCATTCTCCTGCCTCAGCCTCCCGAGTAGCTGGGACTACAGGCACCCGCCACCTCGCCCGGCTAGTTTTTTGTATTTTTAGTAGAGACGGAGTTTCACCGTGTTAGCCAGCATGGTCTCGATCTCCTGACCTCGTGATCCACCTGTCTCGGCCTCCCAAAGTGCTGGGATTACAGGCTTGACCCACCGCGCCCGGCCTATCTATTTTCTACAGAACCACAAGAAAATGCTACTTAACTGTTTCTTATATGACATAGTTTATGTTCTCTCATTATCCTATCTCTTCTTCCTTCAAAAGTGTGGTTGGCCAAAATCGAAAACTCCAGCAGTACAGAGAAACAGCACAATGGTGTTCTACACAGCTGCATGCTATTGTCAGCTAAAATTCAGCATGCTGTCAACAAAAACCTCAAATCTGCCCTGCCCTATATCAAGTAACCAGATTTTAGAATCAACTTAATCTCATTTTATTAGATTCAACCTGCCAGTTCTTCCTACCTCCCGTCTGATCTTTTTAGTCACTTGTCCCATCAATGAAATGGCTAACTTCTCCCCCTTTTCCATGATAAAACTTTTCATGTTAGCAAACATTAAGAGCAACCTGTCCAAATATAAATAGAAAACTTCTTAAAACTTCCCTAGTCTGACCAGTAACAGAATTCTGCATTGTCTTAGTCAACATTGTGTCATAATTGTAATATCATACAATATCTACCCATGAATACAATCTGGGCCCTAAGAGTTCATTTTAACATATATTTACATTTGAAAAACGGGTATATGTGATATTCTGAAGAAACTCATTTTGCTTTTTTTTTTTTAAATTTATTTCCCTGAGGGGAATGCACTGTTCTGGAGGTACTGCAATATCAAGTTGATGAGTGGAGTGGATGCAGCAAGCCTCTCCTTGCTCGAAAAATCCATTTAAGATTTGTCCTCAGCACAACATACCAGAATCTCTGGGACACATTTAAAGCAGTATGTTGAGGGAAATTTATAGCACTAAATGCCCACAAGAGAAAGCAGGAAAGATCAAAATTGACTAGCCAACACTGCAATTAAAAGAGCTAGAGAAGAGCAACCACATTCAAAAGCTAGCAGAAGGCAAGAAATAACTAAGATCAGAGCAGAACTGAAGGAGACAGAGACACAAAAAAACCCTTCAAAAATTCAATGAATCCAAGAACTGGTTTTTTGAAAAGATCAACAAAGTTGACATACCGCTAGCAAGACTAATAAAAAAGAAAAGAGAGAAGAATCAAATAGATGCAACAAAAAATGATAAAGGGGATATCACCACCAATCCCACAGAAATACAAACTACCATCAGAGAATACTATAAACACCTCTATGCAAAAAAAACTAGAAAATCTAGAAGAAATGGAAAATTCCTGGACACATACACCCTCCCAAGACTAAACCAGGAAGAAGCTGAATCCCTGCATAGACCAATAACAGGCTCTGAAATCGAGGCAATAATTAATAGCCTACCAATCAAAAAAAGTCCAGGGCCAGACAGATTCACAGCCGAATTCTACAAGAAGTACAAAGAGGAGCTGGTATCATTCCTTCTGAAACTATTCCCATCAACAGAAAAAGAGGGAATCCTCCCTAACTCATTTTATGAGGCCAGCATTATCCTGATACCAAAGCCTGGCAGAGACACAACAACAACAAAAAAGAATTTTAGACCAGTATGTCTGACGAACATCAATGCAAAAATCCTCAATAAAATACTGGCAAATCGAATCCAGTAGCACATCAAAAAGCTTATCCACCATGATCAAGTTGGCTTCATCCCTAGGATGCAAGGCTGGTTCAACATACGCAAATCAATAAACGTAATCCAGGATACAAACAGAACCAAAGACAAAAACCACATGATTATCTCAATAGATGCAGAAAAGGCCTTTGACAAAATTCAAGAGCCCTTCA
This sequence comes from Macaca fascicularis, assembly GCF_037993035.2. Lineage (NCBI taxonomy): Eukaryota > Metazoa > Chordata > Mammalia > Primates > Cercopithecidae > Macaca > Macaca fascicularis. The sequence goes on along the minus strand of NC_088379.1, from coordinate 159,711,364 downwards.
TGCTAAAAACTCTCAATAAACTAGGTATTGATGGGACGTATCTCAAAGTAATAAGAGCTATTTATAAGAAACCCACAGCGAATATCATACTGAATGGGCAAAAACTGGAAGCCTTCCCTTTGAAAACTGGCACAAGACAGGGATGCCCTCTCTCACCACTCCTATTCAACATAGTGTTGGAAGTTCTGGCCAGGGCAATCAGGCAGGAGAAAGAAAGAAAGGGTATTCAATTAGGAAAAGAGGAAGTCAAATTGTCCCCGTTTGCAGACCACATGATTGTATATTTAGAAAACCCCATCATCTCAGCCCCAAATCTCCTTAAGTTGATATGCAACTTCAGCAAAGTCTCAGGATACAAAATCAATGTGCAAAAATCACAAGCATTCTTATACACCAATAACAGGGAGTCAAATCATGAGTGAATTCTCATTCACAATTGCTTCAAAGAGAATAAAATACCTAGGAATCCAACTTACAAGGGATGTGAAGGACCTCTTCAACAAGAACTACAAACCACTGCTCAATGAAATAAAAGAGGACACAAACAAATGGAAGAACATTCCATGCTCATGGATAGGAAGAATCAATAGCATGAAAACGGCCATACTGCCCAAGGTAATTTATAGATTCAACCACTGTGGAAGACAGTGTGGCGATTCCTCAAGGACCTAGAACTAGAAATACCATTTGACCCAGCCATCCCATCACTGGGTATATACCCAAAGGATTATAAATCATGCTGCTATAAGGACACATGCACACGTTTGTTTATTGTGGCACTATTCAGAATAGCAAAGACTTGGAACCAACCCAAATGTCCATCAATGATAGACTGGATTAAGAAAATGTGGCAGCCATACGTAGAAAGCTGAAACTGGATCCCTTCCTTACACCTTATACAATAATTAATTCAAGATGGATTAAAGACTTAAATGTTAGACCTAAAACCAGAAAAATCCTAGAAGAAAACCTAGGCAATACCATTCAGGACATAGGCATGGGCAAGGACTTCATGACTAAAATACCAAAAGCAATGGGAACACAAGCCGAAATTGACAAATGGGATCTAATTAAACTAAAGAGCTTCTGCACAGCAAAAGAAACCACCATCAGAGTGAACAGGCAACCTGCAGAATGGGAGAAAATTTTTGCAATCTACCCCTCTGACAAAGGGCTAACATCCAGAATCTCCAAAGAACTTAAACAAATTTACAAGAAAAAACCAAACAACCCCATCAAAAAGTGGGCAAAGGATATGAACAGACATTTCTCAAAAGAAGACATTTATGCAGCCAACAGACACATGAAAAAATGCTCATCATCACTGGCCATCAGAGAAATGCAAATCAAAACCACAATGAGATACCATCTCACACCAGTTAGAATGGCAATCATTAAAAAGTCAGAAAACAACAGGTGCTGGAGAGGATTTGGAGAAACAGGAACACTTTTACACTGCTGGTGGGATCATAAACTAAACTGGTTCAACCACTGTGGAAGACAGTGTGGCGATTCCTCAAGGATCTAGAACTAGCAATACCATTTGACTCAGCCATCCCATTACTGGGTATATACCCAAAGGATTATAAATCATGCTGCTATAAAGACACATGCACACGTATGTTTATAGCAGCACTATTCACAATAGCAAAGACTTGGAACCAACCCAAATGTCGATCAACGATAGACAGGATTAAGAAAATGTGGCACATATACACCATGGAATATTATGCAGCCATAAAAAAGGATGAGTTCATGTCCTTTGCAGGGACATGGATGAAGCTGGAAACCATCATTCTGAGCAAACTATCACAAAGACAGAAAACCAAACACCACATGTTCTCACTCATAGTTGGAATTGAACAATGAGAACACTTGGACACAGGGTAGGGAACATCACACACCGGGGCCTCTCGTGGGGTGGGGGGAGGGCAGAGGGATAGCATTAGGAGATATACCTAATGTACATGACCAGTTAATGGGTGCAGCACACCAACATGGCACATGTATACATATGTAATAAACCTGCATGTTGTGTACATGTACCCTAGAAGTATAATAATAATAAAAAAGAAAATATGGCACATATCCACCATGGAATACTATGCAGCCATAAAAAAGGATGAGTTCATGTCTTTTGTAGGCAACAGATGAAGCTAGAAACCATCATTCTGAGCAAACTATCACGAGGACAGAAAACCAAACACTGCATGTTCTCACTCACAGGTGGAAATTGAACAATGAGAACCTCTGGACACAGGGTGGGGAACATCACACACTGGGGCCTGTCTTGGGGTGGGGGGAGCAGGGAGGGATAGCATTAGGAGATATACCTAATGTACATGAGGAGTTAATGGGTGCAGCACACCAAAATGGCACATGTATACATATGTAACAAACCTGCACATTGTGCACATGTACCCTAGAACTGAAAGTGTAATAAAAAAACAAAAAGATTTGTCCTCAGAAGACATATCAGATATTAAACTGGTAATAACACATACTATACTTGATCTTGGCCAAAAGGCCAAGAAGCGATAGAAACTCACTTATTAAAAAATAATAAATATTAAAAAATAATAAAGCTGTATTATAAAGTTCTATCTCTGGAGAAGGAAAAAATGCTATTCAGCTTTCCTCCTTTCTTGTTCCTTTCAATATGATAAGTACTATCTCATTTATCTTTATATTGTTTTTAGGTTCTCATAATTTACCAACCTCACACATTTATTGTTTTGTTTTTGTTTTTGTCTTCCAAGAAGGAGTCTCGCTCTGTCACCCAGGTTGGAGTACAGTGACTCTCCTTCCTCAGCCTCCCAAGTAGCTGGGACTACAGGCACGCACCACCATGCCTGGCTAATTTCTGTATTTTTAGTAGAGATGGGGTTTCACTATGTTGGCCAGGCTTGAACTCCTGACCTCGTAATCCACCCACCTTGGCCTCCCAAAGTGCTGGGATTAAAGGTGTGAGTCATCGTGCCCGGCCTACTGTTTTTTTTTTTTAAGTGAAGATTTAAGATGAATATCCTCACACATTTATTAAATGGCAGAAATATAAAGTAGAAAATAATTTTTATCAAGGGAAAAGTCTTATGTCTGTATTATCAGCTGTGTATCTTACACTACACTTCATGGAAGATTTATGTGACACCAAATGCAACAAATAAAACAATGTACTATTAATAGATTCAGATAAAAGAAATGTTACTTTTTGTAATCAGAACCATCAAAAAGATAAAGACTGGCCAGGTACGGTAACCCATGCCTGCAATCCCAGCACTTTGGGAGGCTGAGGTGAGCAGATTGCCTGACGGCAAGAGTTTAAGACCAGTCTGGCCAACGTGGTGAAACCCGTCTCTATTAAAAACAAAAAATTTAGCCAGGTGTGGTGGCATGTGCCTGTAATCCCAGCTACTCGGGAGGCTGAGGCAGGGAATTCCTTGAACCAAGGAGGTGGAGACTGCAGTGAGCTGAGATCGTGCCACCGCACTCCAGTCTGGGGGACAGAACGAGACTCCATCAAAAAAAAAAAAAAGATAAGGACTGACTGAGCAACCAACTTTCAGTCTTTTGTCTTTTAAAAAATCCAATGTTTTCTGTCACTATTCCTTTAAAAGTAAGAGCATTTTAAATGATATAACTACCTTTCTCAATTTAACACTATTTCACTCTAGGTTTTGCCATATACCATTACTGAAGATTTTGTAGTAAGAAAATATTAGAACTGCAAGTGGACCTTAGATGACCTCCAATACTGTAGACAAGAAAACCAAAAGCAAATATGAAGAGTCCTGCTTAAAGTCACAAAATTAGTAATCGAAAAGACCAAGGGCCCAAAACCATGGAGCCTCAGAAATTCGTAACTCTGAACTCTCTTCCATAATTTAGTTTAGAGAGTCTTCAATGGCCTCGACATCCCACAGGACATCATACTGGCCCACTACACTAAAGATCATGTTGACACAATGTGAATAGGGAATTGTGAGATTTTTTAAACAGGCTACAGGAAAAACAGCGAGAGAAAAAACAAGACTCTACTTAAAAGGCTGTTGCAAAAGTAATCGCTGTTTTTGCCATTACTTTTAATGGCAAAAGCAGCGATTACTTTTGCACCAGCCTTAATATGGTTCTTTACATATGCTACTTACTGGTTATAGAAGCAATATATGCTCCCATTTTATCCAAAATGTAGAATTTAACTTAATAAACAAGACTTTTTTTTTTTTTTTTTTTTTTTTTAACTACAATTCATGGCTAGCTCCAAATGGCTGATTTCTGCAATCCAACCCATCCCTACAATTACCTTACAGGCCTATTTTGGGGGTTAATTCATGTCTCTAAAGTTATATTTTTAAAGAGATTATCTAGGTTCTTATGTTGAAATAACAGGCCAATCTATACACATTAAAGGCTCCTTATACTAGAGAATGACTAGAAACATATGCTAGACTTTGTACATCTCAAGAAATCTCAATCAAAATATTATAAAAGCTTGAAATTACAGAAGTAAAAGACACACTCAAGAGTCACCAATCCTATACTCTTTAGAATAAAAAAGTGTTATCTCAAAGCCTCCAAAACAAACATATGCATGTGTATAATTCACAAGTTCAAAATTACCTAACTTTATCGTATTAATTTAACAAAAGTATATTTCTGAAAGAGGCAAAATTCAAGAATAGCCAGAGAAATACAATCAAATCTAAAACAAGCATACAATACATTCATTCTAAAATACTCCAGAATCAATCTGAGAGTTACCTAAATATCCAACAAAGCACATCTGTCCTATACATTAGAGCAAAACTGACATATCAATTGAGGCTTCCAGACTCAATTTGTCCTCTGCCACTTTCAGGTGTGGAGTCGCACTCCAAAGCATTCTAAAAAACTTGTTTCCTTTCCCTGTTGACCCAAGTAATCCAAGTAAGGAGGGATCCTGAGTAGGAGAATGACAAAAATGGTTTTGCAGACAAAGTGGGAATGAGAAATTAAAAGTTGTGCCATATTTAACTCCAGCTTTCAGATATGTATTTTTTTCCCTAAACTGTGGACTTTCAAAGATTCCTCTCTAGCTCACTTTCAAAAGAAAAAAAATAGAAGAAAGGAAAAAAAACCTCTCTAAGGTATGAAGCAAAATGCCAAGACAGGATAGCAAATCATAAGTTATCAATCCGAATCAAGCCTTTGTCTTTAAGTGCTCACTATATCTCCTTTAATTTTAACCTTCTTAATAATTATCAAAAATACGCATTTTCAAATTTGTACTGCCTTTCAAAAATAGAAAGAATATTAATAAAAAAATGACAAGCACAATTTAGGAAAATATTAATGAAAATTATTTAAAGGAACTGTGTCAGTGTATTAAAACTACAATTGAAACTTCATCTTCCAAGTTACTGTAAAAATTCAGAAAGCTGTGAAAGTGAACATTATATAATCTTACTGTTGGTTTTAAAAACTCAATGTAATAATGAAAAAAAAAAAAAGAAGATCAAAATGTGCCTTTATAGAGGCACATTAAATCTTTATGACATTCCTTGAATTACATGGTACTAAACTCCTCATTTGTTTGTTCAGTTGTCATTGAGTATAGTACATGGAAACCACGGTTGCCAGGTCAATGGAGGTTTTCCGTTTGTTTTTAAGCAGCAATTCGTTTTACTGACAGACTGCACTACAGCCAACATGGTTGGAAAATGAGAAGAGTTCATCAAAATTGTGTGGATACGGAAGTCTAAAGTTATTTTGAAATAAATGTAGATGGATCAGTTGAATTCCATCTTAAGTTGTTTTTATTAAAGAATGAGAGTACATTTTATTGCTAGAAGTTAAATATATAATGGATAAGTTTTAATATTAAGTTTAAATTTGGAATGACTTAAAACTTGAGCTACTTTAAAAAACTGTAACTAATACTTTTAAAAAATATTGCTTTGAACACGAAGGTGTATATGCTCTTTGAATTCAGGATAAAGATCTACATATTCTTGTCCAAATTAAGTGCACCATTCTTCACACAAGGTCTTTCATAATCTGTTATTTTAAATCTGTTACCAATCTGAACACAGAGATCATATTTTCTTGCCTCATCAACCTTCGGGTAGTAAAATGAGAAATGATATTCGGCATTAATATGCAAATCTGGGCAATTTTTACAGCAATTACTTGATTTGTATTCACAAACTCTACTTAAACTGACATGTCTTCCTTCTAACAATAAAATAACACCATTAAACCTGAGGCTTAATTTCAGTCCATAAACTGGCTTTGCTCTCGTTATCAATAATTCTTATTTCATGATATATCCAGTAATGCACGTTTTAAGTGTTGATATGTATATTTGGCAATAATATTCAAGTCCATTACTCCAATCTAAGTGAAAATTAGCAATCAAAGCAGTGCCTTAAGCAGAAAGCATTAATATTTAGTGACTGCAGCACTAACAGTCATCTTTGTCTATAAAGATGCAAACAAATTTTATTAACAATGCAAACAGATGCAGACAGATGCAAACAAAGTAGAATGTTTTAAATGTGTGCCCTGAAAACAAATCTATCATTAGACCCCCATAAGGAGATCCAAACGGAAGTCTGTCAAACTGTATATACATTATGGTGATTCTTGCAATGAAAATATCTTCCCATTATTTAAATAAGCAAAATTCTACCGACAATTGAACATGACCTTTATATGTTATTCTCCTTATACATGCAACATATCCTGCTTCCTGGTTATAACGCCATTCTCAAACACAAAATCAGGCCAATTTTAGAGGCCAAGACTTAGAAAAAAACTCCCACGCCTGTAATCCCAGCACTTTGGGATCTCGAGGCGGGTGGATCATGAGGTCCAGAGAGCGAGACCATCCTGGCCAACATAGTCTCTACTAAGAATACAAAAATTAGCTGGGCGTGGTGGCGCGCGCCTGTAGTCCCAGCTACTGCCGGAGGCTGAGGCAGGAGAATCACTTGAACCCGGGAGGCGAAGGTTGCAGTGAGCCGAGATCCTACCACTGCTCTCCCGCCTGGGCGACAGAGCGAGACTCTGTCTCAAAAAAAAAACAAAACAAAACAAAGAAATCTAAAAAACTCCTTACGATATTTCCTCTTTGGTATCTGCCTATATTAGGATTACCATATAACGTAAAGGTTACGGGAAATTTATCAAGAATGTAAAGACAGTTAAAGCTTAAAGAACTTAAATATTACCTAAGCTAAATTTACACAGGAGAAAATTGGTGCCCATATAAATCAAGGAGCTTCGCAACGTCTCAGAATATTAACGCCAGGATTATTAAATCCCGCGCCTTCTGACTCCGGGTTCTGCGATTTTTCCAGTAGCTCAAAAGAAACATTTTTAAATTAGTGGTTTAAAAACTACCAGATGTCAGGAAACAAAGGTGGTGCCACGACGCGTACTGCCGTCCGTATGTCGGGAGACTGGCGAGCTATCTTCCCTGAACACCCGCGGCCTTCCACTGCCCACAGCCCAGCACACAGGAGGTACTCGGGGAAGAGACAGAAAAGAGACAACGGCAGAGGAAAGTTCGAGGCTAAGCCCCGTCTAGAAAGCCATGAAAACGACGAGGAACCTGCTAAAGCTCACCCAACCTGAATTCAATTCTGAAACGAGACTGCTTAATCTCACCCAGCCGTCGGGACGCCCCAGACGGCGTCCCAAAGCCTCCAGGGGACGCGCGGGCCCAACAGCTAGGCGGCGGCCCGGGCCTGCAGCGGTCGTTGGTCGTCGGCTGGAGCGTGTCAGGAGAACACGGAAGGCAGCATAGGTGGGAAGCGGCCGGAAGGCAGCGGGGGAGAGCGGAAATAAGGCGGAGAGCGCACTGCGCCGCGGGGCGGAAGAAGCCGCCAGACGCGCCAAAGAGACTGGCCGCTGGGCCCTCACCATGCAGCGCCTGGGGGACTGCGAGGGCGCCTTCCGGCAGGATGCTGCCGGGGCGGGAGGCAGCGTCTCGGACACTTGCTCTCCCACTGCTCGACGGGGCTGGGGAAGGTCGCGGGGTGAAGCCCGCAGCCACCGCCTCCAGCCCCCACTGTGTATTTGCCCTGAGAATGAGCCGGGCACTGTCTCCAGCCGTTAGCAGTGGTTTGGTAGTGACCCCGTTTCCCCTTTCCCCTCCTCACCCCTTGGGGTCTCCAAATGTTGGTCCTAAATCTCGGGGACCAACGACCAAAAACTGCCGCCACCGTTTAGGGGACCAGTCGGTCAGAGCGGGGGGTCGCCGCAGGGGGAGGGGGGCCCACCAGGAGCGCTCGCGCTAGTCCTCGTGTCTCCACTCGTTTCCCAGCGCGCACCGCGCGCAGTGGCCTAAGCAGCCCCACGAGGAGTGGTGCCTCGGCCAATCAGGAATTAGCTTCGGGGCGGGGCGAGGAGGGGAGAGTGGGGGTAAAGTTTAAATGAGGCTCTTGGGCTAGTAGAAGTGCTTGGAGTGACAGGCAGTTCGAGCAATTGGAGTGAAGAGAGCGGTTTTTAGGGTGTGGGTGGGCACGGAATAATAAATGAAGGTCCTGCTTGCATTGTTTAGGTGTTTGAAGACAAGGGCTATAATGTGAAATTCCGTAGTTAAGAGAAAACATACATGCATCGTAATGGTTCTTTTTCTTGTTTGATGTAGTTTTCTTGTCTTAAACTGCTAGTTTGACGCAAAACAACCACGTATATCCGGTAGACCTTTGAAATTAGGGGCTGGGGGGAGGTGGGTTATAAAGCTAAAAGATGGATTTGCAAATAGGACTAAAAGTATAAAGTATAAGTGATTTAAATGACTAAGAAAATGGGTTAAATTAGGAGACCTAGCAATAGGCCTGATGCTGCCACTAATCAGCTTGCAGACATATTTGGCAGAGGCAAACTGCCGAACTGGGTTCTATGCTCCTGTAAAACCAACTTTCACAGATAGGGTTGTTTGGCATTCTGTATGCATAACTTCAATTTTGCTTCCTTTGAAGACAGCTCGAGATTGAATGCAGACAAGGAAAGAAAAAACCACCTTCAGGAACCAACTGTTTATAGATAATATTAGATTCATGGAATATTAGACAATAAAGAACCTAGCTCATGTAGATTCGCTAACAAGGAACTTGTTGCGCAGAATAATCACCGAGTAACACAGGTCTCCTTATTCCCAACCTCAAGGTTATTTCTTCCACATTAACTACTAATGTATTTTCTCCATATGTTCAAGGAACTAATGAATGTCTACCGATTTAAATTTTGTTGACAAAGTTTATTTTTAATTTTTAAATATACTACAACAGCGAGGAATTAGCAGGGACTTTGGAGCCAGACAGACCCTGTTTAAAGTGGGGATTGTGAGGATAAAATAATAAATGATATTAACAAATATTGAGCACTTTTAGATGCCAGAAACAATCCTAAGGGCTTTTCGTATTTTCATTTAATTCTCACAATAACTTTGGTAAAGTTACTAGCCCTACTTTGCAGATGGGGAAACAGATGCAGAAACTGTAAGTAGTTTGGACAAAGTCGTATAGCAAGTAAGTGGCTCCAGTTTGAAACCTACAGACATAATTACTATACTATACTGTCTCAAAATATGTCCAGAAACAAGTGGAAAACTTGGCATAATACTAGATGCACACTGGAAGCTCAACAAATATTTTTTGTAAGCTGTCTGCCCTTTAGTCAATGAATACAAATGTCATTTTATATAAGATGTGTGCATTCAAAATAAAGCAACTAGGAAACCTAGACTGATAGACCTGGTTGGCTTTGTTTGACTGTCACCAATTCTCTACCTCGGAAACTGTGATTGTTATATTGATTACTATTTGTTGCTGCTCTTTTATTTCTCCAGAAAAAGATTCTCCACATTCTTCATTTTCATGTCGGTACCTTCTCAGTTCCCAGTAATTAATTCTAAATACGTGTGTTTAAGGTGAAACTAGCTGAAATGAGGTTAGGCATATTACTGTAAATTTAAAACGAGTAATTTCTAGGAATTGCTGTAAGATCCTTAAGGAGTCACTAGGTGGAGATGTTGTGAGGTACAAAGATTGTTCTTGGAAATAGCCTGAAGGATTGTTGAACATTGCTGGTTTTCTTGTTTCCCTTTTTTCTTTTTTTTTTTTTTCCTCAAGTATAAAGAAAACCAAATAGACAAGGGCTTCTCAACAGGCATTATAGTCAGACCATAGAACCGTGCCATAGATGAGACAGTGTTGTTTAAAGACCCTTCCCATACTTAACATTGTATGTCATTTTGGTTAGATTTCTTCTAAGATTTTATTATCCAAAAGTTTATTAATAGGTATACTTTTCAAATGCTATAAAAACTAATTTCTGCGTGTACAATTAAAGAAATGGCCTTTAACTTTATTTCTCAAGGCTGCCAGAGAAAGAGATCCAAAACACTTTTATCAGCTAGAATTCTTCAGTAACAGATTCCAAATTAGGATTTGTTTTAAGATTATTTGAGCTTATGGGAAAAGGTAATCCAAATGAGTAAGAAGGAAGAAGATCAGCAATGTAAAGGTGTTTGTGACTGAAAAGAAAAGTTGAAAGATACTTGGCATATGAGGGAGAAAATAGAAGGGGATCTCTGCAAACACCAGAAAGAGAAATAATAGTGACTGTGTGACTTGGGAAGTAAAAGTTATCAATAAAAAATTGGAAGGAGCCGGGTGTGGTGGCACACACCTGTAGTCCTAACTACTCTGAGTTAGGCTGAGACAAGAGGATTGCTTAAGCCCAGGAGTTTGAGGCTGCAGTGAGCTGTGACCGTGCCACAGCACTCCAGCCTGGATGATAGAGTGAAACCCTGTCTCAGAAAAAAAAAAAAAGGAAGAGATGCAAAATACAAGTGGTTAAAAATAGTCTGAATATGTGTATTTTCCCCATATGAAATGCAAGCTTTTCTATTACTTGGAAGTTATTTTCATATACATTCTGCAAAATACAACCCCCCACAAAGGAAAGAGAAGCAATGGGAAATCTTTAAAATGTTTCAAATCCAACTTAGTCCTCTGTTCCATAGAAACGAGCCTGTGCAGTGGTCTGGTTTATTTTCCATGTGTTGGAGCTTCTTCAGCTTCCTTTATCACTGTGGCAGTGATGACTCAGATCCACCAAAAACATGGCAACTACTTGCATGTTTATAGAATTAATGATCTGTAGCACATCACTCAGGAGCAAGGAACTCTTTAATGTGGTGACTCTTCAACTGAAATATCATCTCAAACCTGTTTTGGAAGTGTGGATTTGGGGTTTTGTTTTATTTTATGTGTGTAGTAAGTATGTTTATTCTAATTCACTGACCCTTACTTTCTTATCCTAGTTTAATGCATTCTGCCTGACAGACGAATTTGAATTTTTCATTATACTGGAAGGTGAGCATCAGCACCAAGATGACTCTATGTGGCGGGACAGGTGCGTTAACATTGCTTTTTTCCAGTTATGGTGATGAGCCATATTTACATCCTGTCAGTGTACCTCCTATGATTAACACTTCCCAAGGCAGCAAATCAGAACTTGAGATCTTCTTCACATGTAGCTAATGGCCTATATATGGACCAAACCCATGACCAAGGCCTCAGTTAATGTAGGGGCAAACTAAAGGAAGTACTTGTAAAGCTAACCCTTTTCAGATTGGTATTAGTTGTTAGTTAACATCAGGATACACTTATCTAATTATTAAAAATAAATACATAAATAAACCACAATAATAGAAATAGGTGATGCCAGAGGAAATATGCTTATTTTTCCCTGAGAGATCTAGGATTAACTCACAACATAAGAAACTAATATATGTAATAAAAAAAAAATAAGTTTCTGATAGTGACGACTGATTAAAAGTTTAACCACTTTGGTTGAGAGAGAATGTGATTAAATCTTTCCTGTCTCATCTCACTGGATAAGTTTGGTAGCATGCTTCCCTGGGTAACAAGTTACAATGAAAACTAGAGCTGTAAGGCACCTTAGCAACCATTTAGCTGGGAAAGCTGAAATTAACTTGCCCCAAACCAAAAAGCCAGTTAGCAGCAATACTGGATCTCCAGCTCGTCTCTTCTAACTTTCATTCTGACACTCTGGTTCTCCCAGAAACTTTTAAATTGCTTTTTAAGTTTTTTTAAGCCATCATAAATATATTCCATGAAGAAAACTATTTTGGTTGAGGACAACAAGGCCAGCATTGGTTCAGGCACTTAGGTACACCTGGCCATGAAGGATGTGTGAGGCAAAGCACTTTCTTAGAAATGACATTTCTCTCTTAGCACTCAATGGATGGCATCTTCCCTAGATGATTCTAGCTGTGACATTTTAACTCTGTCATTCATCACTGCAGAGGAAGCAGAGAGAGACTCCTGCTTGGTGCCCAAGAGGGCACTTTGCTTGCATTTCTCAAATGCAGGAAAGAAGGAGAGTCCATGGAACTCGAAGGGGAAGGAGGAATGCCATTATGACCCATAAGGCAGTCTGGGTTCTAAACTAAGCATCAGTTCTTTCTAATGAATCACTGTATCTCTCTTAATTTGCACTGGTCAGCTTGTATGCACAGTCACTGGGGCATCCCTGAAATCACTGGCTTTTTATGTTTTACCACCTTTTACTTATTCCACTCCAATTCTGATTCTTACTAAATTAGATGCATTTCTCTCAACCTGTGTCTTAACAACACTGAATTACTAAACCCTTCTGATGGAAAAATAGAAAAAAGGCCAAAGAGCTATCTTGTTCTGCTGTGAGAATAATTAATTCAAATGTAAACTTTTGAAACATCTACAGTCTGTAATTCTGGTTTTCATTAAGACTGCATCCTGTAGCCCTATGTATGTGGGGCAGGCTAACCAGAATGATTTAGAACTTCTTCTCTGGTGCAGTCCGGTAGCTCTGTGTAGACCCAATAGAGGTCTTTAGTTCTATTAATAAATGTTATTCTATGAGATAGAATAACTCTGTAGTATGTGTTTAGTGGGGTAAAGATTGGGTGAGTAGAGGTTCAAGGGTTAAGAAGGGGAGTGATAAGTGGAATGACTATAAGATGTAAATTCAGAATGATTGCTTTGTTTAAGAACAGATATCAATGACATAAAATTACATTAAAATTTTACATAGCTTTATTTTTTCTTACTACTTATTTACTAAATGTAGCAAATAGTTACATATATTTTATAGTTTATAGGTGTAGAAAAGCCTCATATATATGTTACATGCAGAATAGTGTAATGTAAAAAAACAAACACTGGAATTAGAGTCAGAAAAGCTATATGAAAATTTCAGCTCTTCTCTTGCCTGGTTGTGCATAGCCTTAGTCAACTCCCATAACCTCTCTGATCTTGTTTCTACAGTCGTAAAGCGAACAGAAACCAGTTCTCTCACAGGTGTGGAGGATAACAGGAAATAGCAGGTGAAAATACTACGCGCTGTACTAGCCACTTCATTGTTGGCATGTGAGATTTTTAGTGTCTCTTGAATTGTTTGTTTACAATAATTTTAGAAATTTAAAAAGTAAAGTACCACATACTTTATTATATCCCAAAATTTACTATTGTTAACATATGGTCATATTTGCCTTATTTTTTTTATTAAAAGAAAGTGTATAGACCACATATGATAACGTTAGACTCTCCCTTTGGCTGTCATCCCTAATCCCATTCACTCCCTTTTCCCATTGATTCGTTCATTTATTCAACATGTATTTACAGTGTGCCTACTATGTGCCAGAGGGCCTACTGTGTGCCAGGCACTGTGCTGGTTGCTAGGATGGGATTTATGTTGATCAAGACAGACAAAAATTATTCTCTTCACTTTACTCCAGCTACACCAACTCCTGAGTGTTTCTCACTATACAAGGCACAGTTCTGTTTTGGAACTAATATTTTTGCTTTTCCAAGATCCTGGAATGTGCTTCCTCTGCATAGTCAAGTAGCTGGCTATTTTGCTTTTTTAAAGGCTTTATTCAAATTTCACTTCCTCAGTAAGACCTTCCATGGCCATATTATATTAATAACATCCTTCTTCTGCATCACACATACAAGGTCTATCTCTGCATTATTTTTCTCCACAGCGCTTCTCACATCTAACTCTCTATATTTCATTTATCTTATTATCTGTCTCCCCTACTAAAAATAGGACCCAAGAGGGTGGAGATTTTTGTCTATTTTATTCATCACTTTATCTCCAGTGCCCAGTACAGTTCTGTTGATAATTATTTGTCAAATGAATGAAGGAATGAAAAATCAGAGCAGTTTATTTTCCTCCCGAATTTTAATCCTCGAAGTGACCTAATGAAAGTTTAATTCCTATGTGATTTCCCAAATTACTAATATATAGACATCATTTCCATTTTTCTGCTTCTACGGAAAAGTTAGAATACTTAACTTTCAAAATAGGAGTGGAATGACATTTGTAATGTCGAGAATTTAGAGAAGTCTTTGCTAAAGTATGTTGAAATCGATGGGCATGTGACTCTAAAATTAGGTTTTAGACAGTCTGTGTGGCTCTCATTAATTTATCCCTTGATGGAAATTATGGTGAAGCTTAAATTCCTGCAGATCCCAAAGGAAAATTTTCAGCCAGCCTTCTCTTTAACCTCTGGAAGTATTCTTAACTGGCACAGAGGACTTCATCTTCTTCATCACTGGAAGAGTGGTTCAAGGGCGTATTCAACATTGCTCAACAAATCTGGAACTTTCTGATTGCTGAACATGATAGCAAGTCTAATGAGTTGTACTTTAAAACAGTTTTTGAAAAGTGATAAGGTGGAAATACAGTGGGCTTTGGAATGAGACAGGTCAAATGCTGTTAGTGTAACTTCGGACATGAATTATTTAGTTTCCTGAGTCTCCACTTTTACATCAGTCACTTTTTTTTTTTAAGCAATATTGTCTACCTTGTCTGATTGTTGTCTGGAATAAGTAAGATACTGTGTCAGTCATGATGGGCAGGTTATGCTGCAATAATAGACAGTTCCACAAAATCCAGCTTAAAACAACAAAGTGTATTTCTCTCTGGAGCTGTGGTATCTGTAGCTCTGATCCCAAGCAGTTATCCTTCAGCTCTTTACTCAGGAATCAAGACTGATGGAGCATCACTGGTTGTTACGTTGCAGGTTGCCATGGCAGAGAGAAAGGAGACTCTGCAGGATCCCGCATGGGCAAGTCAGTGCTAGGTTCTAAAATGGCAAGTCTTTTTCAGGTACAGACTGTGATACAGGTGGTGGTCAATTTCAAATTCACCATATATTCTAAGAAGTTGGTGCAGGGTCCTCCTCTCCCTCATGCAGGTTACCTTCTGGGACATTCCAGCATCTGCAGGGCCCGTAGGATTACATGTACCCATGTACCTGCCCCTTTCTGGCATGGAACCTGAGAATGGACAATCATAGTCTGGTGGATGATCAGCCCATCTTTGATCAACTTCCAGATGTGCTGGCTGTTTGGTTGGTTTCACTGGGATCCTATGAGGCTTTTTTGTCATGGCAGAGGATGCTGGAGGCAAGCCTCTTCAGTTTCCTGAGCAATATGCACGGCTGTGCCCACAGTACTCAAAGAAAAATAACATACCTGATTTTTTTCTCTTAAAAATTACATTATCTTTTAGATAAATGAGAATCAAGCAGATTCTCCTGGAACACATCCACAGGCTGAAGGCAGAGAAGGCCTACAGGAAGCCACTGGCTAACCAGATAGGCCCCCAAGATTAAGACCAAGGAAGTACAGGAGTGCCCCGAGGAGCCGCTTCAGGCCAAGAAGGAGGTAACCAAGACTCTGTCCAAGCAGGAAGAGATCAAGTCGTGAAGGTCCCCCTCTCTTACGTAAGCACAGTGGTTGATATAGTTTGGCTCTCTGTCCCCACCCAAATCTCATTTCAAGTTGTAATCCCTGTGAGTCGAAGGAGGGTCCTGGTGGCAGGTGATTGGGTCATGGCGGCAGTTTCCCCCATGCTGTTCTCATGATAGGGAGTTCTCACAAGATCTGATGGTTTAAAAGTGGCAGGTTCCCCTGGGCTCTCTCTTTCTCCTGCTGCTTTGTGAAGAAGGTGCTTTCTTCCCCTTCATCTTCTACCATAATTGTAAGTTTCCTGAGGTGTCCTCAGCTATAGGGAACTGCAAGTCAATTAAACCTCTTTTTAAAATAAATTACCCAGTCTCAGGTAGTAGAGCAATGTGAAAATGGGCTAGTTATATCTATCAGTCACTCAGTAAAACAGGCCTTCATTTGCCATAAGAAAAAAGATAACGTTGTAATTAGCCAAATAAATGTATGTGTTGGATTTTGTTTTAATAAGGCATGTGTGAGTTGATTATGTACCATTTGTTGTCATGTCTGAACACAGCCTCGTGTGATATGTATGCACAAGGTTAAAAAATGCACAAAACCTAGATACTGTTTAGGCTGAGAACTAGAATGACCACAGTGGGGGTCAGCTTCTCATCTGTGGGGTGGACACTGTCGGGTAAAGTTATTAAGAAGTCACTCAGTAAAGATTTAACACTAGATTTGTCTTTACAGTAGAAACTTACCTCACTAATTCAGATTAAAAGGAGGAAAAGATATTTTATCTTGAGAAAAAATTAAAGTATTTTATATGTCCAGACTAACAATAAGCATTTACAATTTTATACAGAAATTTGAACAATAAATTCTGACCAAATGGCTTCTTTTGAGAACAGATTTATTGAATACATAAGAGTGATTTACAGTTAGCATACTTGCAAGTAAATGGGTATAAATAAATGACTTTTTTAGGAAGTATTTGGGATCCTTAAACGATTGTCTAAAGTAATTTAAATATTCTGTCTTATACCCTTGGGCATGCTACTGATTTTTTAAAACTCTTGCAGAATTAAACCTTAGCCCATCTCTGTCAGGCATGTCACAAAATACAAATTGTTGAGGTCTGAATTAATGAGACTTTAGGTATATCAGTACATAATTTAAAGCCATTATGTTACCGGTGTTAATAGTGACAAGGGAATAAGCAAATTGAATGTGTTACCAATTGTTAATTCATACTGAGGTTGCCAATTTGCAGATTAAGAACTTAATAGGGGAAGTAGGAATTTAACACAATAGGAGAAGATACTGTATGAGTTCTTTTATTTTTTCCCTTTCCCATCTCCTATGATAGATTTATTAATTTTCTGCTGATATGAAAATTATATATTCTATTTGACTAACCCTCTACAACCTATACCTATCAACATTTGTGATTTCTTTCTGATTAAGACAGGGACTTCAGAACTCTGTCAGTTCCCTCTTTTCTTCCACTCTTCCCCAGTCAAACTACACACGCCTGCTTTGTTGCTGTTATGTGGAATTTTAGTTTCGGATCGTGTCACACACACACACACACACACACACATACCCACATTTTTTTCTTACAAATTATTTAAATTAGTTATTTATTCAACACTTAATCCCATATGACTGCCTAGATTTATTTCTCTTAGTATATTTTTTCCAATCATCTTTTCAAAAATTGGGCTTTGAATACAAACTTTCTGAGCCTTGAATGTCTGACATCATATTTCTTGCTCCATCATTTTTAGATATTAGTTTTTCTAGGTATAAATTCTTTTTACATCGGTACCTTGAAGTAGTACTTCATTATCGTTTTGCCTCCGGTATTATTATGGACAAGTCTGAGGTCAACCTAATCTTTTTCTTTTGAAGATTTTATATTCTTCCTTTCTGTAATCATTTATTATTTCTCTCTTGTTGATCTTAAATTTTATTTTATTTTATTTTATTTATTTTATTTTTTTTTTGAGGCAGAGTCTGGCTCTCTTGCCCAGGCTGGAGTGCAGTGGCCGGATCTCAGCTCACTGCAAGCTCCGCCTCCCGGGTTCACGCCATTTTCCTGCCTCAGCCTCCCGAGTAGCTGGGACTACAGGCGCCCGCCACTTCGCCCGGCTAGTTTTTTGTATTTTTTTTAGTAGAGACGGGGTTTCATTGTGTTAGCCAGGATGGTCTCGATCTCCTGACCTCGTGATCCGCCCGTCTCGGCCTCCCAAAGTGCTGGGATTACAGGCTTGAGCCACCGCGCCCGGCCAATCTTAAATTTTATCACAATGTGTCAAGGTATAGGGATTTTTTCATCTATTTTGTTTAGTTCTCTATGATAATCCATTTGAAGATTGAAATCTGAAGGATCAGAGATTTTATCTTTCTTTGATTCTAGAATATTGTCAGTCTTTGAATATTTCCTTCTTTCTACCTAATTGTTTTTCTTATCAAGGATTGCTGTGAGTTACATGACATGTTTGCTTCTCTCCTACATCTCCCACAAATAGCTCTTTTGTATTTCCTACTCCTTAAAATAATAATAGCTTATATTTATGCAGAATTAGCTATTTGCCAGAAACTCTTACATGTACTGTGCATATATTAACTCATTTAATCCTCATTACAATCATATAGTGTAGGTACTATTGGTATCTACCCATTTTATAGATGAAAAATAAGTCATCACATATTAGTTAAGTGAATTGCTCAGTGTTTCAGCTAATATTTGGCAGATTGAGACTTGAACCCAGGCTTTGGGATCCAGGGTTCACACTTTTAACCACTACGCCATGTGGCCTTTTATTTATCCCTGCTGCTATTGGTAAAGTTCTTTGACTTTGTAACTTTCAGCTCCTAATTAACTTATTGATTGTATCTATTCTACTATTTATCTTTCCTGTTGAGTTTTTATTTTAAATCATATTTTTAATACACAACTGTTTCCACCTGTTTTTTGTTTTTTTTTTTTCCTGAAATAACTACTAGGTCTTGCTTCGTGTTACTGTTAGTCTCCTTTATATCTTGGAGAATATATGTTAGCTTATTTTCATTTGGAAGATATTAACTTAATCTACTATAGTTTGTTTATTGTGTAGGTGTTGCCCTATTTAGTTATCTAATGTTCTTTGTGAGTTTATAGTCACATCTGCAGTCTTCATTAGTAATGTGAATTGGTGATAAAGGACAGTGTACCCTTCTTGGTTATTTAAGGAGTAAGCAGCTGGCCATAAGCCAGTAGGGTCTGCCTGTGTTTTAGTCATAGTACCCAGTGCTCGTGGAATGAATAGAGAAGAAGGGACAACTCCAGGACCTGCCTCTATTTTCTACTCTTCACCACAGCCAGCACAACCCTGATGTAACTCTCCCACTAGGTGCTATAGCTGGTGCTGACATTTTCCTGCTTCTCAATGTCAAAGTTGTATTCCACCCAGTAGAATTTGAGGGAATGAAATTATATCACACAAGCTCTTCCCAAAATTTATCCCACGATCATGTCCACCCTGCTACATCTTGACTGCTGTTTTATGCCAAAACATTTTTAGTATTCTCAGGATTTCTCACATTTTTAACAATAGGTTTTTAGATCCTTTGAGGTCTGTCTTGAAATTATGACATCTCCAGGGTTTGGTCCTGGGAAACTGCTTGCTGCCAATGCAAAGTAGCCATCTAATGAGGAACCAGAAACCCTGAACTCAGTCGTTAAATAAATACAGAAGTGGGAAGATAACTTTTTTGATATAATACAAATAAACAATTCATAATGTAAGTGAAGATTATCCCTCAGAAGTACTCAGTTGATAAACTTATTTTGTCATTTCTTGCTAATGGTACATACCAATCTGTAGGGACAGACTCCAAGGCTTCCCATTTTTTATCACTCCATCTCCTTAGAGGAAGTTTAATGGAAGAAGTACAAGTAGCCTATAAATGGAACTTGGCTCTATAACCATCTTCTGCTATTCTTTCTTTCTCTTTTCCCATGATGTAATTAGAGTGACCTGGAATACTGGAAAGTGGGCATGATGGGGTCCAGGGGGATGAAAGGCTGATTATGGATTTGGTTTTATAACCCTGGCCCCAACAAACTGACCTGGTAAACACTGGACAAACGTGGCAGCACTGGGTTTTCATTCTGTTATTAATTTTGATGATGTTTGAAGAAGTAATTAAAAATGGCTTATTTTCAGAAAAGTGATCCTATTTTTCCCATTTATTAAAATCCTAAAAGATTAGGTTTAAAATAATGTATTTTATGAAGTTTAACAGATGTTTTATCTTCCGGACAGAAACCCACAAGGAAGATGAAACATTTAATAAAAGGAGAAAATACAGGCCAGGCGGGGTGGCTCACACCTGTAATCCTAGCACTTTGGGAGGCCAAGGTAGGTGGATCACCTGAGGTCAGGAGTTCAAGACTGACCAACATGGTGAAACCCCATCTCTACTAAAAAAAAAAAAAAAATACAATATGAGCCAAGCGTGGTAGTGCATGCCTGTAATCCCAGCTGCTTGGGAGGCTGAGGCAGGAGAATCACCTGAACCTGGGAGGTGGAGGTTGCAGTGAGCCAAGATCACACCATTGTACTCCAGCCTGGGAAACAAGAGTGAAACTCCATCTTAAAAAAGCAAAAAGGAGAAAATACAAATCATAACTATCATTTATTGAGCACTTACTTTGTTAGACACTGTACCAGAACTTTGAATATCTTATCTCATTTATTCTTCACTGCAATTCTATGAAAAGTGCTATTATTATCCCCATTTTACCTAAAAGAAAACTAAAGCTTAGAGAGTTTAGGTTTCTTTGTTTTGTTTTGTTTCTGCAATCAGTTTATTGACTTACAGAGTCTGTCAACTTGGGTAAGCTGACAGACTCTATAAGGAATCTGGAAACTCAGGCAAACAGCCAAATTGACTAACCCTATTTTAGAAATGCTGGATAATGAATGTGCTGAAGGATTCAGGTGACTGTTTCCAAAATTTATAGTGAGAATCCCATAGATCACCAACAGGTATCATCCTTTACTTCTGAGCACCACAAACAACTTCTCATTCAAGTAACTGGTATTTCATTAGCATAATTATCACAGTCATGAATTGCCATAATGTTAGAAAACATATCTGAGAAGTTGGAAGTTTATTTGTAAAGTGATGTCTTGTGTGTGCAGGTATACACATACATACATATATGTTTGTCCATAGGTATATACGTGTGTGTTTATATATATATATATATTAAAAAAATAAGATACCATAGAAACAATACAGTGAGCACTTAATTGCTTGGTGTGTAGGACTGGTTTTTGTTTTCCTCCCCATGAGACTAGTAGTATTGAAGGACTTGGTACACCGACTGGACTCACGCTGTCCTGGTAGCAAGCTCTGGAGGAGACACCAGAGGCAAAATAGCCACCATATTTGAGAAACCGTATTGTCACTGCAAAGCTGCTGCTCATTGTTTTGTGGTTGAGTCATATACCTAGACCTTTCAAAGTAATAGAAAAATGATCTGCCAAGTGTTCCTCAAGGCTGTAAACAATTAAGAAACATTTTCTCGGTAGCTTACAGAAAAAAATTAGGGGTGGAAAAGAAGACTTCTCTTAACAATCTATTTATTCTGCAAACTTTGATGGACCATCTTCCACTATTTGTTATGGTACCAAATCCTGCAGAATACAAGTAAAGGTATAATGTATACAATCCCTGTCTCTGATCTGTCTCTAAGATATAATTATAAAATTATATATCGATATTGTATCTCATGGCAGTTTTTTCAAATTTGATTGTGTCCAAGAATTGTCCTAGGTGATTATCAAAAATGCAGATTTCACAACCCTCATATATTTTAAATCAGGAGAATTAGCAAGTGGCATTAGGTCAGCTGCATATAAGAGAACAATCTAAAATAACTTCAACTGTTTGAATAAGTTAGCAGCTTATTTCCTCTGGAGGAAATAAGTCCAAACCTGACCTACTGGCACCACAGGGACCCCAGGTTCTTTCTGTTTTACTACCACATGTGCCTGGCTTCCGTCCACAGAGGCACCTCATGATCTGGAATGGCTTCTTGTCTCTGGCCGTGGTGTCTACTTCCAGGCTAGCAGCAAGAGAAACGGGAGAAGAAAACTCCATATTCTTTCCCTTTGAAGGAGGCTTCCTGGAATTCCTACACAGCATATCTCCTTTTATTTGATTGGTCAAAACTTTGTCACATGGAAAAGAAGGCCAAGTGTATGGCTAATTCCACTTAAGTCAAGATCATCTTACTAAAGAGGAAAGGGACTATGATGTTAGGGTAGCTAACTCGTAAGCTCCAGTAGACGTAGAATGTTGCCCCAGGAACCTGAAATTTTAACAAGTTTCCTGAGAAATTCTGATGCAAGTGGCTCATGGAATGCACATTAAGTCACAGTACCATAGGAAATCAGAATAAGGGGGAAATTGGCTGATGTTATGGCGGTTTTTTAAAGTCTATTTGATGGAGGCAAGCGCCAAGGAAAATGTACTCTCCTTTATAAAAAATATTGGAAAATTGGGTATCAGTGTTAATTAAAAATTTTAATTAAGTGTTACCTTATTATATGTGTGTTATTATTTCCAAATATTTAGAAGAAACACTGAGCACACACATGTACACACACACAGATTGATCTGTGCAATCTTTTTTTTTTTTTTTTTTTTGAGACAGAGTCTCGCTCTGTCACCCAGGCTGGAGTGCAGTGGCATGATCTCAGCTCACTGCAAGTTCCGCCTCCCAGGTTCACGCCATTCTTCTGTCTCAGCCTCCCAAGTAGCTGGGACTACAGGCGCTGCCACCACACCCGGCTAATTTTTTGTATATTTAGTAGAGACGGGGTTTCACCGTGTTAGCCAGGATGGTCTCGATCTCCTGACCTCGTGATCCACCCGTCTCGGCCTCCCAAAGTGCTGGGATTACAGGCTTGAGCCACCGCGCCCGGCGATCTGTGCAATCTTTCAGGTGGAAAGACAAATGAATCTTTCAGGTAGAATCTTGAACGATGTAAAACCTCAGAATTATCAGTATGATTGCTAATTATAACTGAACAGTTATTTTACATTTCTAAGTTCTGTTTTCAGAAAAAGAGGTGTTCGTTTATAAAACATGCTTTCGTTTATATTCCTGGCTTCTATTTTTAAGGCCACACTTCCCTTTTCCCTCCCTCCTCCTTTCCCTGACAAACAAACTTTCTTGTTCTGCAGCTTTGCCAAAAAAAAAAAAAAGAAAAAACACCTTACAGTCCATAGCCTTTCTCTTCATAAACTCATTGCTTTAAAAGAGCCATCACATCTAGTTGCAAGCTAAGCCAGTCTGGCCACTACTGGAATTTCCAAAAGTTCCAAAAGTTCAGCAGCTGGGTCAGATCAGTCGAATGGAGTGGCTAGAGGGATTAACAGCCACCCTAGGACTCATGGTGCCACCCGGAAACCACAGGGCCTGGACATGCTTCCCAAAGTTTGGCAGCAGGAGGGCCAAGCAGCTGCTTTGATTCTGACAGCTCAATTGTGGTGCAGAAGCTAGAAGATACAAGGATCTCTTTAATAAACATTAGCAGAAAGAATTGATATGTAGGTAATAGGAGGAACTGTAAGCCTAGAAATACTGTTCAGGGTCGGGCGTGGTGGCTCACGCCTGTAATCCCAGCACTTTGGGAGGCCGAGGCGGGCGGATCACGAGGTCAAGAGATCGAGACCATCCTGGCTGACACTGTGAAATCCCGTCTCTGGGCGTGGTGGCAGGTGCTTGTAGTCCCAGCTACTCAGGAGGCTGAGGCAGGAGAATGGCGTGAACCTGGGAGGCGGAGCTTGCAGTGAGCCGAGATTCCGCCACTGCACTCCAGCCTGGGCGACAGAGCGAGACTGCATCTCAAAAAAAAAAAAAAGAAAAGAAATACTGTTCAGAATATGAAGGGGGTGATACTACCTATAGCCTCTTGGTTAACATTTATTAACATTATTAACGTTAACCAAACCCACTGAAGGGCTCAACATACTTTAACCTTCACAGTAATCCTGAGAGGTAAGTAGTAATACCCCCATTTATACCAGAGAAAATTAAAACACATAATTTTCAGTGGATGTAATAACTTTCGATGGGGATCATTTTAATGGAGCAAGACAAAAAAGTCAGACCTTTGTGTTTTATCACAGAGACTTCCCCGTGAAGACTGAATAGACTCATCAGAGAATAATGAAATTATGGTGAGGAACTGCACATAAATGTGATCATGTTTGTGAAACAACACAGAAAAATTAGAGAATTGAATAACAAAACTTCCAGTTTAACTAGTTATATTCCCATTAAATCTAGAAATAAGAAAATTTTTCTGACAGTCTCCCATTAAGTTAGATGGTAGACAAACAGAAGAACATCCAAGAAAGGAACAGTGGTTTTTAAAAATTTTTTTATTTATATATTTATTTTTTTAATGATGAGAGTAATGATGGAAACGGGTAATGTAGCCAACCTAAAAGCTCACATGCTGACTTGATGGGGTTCCCACAAGCAGGCAGTGGGGGGGCAAACATCCCGGCAAACTGTGGTGCTCTCAGAGCCAGTCAAATCCACTTCATATTGGTACATGCCAAAATGGTTTTTTATGTGATAGTCATCTGGGCAACAGAAGAAATTTAAGAAGACAGAAAGGAAAAATCCTTTGTACCTTAAACCCAGAGCCAGTCTTAAGAATAGAGATTGCAAACTCTGGGATAAGATTGTAGAGATAAGCAAATGGTTAAATAGGAAATTTACAGTGCGTGGAAATAAGTGCAAGGTTTATGCACACATGTAAGCCACAGCCTGAATAATATCACCGCTAATACTGTCAGGCATAAGATTGAGACCACACAGACCTACCCTCTGCATTCTGATTGTGAGGAAGACTTGGTGTTTCTTCTTCCAAACCAGAGCAGAAACAGGCACAGCACCTGCTTTGTGCTCAGGTACGCAGTATAAACTTGTTGCAGGGAGGAAGGTAGAAAAAAGAAAAAGAATGGTTGGTTAGATGTTTGAACGTAAGTCTCCTGAGTGGCTAGAAATGAAAGATGTTTCTTACCTTGATTGCCTGTCTATAGAACTTTCTAAAAAATAAAATAACTCTGGGGGACCATGAAATTGTATTCACGCTTTATAATTTATGAGTGCTATATACACCGTGACTACTAGACACTAAGAAACTCCGTTGAAAAGTGTATAATTTTGTTGAGGAGTAAGACAAACTGTAAACAAGGCAAACTCATCAACTTCAAACTTTTAGCACAGAGGTGTTTTGGAATGGCTTAGCCTCTTGAGCTCTGCCTCCCTCCACTGCCCATTTTATCTATCATCTATTAGATGGGGTCTCATTGTGTCATCCAGGCTGGAGGGCAGCGACACAATCATAGCTTACTACAGCCTTGACTTCCCAGGCTGAAGTGATCCTCCCACCTCAGCTTCCTGCAACTGGGATTACAGGGCTATACCACCACACCTGGCTAACTTTAATTTTTTTAGAGAACATGTCTTGGTATGTTGCCCAGGCTGGTCTCAAACTCCTGGCCTCAAGTTATCCTCCTGCCTCAGCCTCCCAAGTAGCTGAGATTACAGGAACCAGCCTTTGTGCTCAGCCTCCCATCCCCCATTTTAGAATCCCTGATAGAAGAAGGGTACTGGGCCTGCATCCACCAATTGATCCCTCATCTGCAGAAGGCACTTGGTGTGGTCTGTTTTTCCACACTGCTGCAAATGTTCAGGTTGGCACTTAGCAGGTGCCTAGAGGGGCCACGTGAAGCTGGGAGGACTGTCTTTATAAGAATAGACTGGACCACATGGCCTTCCAACAGGCACTGTCATGAACCACTTACCCTGCCTGTCTCCCACTTTCCCATCTCCTAGGCTAATTTCTTCTTCAGGACCTCACCCTTCTGACCTGACAGAAGCCTCGCTCTTGGCGTCTCAACAACATCAGCAAAGATTCCAGGGCTTGGTTTATGAGCGCTAAAGATTCTGAGGGAAAACTATAGGAGGATTAAGGCCTGTCTACTCTTAGAAAATGGCCAAGACAGATTTCTGCTGAATCAACATTACATACATCACACATGTAAATGATATCCTTTGATTTGTAACCAGGCCTGTCATTGCAATAGGCCTGGAGGCCTTGAGAAGGATTGCACCATTCCCCACTGGTGGAGAGCCAGGGTGGTCCATTTGCCACCACTGCATCCCAGCTTCTCAGCATTGGACCAGGTGAGTTTCAGTATTTTAATTTGGAATGTAAACTTTGTTGCCCAGAAATAACTTTTCCTCATAAACCTAGAGAGTAAATCCCAGTTACCAAGATGCCCGGTTTAGGAACCTATGTGTACATCTGTATGTATACCAACAAACAAGATACAGAGACACATCTCTTACTATTACAGGCTTTTGTTTTATCTTAATACCTTTTGTAACATTGCTTCACAAAAGGAAGTTGCTTTGCAAACAGTTCACTGTGGAATATAGACTGTTCATAATGGTATCAGCTCATAAACCCCATACTGTCCTCATTGGGGACTGCTGAACATGAAAAGTGTGTGGTGTAACTGGGTGCAACTTGCATGGCTACTGTTTTAGCTCAAGCTGCTATAAGAAAATACCATAGACTCTGTGACTTAACAGATATTTATTTATCATTGTTTGGACTCTGAGAAGTCCAAGACGAAGGTGTTGGCAGACTCCATTCCTGGTGGAGGCCCTCTTCCTGGCTTGCAGATGGCTACCTTCTCACTGTCCTCACATGGCAGGGAGAGAGAGAGATTTCTGGTCTTTCTTCTTCTAAGGACACTAATACCATCATGGGATACCACCCTATGGTATCATCTAACTCTAATCACCTCCCAAAGGTCCCACCACCAAATACCATCACATTGGGTGTTAGGATTTCAGTATATGAATTCAGGGGATGCACAGATATTTAGCCCGTAACAGATACATTAACAAACCTAAAACCAGGCATTAATTGTGTCAGCTGAAATTTCAGGCTCCAGGGGCAGACACTGCCATGTCTTTCCATATTTATTGGAAATAAATGTGTTGCCTTCTCATCATGTCAAGTGGCCACTGGGTAAATGTAACAGTGTGATCTTGGAAAGAAAGTAATGACTATATTTACTTGGTTTCCCTGCAAATAGGGCAGTGTGATATATTATAAAATTTTGAGTGAAAATACTGAGTTATGAGTCTTAATATAACATCACTGACTATAGGATCTTGAATAAAACATTTAGTGTGTTTAGCCTCAGTCTTCTTGTTTGTAAAATGAGAATCACAGTTACCTTGTTGGTTAAAATGGCTATATGAAAAGCTAAGTCACTTGATATTTATAGGCTTAGTTTCTTCTTTGCTTTATGGGGTGACAGTTATTAAATGAGCAAACTTATGTGAAAGTATGTTATGAAATAATAAATCCTAAAATGCTATATATTTTCTGAAGCTGTTTTCAACTCAGATAATTATAACACTGTGGTCACAACATACCTTTTCCATGAGAATGGAAACTTTTGTCCTTTACCTCTGTAACCCCACTGCCAAGTTCAATGCCTAGCATATTGTGGGCAGTGAATATATGTGAACTGAATGAAAGGAGTGAAGGAAGTGAATTCTCTGTCATGGGAATAAGCTGGCTGCCTTGCCTGCCAGGAAAAAATTAATGCTTTAAGGCTACATATGTGGAACCCTACAGATCCTCTGGGTTCTTGGAAGAACTCCGTGATTCTACCAAGTCTCTTCCATACCAGGCAAAATTTGTACAAGTTATTTGAGCCTGGCAAGGAAGAGAATCAAGCAATCCAAAAAAAGGGGCAGAAGAGATAAAAATTGACCTTTTCTACTTTTCTAAGAGTCTGCCCTGCTGTCTAGGTGGGACAATAACTTTGGAATCAAATTTTTTTTTCTCCAAATAAGCTACTAATGTTACCAGTGTGGAATAAGAATCTTACCAGCTGGCGAGCTTGCAAACAATACATCAATATAGAATCTCCAGAGCAGAATGGGGAGTAAGTGTCAGGAAAATCAGATTTTTGCTCTGGTTCTATTACGAAATTTCCTGGAGTTTCCTATGTTATTATAGGTCTCTAACTTGCATATGAAGAGAAGGGATTAGATTGGCTCTGGCCTAAGCCTCTCTAGACCTATCATCCGGGAGCTCTAAATCTGTTGTCATCTCTGTTTCAATAGATGATCATACCAACGGTTGCCATGACTGTCTACTTCTGACTGATAATTACTGGAGTTCAGGAGTGTTCATGATCTAAAGATTCTCCCCTACACTTGGGCATCCATGGCTCCTCAAGAAACTTGTGATCCCATTCTGTGCTATTATGAATGATACTCAGCATTGGTCACGTAACTACAAGATAGCATTTCATTTCACTGCACTTTGATCATAAATCAGCTTGGCAAGGTTGTGGTGACATTCCATGGTTTCAGTATATTAATAAAGCTTTCACACTCTGGTCTCTTGCAGAGTGCTCATTCTGCATGTTGCATCTGTTCACCTTGCATGGAAAAGTCCAGAAGAGTAGGTGAAGTCCTTGAGAGCTAAGGCACCTGAGCCTAGACGCGATGGGAACATGAGCACAAAGTTTTCTTTTACATTGGAAAAAATAAAGACCAAGTTCTGAGAATAAAGGTTGATTCATCTTTCTCTAAGTAAGAAAATAAAAATAAAATAATAATAAAACATAAAGGGGAAACCGGCAAGGTGACAAATTTTATGTAATTAATTACACTGTACGAGGGTAAACGTCCAAACTCTCAGGTGAAGCCATGATGACAGTTCTTTCAGTGATGCCCATTCAAACCACAGTACCCCAAAATAGTGACTGAAACTTGTATTTCTGCCCTATTAGAAGAAGAAAAAGACTGCAACTAATCCACGCCATTCATTCCCACTTTCTAGTATAAACTGAAGAATGGACTTCCTTTTGCGGGGATAAGTTTGGTTTGAAAACCAAGTAAAGAACCATATTTTGAGAATCACTGCTCTAAAAGGAAGTCTCTGTTTTTCCACCTCAGAAGTCCAGAAATCCTACAGCTGAGGTGTATCGAGAATAAATGCAAAAAGAACATTGTCTCAGAATTCTCTGATGTGGGAGGATCCCCATTGCACTGGCTTGCAGGGTGGTCAGGAGGAGCACTAGCAAAGTGGAGAAATCTGGCTGAGCTATGGCGATGCACCAGCTGCTGCTGCAGCAGTGAAAGGAACCCTGATGGTTGCCTGCTGCTTCACTTCACAGAGGAGTTGCCCCTCAAACATAGTGAGGTGGTGCAAATCCACTGCCTTCAATCTCGTTTTCAGATTTTCTCCCATTTTGAAAATGCCTTTATATTTTTAAATTCTTTAAATGCCTTTATATTTTTAAATGTAAAGTTTATTGTCACCTCAACTTCCCATCCAGAAAAATTGCATGTAGTGTGCAATAAATTTACCATGGTTAAATTCCCTGGCAGTCATTTTTCTGTGATTTGTCAGAGGTGAAGTAGAGAAAGATGTGTGTGGAGATGTGATGTGTGAAGAACAGAATTGGGGGCAGGGGGGATTGAAGAAGAAATAAATCTTGACATTCATCAAGCAAGTAGCAATTGCTGCCTTTTAGGTTTCTAC
Source organism: Macaca fascicularis (assembly GCF_037993035.2). NCBI lineage: Eukaryota > Metazoa > Chordata > Mammalia > Primates > Cercopithecidae > Macaca > Macaca fascicularis. The sequence goes on along the minus strand of NC_088379.1, from coordinate 159,681,954 downwards.
CCAGCAGTGAGACACCTGGTCAGATCAGGTGTCTGCACCAAGATAAAGCTTAAAAAGCTCTGATTCTTCTGCCTGAACAGATTCTTGGGGGCAGCTGCTGCTGAGCCAGGCTTAGCAGACAAGTGTTGTTTATCTGATAAATTTTTCATTTTGGAATCATTGTTTGGCTTATGATAAACAAGAAGTTTTTCTCAGGAATACTAACATATTCTTATTCAAAGGATGGTGATTCAGTCAATTGCCAGATAAAGTGGTCTCAAAATGCTCCGTGAATTGGGGTAGTATAGGACAAAGGGGGGATAAGAAACCATTACTTTATCCGATTGTCATTGGCTCTGTTAGCCACCTGGATTTATTTAACCTTCAATTATATTTTTCAATGAATAATTTAATAATAAAGAATCTGAAGTATTTTTGAGGTCATGCTGGTCAAAAAGTTTCCAAAAGAGTTTGAGTCTTGCACTGTGTCTTGATCTCTCTATTCTGTCATTCCGTAAAAGGGAAGGAATGGTAATGAACTTTCCTCAACAGGTTGTTTGAATGAGAGCCCAAGAATTGAGAGTCCCATGCAGTGCAGTTTTAATCTCTACCCTTTCCCGATCCTCTGAGCCTGTTAGACTCTGAATCTGAATATGTGTTCTTTTCAAAGAAGCCAGTAGAAATGGGAATGCTCATTGATTAGACTGAACCTCTGATAGTAATCAGTCTTGGAAAAAAGTACAATTGTGATAATGTCACAAAAAAGAGTGTTTGTCCCTCAGAAAATAATTACGAAAATTAACTTGTGACAGGTCACAGTACATTTTGTTCTAAAGCATGCTGAAGTCAGAGATATCACATGTTATACTGCTTTCTGAGTCTTTGGGCTTTATCTGTTTCTTCCTTCTCCCACCAAACTGCTACAAAGAGAAGTTCATAGTTGTTTTCTATTTACATATCAACCTACAGTCTGCCTTCTCCCCGCAACCGCAACATCCCTAACAGCCCCATACTTGAAGTTAGTGGAATGCCGTTAATCAAGGTCACTCACAGTCTCCCTATTGCCAAATCCAATGTGGGCACTAATCAGTTCTTATCTCATTTCTGTATCTTGATGCTGTTCACACCCATACCTTCAAAAGCTCACTCCTCCTTGGCTTCCTCATACAATCTCTCCTGTATGAGGTCTGCTCTAACTTTTTGTGCCATTATTTTTCAGTCTTCTCCTGGAACTATTCTGGATCATTCTTCCTTCCCCTTATTTGTAACCCTAGTCTTCCATCCTTATCTTAAAAAAAAAAAAAAAAAAAAAAAGTTCTTCCTAAACTTCCCCAGGATGGTCTAGCTCACTCACATCCTTGGCCTGAACCACCACTGTTATAATAACTCCTAAATACATTCCTATCCCTGAACTCTGTCTTACGAGACTCCGATTTCCTATTGTCTACCTGTGAGAACTGTGAGACCCTGGGCTACTCAGACATCATAGATCCAAATCCAGATGCACACTTCTCCCAAGCCTCATTTTTTAAAAATTCCCCTAAATTAGCCATGATGCCACAGTACAATCAGTCACACTAATCTGGTGCCTGCCTCAGCCTATTGTCCCTCAGATACGTTTTTTGCCCTGCTCAGCAGGCTGTTTTCCAGGCTCTCCTGTTAGCTGGTTTCTGCGTTAGCTACCCAATGTGAAGTCCTCACAGGAGATTGGAGGGTAAGAGGAAAGGAAAAGAGAAGCCAGGGTATCTCTTATGCACATACACCACCAGACAGTACCTAGAATGGTATTTGTTTCCTTGGTTGGACCCTATATGAAACACTCTCCATCTTTCACACCCCTCAAATCAATCTATTCTCTCCCCTCCATCTCCACTGACACTGACTTCCATCTAGTCTTCATCATTTCCCTTCTGCATCTTGGTAATAGACTTCATATTCTTTAATTTACATCTCCTTGTCCAATCCATTCTGTATATTGCTACAGAATAAGCTCTCTAAAGTGATCATGAGATAAAGCTCTCCCATTTAAATTAAAGCAGACAGCTATCCTCCAAGTGACATCAGTTATGAGTAGCTCCTTAAGAATAAGAGTAGATCTCCATGCCTGGGAACACATGGTCACGCAATTTGGCAACAAGTGATAAGCTCAAGGATGTCACCTGATCTGAAGGTACCAGACCTAAAGGCCATCAGGGGAATCAATGGTCCATGCAGTAGCCAGGCTAGAAACTGTTTACTGTGACCACAAATATTGCATAGTGACTGGTCAGCTTGGTTAGATCCCTTTGCAATCTTAAATGAAAGACAGCGACTAGGTAGAATGGAGCAGAAGCCAAAAGTAACAGGGTAGAAGTGTAATGAAAACCACAAGGCAGCAGAAACAGTGGTGCAGTGTGAGTTAGTGGCAGTAGGTGGGCCGCCATGCGAGTAGCCATCATAAGCTAAATGGGAACAAACAGCGGCACCAGAATCTAGACTCAAGAAGATATCACTAGAGTTGTTTGAGGACACAGGAACAGTTGTGAGCTGAGCAGGGATCAGTGACCGTTCATCTGCTGAGTGCGGAAGTGATTTCTTTACTTTCCACTTCTCCATGTAACCTTAAATGAAACCCCATCAAAAAAAAAAAAAAAAAAAAAAGTGTTTCTTTTCCTCACAAACTAACTACACACCTCTTCTTTCTGTGTTTCAGAAAATCACATGCTCCTAATACTCACCGGACCCAGTTGAAAAGTTTGGGAAATGCTTTCTTTCCACTCCAAACGTTCACAATGCAAAGTCCTCTGTGAACTTGCCTCTTGTCTCCAGCATCATCTGAGTCAGATTTGTTCTTCTCCAAAGGAATGGTGAGTTCTTTGTGGCAGGACTGGCACCTTTCTCTCAAAGCAACAATATAATCTCAAGTGATTGTTCTTAACACCCTGTTGTAACCCAACTGCAATATGGGTTCTCCTGACTCCATCCCTTTGTGTAATAGTTGCTCCTCCCTGTGCCTGAAAGACCTGGAAAAAGGAGGTCTTTTTCACCTTAAGTGTTCATATTCTTTACAGGTCAGTTAAGGCATCAATGAAGACTTCTGTGACGTGACACCCCTGTCCTTCATTGGTCCCCATCAGACAGGTAAGGGTTTCATATCTGCTCTTCTGACACTTGTACAAGCTTACCATTATTTTAAAATCTTGCCATTCTTTTACATTAGTCTGAGCAATTCCAAGACTAAGATTCTAACCAGTTTATTCTTGTATGATCCTGCTTAAAGTACATAGAAGGTGTGCAAGAAATAAATACATTCATTGGAGAAAAGTTTGTCTAATCCCTGGGAGACCTCAGGGAGCCATATGGTATAATGGAATGAAATCTGGCGCAAAGTTCTGGGTCTTGTTCTGAAGTACCTCAACCCCTAAGTGCCTGATTTTCCACATCTTTAACTGTCATTGGATGGCTAAGCATTAAGCTCAGTAACCTCTATGGTCCTTGGCACTGCTATGAATGCATTTCAAGACTGGCCCTGGAATTTGCTTCTACTCACATCCCATCCCCTCCTCACCCATAAATCTGGTTACAGTGTTCCCTCGATATCTTCAGAGGATTGGCCCAGGACCCCCACGTATACCCAAATCCACACATAGTCAAGTCTGGCAGTCAGCCCTGCAGGAACTGGAACCCACATATACAGAAGTTGGTCCTCCCTATATAAGCAGGTTTCAGATCCTAGGAGTACTTTATTTTCTGTCCACATTTGGTTGAAAAAATTTGCGTGTAAGTGGACCCACCCAGTTAAAACCCATGTTGTTGCTGGGCCTGGTGGCTCACACCTATAATCCCACTGCTTTTGGAGGCTTAGGTGGGAGGGTCAATTAAAGCCAGGAGTTCAAGACAAGCCCAGGCAACATAGCAAGACCGCCTCTCTGTGAAAAAATTTAAAATTAGCTGGGCATTGTGGCATGCACCTGTTGTCCCAGCTACTTCGGAGGCCAAGGCAGGAGGATCGCTTGAGATCAGGAGTTTGAGGTTACAGTGAGCTAGGATTGTGTCCCTGCACTGCAGCCTGTAAGACAAAGAGAGACCCTGTCTCAAAAATGAAAACAAACAAACAAACAAAACTTGTTTTGCCCAAGGGTCAGCTGTATAGAGTTCGTGTTATGACTAATTATTTGTTGTCATTGTTACTTAATTTTGTGCAATGGAGAGGGGATATGTTATTTAACATTACACAGAACCTATTCCTACACAATCAAGGTAGGCTTCAAGATATGGATAACATAGATCTTATCAGTCTGAAGACTGATCCACATAAAGTTTTAAATTCAAATGCATAAAACTATGTTTGGTAATCTGTAAAGGAAGCTTGGAGAGGCAAAATTCTTCAGGCTACCATGCTGAAAAAAAAAGTTTGTGATCTACATTTATGTATTTAAAATTCAAAGACAAGAGAGGATAGTATGTAAAATTGACTTTATTTGACATACATATATACCAAATATAAAATTAGCTTAGCTGACAGATCTAGGTTGGTTAAAACTCTAAGTAGATCATACGAAAGTAAGATTAGCAACCATTTCTTATATGCTTCTCATCTACAACAAGGACTTTTGCCATTGCCATAACTTGATATTGCTGGAAAACACTTTTGATATTTGACATTAACAGTATGAAGTAGAAAAATGGAAAAACAAGAAATATATATATACTGAAAAAAAATTAAACAACAAATCTATACATACTTGCTTGTCCTTAGAAAGAAACATATCTAACAGAGCTAAAATTAGGAGTATCCAATATACACATAGTCATCAATTTCATCTATTTTGTAAGAACCAACTTTCTGGCAGGAAAGAAAAGTGAATGACTCTTCCTTGACACTCCATCAAGAGTTATGCATGAATCAAATAAAAGGATTTTGCTAAAGTCTGTTGACTGTTCCTTCAGTTTTCTCTCTACCCTCACGATTACAGACCCTTTTATTTTTTTTTTAAGAGATTCAGCATCTTAGCTAGTCCTTTAAAATGAGTCCCTTTGTCCTCCATACTTTTGGGATTTATCTTTCTGAACCCCAAATCTCGATTGCCAGTTCAAAAGTCTAAACTTCTTGTTCTACACAAGACTTGTACCAGACCATTGCTTTCCTTTTCTGACATCTTTACTCATCACTCTTGCTCTGCTCTGGCCCCTGAACCACTTGCACTTGCCTGAATGCCCTGTGCAGTTCCATGTTTTCAAGTCAACAACTCATAGGGTACCTCAAAGCTATGTCCAGGCATGTTGTAGGCAATGTTCATGCATTTGCTCATTCTATTTCCAATGCATGGAATGTCCTGCCCGAAATCTGTTTCCTGGAAAATATCCACCCATCTTTCAAGTGTTGGTACATGGTTTGTATAAATTTGGTCATATCTGTTAAAATCAACCGTCGCACTTCCTGTTCCTTCAGTCAGTCAGCTTTATGCAAATGTCAACTGCAGAAAGTCTTAATACAATTATGTCTACTAGGCCATAAACTCTGAGGAACAGGTCCATGCCTCATTCATTATTTCATCCCTAACACCTGCCTAGTATCTGACACTTACATTAATTCATCTTAGCCCCAGTTAGTCCTATTCTGCCTTAATCTATGACAAAGAATAAAATAAGCACAAAAAACTTCATCCGACACTACTAGGTTATCAATTCAGAAATCAGGATAGAAATACATAAATACAAGAGACTTGCAGAAGCATAAGGATGAATCTTAACTGATGAAGCCCAGAGAAATTCGTGAACTTCCTCAAGTTAGGAGACACATTAATGGCTCAGGGGTTTTTTTTGTTTTTTTTTTTTTGAGATGGAGTCTCGCCCTGTCCCCCAGGCTGGAATGCAGTGGTGTGATCTCCACTCACTGCAAGCTCCGCCTCCTGGGTTCACGCCATTCGCCTGCCTCAGCCTTCAGAGTAGCTGGGACTACAGGCACCTGCCACCACACCCGGCTAATTTTTTGTATTTTTAGTACAGATGGGGATTCACCGTGTTAGCCAGGATGGTCTCGATCTCCTGACCTCATGATCCGCCCACCTCAGCCTCCCAAAGTGCTGTGATTACAGGTGTAAGCCACCGCGCCTGGCCTCAGGGTTTCTTTTATAACTGTGATCAGGAAGATGTGCTTTTCTTTCTACTTTGTTAAGCAACTAATCAAACTCAGCACAACAAAACAAAGACTCTCCTTTTCTCCCAAGAAGTTCAACAGTTCTAGTGTTGTAGAACATTTCACAAATAAAACCATCCTAGTTTCCTTTTCCCATAAACAGTTGAACACATCAGTGTGATAAGATCACCTCACACTATTTCTTGGCTTAATTCTAGCATTGCCTCCTGCATATAGATTTCTCTTACCCTTCTGGCAGATTTAATTGCTTCTTCCCCTCTGTTCCCACAGCACTGTACATACTCTATTATAGCTAGTTTACAAATAATAATATTAATTCTGGATCATAAAATTGCAACTGGTCAATGCCTGGCATATAATGAACACTCAAATGAACAAGGAATTGAATCTTGCTTTAATGAAGTAAGTCAAGACTAATTATTTCAATTCCAATCTTAAGAACGTCCTTAGCTTTTAATGAGGGGTCTTTGAACACAGATTTAATATCAGACAGTGGTTTTTGCTGCCTGTAATAACTAAAGTTTGCAAAAAAATTAATTATTTGAGGACACTATCTTTTTAAGAAATGAATTTACTTAAACTATTCCTACAAGGGTAATGCATAGTAAGTGAAAAACCACTAAGACAGTAGTTCTCATAGTTGTTGCTTTTATATATGCATACTTAAGATAATTTTAAGTGGTTGGAATAGGTCCAGAGAACACCTATATTCTGTGGTGTTGCCATTTAATGTTTTAATTATTTATAAGACTTAAATAAGTTAATATTTAATTTGAAAAATTAAACACTAAGTTTGTTGTGGGCAAATTAGTGATGATAAAACATTATTTAATCTAAAATCCTGTTCTTAAAATTTGTTCAGATTATCATTGACTGGCCCCGCCCTCCCCATATTCACTCATAATATGATTAAATTGTTATTTTGTGATTCTAGACAGTTAAGAAATGCAAGTCTAGCTGTGGCTTCATTTTAAGAATTTGGTCATTTTGTAAAAGTGCTTGAATACTTGTTTTACCATTGCTATATCTCAATTCTTATAAGACCCTCAGCAAAATCAATTTACATGACTGGCAGTACTAAGCCACTTTAAAATTATTTTAAACAATTTTATTTGTTTGGGTTCTACTTGTTTGGATTTTACATACTGCTATGGCATCCTTCTTTTAAGGATATAAACTATAATTCAAAATGATATGGAGAAAAGTGACTAGAAAACAAATCTGAAGGCTTTTTAAAATTTCATAGTACATTAGTAAATGCTTTAAAAGACAGCCCATCCAATAACATATATACAAGTTGACACTACAAATTCAAGGACATAAGAAAATAGATTGGACTTACTTTTACATTCACTTCTATAGATACTCTATACCACACTAGTATTATGATAATAAAGCAATCAAGAACAATTTGTCTCTCAGTCTGTGTATATGTGACTATCTACATATTTATTTCACACACACATGCCAAATACCCACATAACTTCAATCCTATATCCATTTACCTCTGAGAGTGATTTAAAGTAACCACAGTGGCACATAAAAGGAAAAAAATGATGAATTCCAGGCTTCCTAGTAAGTAAAGCCAAATCCAATTATTCAAGTGATACTATGGTGCTGTTTTTACAGGAAAACACAGATTTCTATACTTTCTGGTCATTTACTTTATCATTCTGGTCATTTACTTTATCATAAAGTACTATTTGCCAATATCATTAAAGTACTATTTGTCAATATTGGTTTCATGTAATGACAATAAAACATTCTTGACCTATATACTACATGAAAAAAATAGATTATGAGCTTATTTTTTGACCAGTCATCAAACATGTTTTCATTTGAATAAGGAAAGTTCTTCCAGTTTAATATAAGTTTACCAATTTGTTTTTTCAATGAAACAAAGTAAATTTACAGTAAAGTTACTGGTCTCAATATAAGTCTTCCAATCTCCAAATTCTGCTTAACAATACAAGGATTACAAGAGAAAAAAAACCACAATTAATTGCCTGTGGCTATGATCTTAGGGGCTGGTTTTCTCATATTGCTGAATTCTACCACAACCTGTCATATTTCCAAGGTTTGGATGGTGCTTTAAATCTGAACTGCCTGAGAAGATTCAGAAAGCCTTTGTTCTTGGGCTTACACAGTAAGCACTCTGCGTGATTCCTAATCACATTTTTATCCAGAACACAGTGTTACAGGTCACATTTTTCTCAATAATGCTTATACTGATTGATGCTCTATAAATATAAAAATATTTACATACAGAATACACACACTGACATGGGGGTATGAAGTTAGCCAGCCATCCACAGGAAGAATGGAATAAAAATTGCAGGAAGGGTAGTGTATGACACCAAGCCCGTACAGACTATAGACGCCAATCCCAAGACTGCTGAAGCAAGAACACTTCTCTGATCACGAATAATTATCTTCACAGTCTCACAAAACTGGAAAATAAAATTTTTGGAAAATTAGAAAAGGTGGCTAAATCCAAGAATATATCAAACAGTAAATCAGTTTTTGAAGCTATTTTCTGTCTACCAGAAGAATTAGAAATTCTCTTATGACTTACAAAAAATTTTACAATGTTAAGAGTCCAGTTCTGATTCTATACCCTATAGTAGTAGAAATGATCCCTTAGGCAATTAAGTTAATAATGGCAGTTGCCTATGTAAATACAGCATTTATAGGAAACTATAGAAAGTATAACCACATAGTTGTTCAAGACTAAAGGTTTAAAACAACAAAGTGCTTATCAATAACAATAGCATATTTTAAAATTAGATGAGCAAAGAGGTATCTCTAATCTTGAGTAAAAATAATAGAATTTGGCCAATTAAAGGTAGATTCAATTCCTCCAATTTGCCATTCTAAAATCTAATGATACCAATAATAACTTTTTTATAAATCTCAAAATCTACAGGTATAGAAAGTCTAATTTTATTGTCAAATTCCATTTCCTGACTAAATATGCTAAATTCAGGATCAATTATATGACACATAACCGGCTGCTGGAAAAAAAGACAAATATTGTCCCTACCCCTGAGGAATGCATCCTTCTAATATGTGTAATGTTTTCCTTAGAAAAATAATGTTACTCGAAAGTGATGGCCTATGTCTGAGTCCTGGCTCCAGCTCTTATTGGCTGTGTCACCTCAAGTAGTCATTTAACCTGTCCAGGCTACTCTCTTCTGCTCCTCCATGGGAACACTCAAATTGTTCTGAGGGTTAACTGAGATGTTTCATGCACAAGTACTCTGTATTCTTCTACGTGCTGTATAAATGTAAGGTATTACAATGATTATTACTACTACTGTCTTTGTTGACAATTATCTCTACCATATTGCCATCGATGCCAGAATGCAGTGATTGTCATTTCTATATGGGTTTTGCTATTCATACTAACTTTAAGCTCTTTTTCTAGACATGGCATTGTACGTGCTTTTAGGGTTTTCTACAGTGGCTTACATGGGACTGGGCAGCTAGGTTTCCAAATTCTTAAGGGATAAAATGAACAAGTTCAATAAGTTTTAATACACCATCCTGACAGTATGGTTATCTCCATCCATACTTTTACACAATACCTAAACAAGTGTGAAACTCTTATCTAGATGTTGGCCTATTTTTCTATCATTCTATTTGTCTCTTTTTAATAAACTAGCAAGGTATTGAGAAGTATACTATTTTAAGGTGGTGAAGATCAAATTGAAGTTTTTCAGGACAGAGAGAAAAGGAGGTTGATGGAAGACATATATTTTGGTAAATGACTAAGTTGTACATACAGTTATCCTTATTTTTTTCCTTGATAATTTATAATTAAGTCAATCGGAATCATTTTGGACTGTATTTACCACAAACACAGATTTTTCTCAAGAAGCATTGCATGTCTAATGCCCTGTTCACTTGGTCAGCAGACCAGCAGGCATCTTTAGTGGTGCTCAACAGTAGGAAATTTCTAGAAGGGGTCAATAAGTCTGTAGGAACACTTTTGTGAGCACTCAATCCACACAAATTAAAAGGGGCATTTGCCATCATTTTTGGCAATGAAAGAGCAGTATTAACAAAGTGAAAAAATCATAGTAGTAAAAGCATAAGGAATAGTAATAGTTATTAACCAAAGGAATTTCTAGTTTACAAAATACTGATTGTCAACAGCGTTATAAAAATCCCATAATTTTATGACTTATAAACTTGTAAAAAAAAGAGTATTACCACAAAGGAGTAAATGTTCTTTTCCAGTTCATTCATTTGCAAACTAATTGCAGTGTTTTCCTTAGGGGTAGTGTGTTCTTGAGAGTTTTTATTAACTCAAATTTAAGAAAGAGGCAACTTTGTAACTCTCATGTTAATATTAGTTGCATATATGGAGAACTCAACAATCAGACTCAGAATCAAATAATTTCCTATGTTTCCAAAAGGTAGAAACCAGTCCTTCCTTCAGTATTAATGACCTACTTCTCTCAGCGCATGTTCAAAAACAGTTTGTAGAATTAGGAAATTTGGGATGAAAACTTTTTTTTCTCCCGGGAAATCTACTCTGTGGCCAAATTGTTTGTTAGACCATTCAAAGTGAAGACAAAACTCAGTTTCACAAGAGGTGCTATGCAGCAACAGCAATTAAAACACTTCTCTACTTCTGTAGACCCTGACAAAGTTTCCAAAGATGAAAAACTACTCCAACTAGTTATTTATGCAGATTAAATATTTTACTACCTTACAAAAGCCTTAGTTACTGTTTTTCTGTAGAAATATATAATGCAGCACTATATGTGTTCCATGAATGGGTAACTCCTAATTACCTGATAGAAATACTGTTTTTCCTTAGAGAAATGATTTGCTTGGTTCCTAAGTAAATCTGACATGTTTCCTTTTGTACACTTTGGGAGCCAGTGTTTGTAAATGTGGTGGAGTTCATTTCTAAACAGGCCTGGACTAGAGCTGTGATTCTTGAATCGCTGCACAGTGCTCTAACTGTATTTTTATTTTACTTGGAAAAGAATTCCTAGATTGAGTCTTTTGTGGCTCTATAAAATCTACAAGGAGTTTCATACACTGATCTATAAAAGCAAAATACTTCCATGTTCTCCCACAGAGGATAGAGAAAGATGTTCCCAAATGGGTCAAAAAAATTAACCAAGATGTGGAGCAATTAAGAACTGGTTACATGAAAAAAACTGACTCAGATTTTTCTGGTCCCAAAAATATCTAAACATGAAGAGTAACACTAAAGCTCATTATGTTACTGCCCAGGTTTCCATTATAAAGACTGAACATTAACAATGACTTCTTTAACAAGTACAATGAAGGCTGAGAAAGTTTCCAATTGTAAATAAAGTTTCAGGCTTAAAATCTTAACTATTTTTAAAAATTAAGAGGTTTTAAAAGGAAATAAAAATCCATTTTTCCCTTTGGATTTGTGGCTAATTTAATAATCTTAAATTCTGGGGTTTTTTTTGAAAAAAAAAAAAATACTGTTTTTCAAAATACTCATAAAAATTACCTTCCAATGTTTAACATTTCTTCTTGAAAACTAATTGTATTGATCTCTGGGGAATCCATAAACACTCTAATCTACCTTTAGGGCTAATGGGTAAAGGATGCTTAACAATGAGGAAGTCTAGATGGGGATTAAAGCCAACCCAGAAAGAATTCAGCATACCAAGGAAAATGCAACTCTGAAGCACCAACACAAGAATAAGGGACCTACCAGGGAGCCCATATTACTGGGAATTTTGATAGCTTATAGCAAACAATGAAAAATCCCTCTATGCAGCTTTCAAAGGGAGAAAACTGCGTGGTTCCTTATTTTAAAGTCACACACTTTGTTTTTATAGTGTTATGGATTAAATATAAACTCTGGACCTCTTCCTTTCAAGTGAAATTCTTGGTTAAAGTTGCAAGCAGCGGTGACTGATTTCTTGTATACCCCGCCCCCAGTCACTTGCCCTTTGTCATTTGAACTACATGGTGGGTGGACACCTGATGACTTCTGCAGCAATACTGGGCAGCTCTGGAATCTCTGGAAGCGGTCCTGCATTGCCACACCCTTTCTCTGTGCATTTCGAGATATCCTGCAAGGCATGTTGCCATTTGTTTATTTACTTAGCCTACCTTAGGAACACTAGAACTTTCCTTACTTAATCTAGAACTTTAAGAATGGTATGGAAGACCGGGCGCGGTGGCTCACGCCTGTAATCACAGTACTTTGAGGGGCCGAGACGGGCGAATCACGAGGTCAGGAGATCTAGACCATCCTGGGCTAACACGGTGAAACCCCGTCTCTACTAAAAATACAAAAATTAGCCGGGCGTGGTGGCGGGCGCCTGTAGTCCCAGCTAGTCGGGAGACTGAGGCAGGAGAATGGCGTAAACCCGGGAGGCGGAGCTTGCAGTGAGCTGAGATCGCGCCACTGCACTCCAGCCTGGGCGACAGAGCGAGACTCCGTCTCAAAAAAAAAGAAAGAAGAATGGTATGGAAGTGGTGGTGGAGGTGTCCAGGAATTAGGTCCCTACTCGCGGGAAAGAGAAAAGGTCAGGGATGCGAGGGGGCATCCCGCGGAGCCCACTTCCCTGGGAGTCACACGTCATACCTTATCGGACTGGGGACTGATCGGGGTGCCATATCTGCAGTAGGTCACGAAGTGCTCGCAGTTGTTCCACAGCAGGCTGTAGGGGGTAAAGCCCAGCAGCTTCTCAGCCCTCCGCGCCACCTCTTCGTTGAGCAGTGCCTTCTTCTGGAGGGACTCGTCCAGGTGATTGACCAGGATGTTAGCTCCGTAGGCGAAGTCCTCCACTGTGTCCACGCGAATGCTGGCCACTCTGACAATGACGCCCAGGATGAGACGCTTATTGGAGACCACCTTCTGCGTACGCCCCATGTCGTCCGTCAGAGCCAACAGGATGTCAGGCATCATGTGGGCAACACGGTTGTCCCCTAGGTAGATGCCATAGTGGGTCAGGTGGGTCCGGGGCACCTCCAGCACGTCGCCTCGGTGGAAGGAGCTGGTTTCATAAAAACTGTTCCTCCCTTTGTCTTCGCCCGTGGCGCCCGAACTGAAGAGCGTGAAGTTGGAGATAAGGAGCAGCTTCTCCAGTAGTAGAGACACCACCTCCAGCATGGGGTTCTTCATCCTGCTGGGAAGAGGGAGTCTTGGAGAGGTGACGGTGCCACTCCGGCAAGGGCCGGGCTGGGCAAGGTAAGCTCGCCGGACAGGGGCGCTGCGCTACTGCTCACCTGCAGGCCAGGTGAGGTACGGCGCAAAGTACGGCCGCTGAGGAGGAGAGAGGAAGGCAAAGAAGACAGCGAGGCCTGGCGACGGGCTCAGTAAAGCCACAATGGGGAATGAGACTGATAAGGAACTGGTGGCTGACGGCGGGGACAGTGAGACCGGTGCTACAAGCAGCCGGAGAAGAAGCGCCCCTGTGGGCCGTGCCGGGGGCAGGACCGCGCGCGGTGCTCGGAGGTGCAGGCTTTGCTGTGACTTTTTATGGCCGTCGAGGGGGCGGAGCCGAAGGCCGTCACAGACCCGGAAAGCTCACTGATTGGACGCCGCCTGCGCGCGGCGCTCGCGGCGGGGAGGGCGCGGGATCCCGGTTTCTTTGGAAGGGGGGCGGGCCGCCTTCTAGCTCCAGGGTTCTGCTCGGTGATTCTTTCCCGACGCGGGATCCCGGCTGCGCTACCGGCTTTTAAGCGCTCTATTTAGAGAGATAGAGTCCCAAGGTGTGGCGGGACGAAAGGTCCTGCACCTGTCGCTACTGGGGCGAGTTCCTGGCACTTCGGGGTCTTATTCGGTGGAAAATCCTCTTGGGCGAGATTTCTGAGTTGGACCACCTCCCTCTGAAAGGATGGATATCCGGGACTTCGGCTTAATAAAGAGATTGAATTTACTTTGCAAAGTGTGAGCGCCTCGAATGCCTGCGGATTCTTTCCTGACCGAATCTTTTGTTTTATTTTGTTTTGTTTTATTTTGTTTTGTTTTGAGACGGTGCCTTGCCCTATCACCCAGAGCAGGAGTGCGGTGGCGCGATCTGGGCTCACTGCAACCTCAGCCTCCCAGGTTCAAGCGATTCTCGTGCCTGAGTCTCCCAAGTAGCTGAGATTACAGGCACCACGCCCGGCTAATTTTTGTATTTTTAGTAGACACGGGGTTTCACCATGTTGGCCAGGCTGGTCTCAAACTCCTGACTTCAGGTGATCCACCTGTCTTGGCCTCCCAAAATGCTGGGATTACAGGCGTGAGCCATCGCGCCCAGCCCCTCTTTTTTCAAATGCCGTAAATCCCCCATGCTCTCAGCCGGTGCGCGTGGGGGAGAGGGGCGGGGGTCGCTACCCGCGAGTCCAGGCCCTGCCCGCCGGCGATTCGAACCCGAGGCCTCTCTGCGCTCCTAGGCACCTGTGGCCGTTGAGCACGAAGCTTCCAACCGTCCGCATGAAAAACGGCGAGGTCCAACGTCCGCCAGGAAAGCAAGATTCCTGTTAAGTTTATTTCTCCGGCTTCAGGGTCACATGGACCCAGCTTCAGTTCACCCACCGAAACTTTGCCCCCCTCCCTTTATTTTTATTTTTATTTTTATGTTTTTAAGCATAACATCCCGGAGATGGCCAAGGAAGGCGAAGTACTTGGATGAGATGCTAAGTTCTTTGCCCGCGCGCCTGCAGCCAACTCCAGTGAATCCTCGAGGGTAGTCCTAGGGCGCTGCCGGGTGAGGGAGCCGCTGAAGCGTTAGCCCCGCCAGGCTCGGCACGCGGTGTCCCCACCCGGTGCTGAGTTCCGTGCTAATGCATTATGTAAATGCTTAAATTCTGCAGACAAAGACCACAATGAAGAGCGTCGGTTGGCTCCACAAAGCTGCCCAGTAGGGGCTAATAGGTTTCATCAGCAGATTCTACACACGCCTGAGGGAGGGTACTCTGCGGATGATGGATGAAGGAACATTCATCTTACCTGGAAGACGAAGGAGGCCATAGAGACCAGGCGTGGGGGAAGACGGCTCCCCATTATCCTTGGAGGCCGGGCCTTTGCTCCCACCCTTAATCTGCCGTCAGCGATCTGTCCCCGTCGCCCTGCTTGCCGGTGACTTTTGTTCATTCACAAACGATTGCGCATCGCATTATAGTTCCAGCAAAGAGGAGAAAACTCCCACAAACGAGTCGAGAGCGGAAGTTGGGGAAGGGGAGAGAGCCAGTGGACGTGGAGATTTTTTTGTTTGTTTTCACAGTTTACTCCCCAAATTTAAAGAAAAGCGCCCAAGTGGCGAGTTGCTGAAACTAATCAGCGCGCACAGGGAGCTTGCTAGCCTCTAGCAGCACAGCAGTTAACACACTTCGCTAAAATCGGGGGAGTCTGATCCAGACCTCGGTGTGTACGTTAAATGCAGAACCGACGTCAGACTCTGAACTGGCTCCTCTGGTCCAGTTCTTGGAAAGCGCCAATACCAAAGCCTCTTGTGTGGAGATCAAAGGAGACGTGGTAATTAACGGTTTCCGTCCCTGGTGGTCACTAAGGCGGCTTATAATGATTATGACTGCCTCCACCTGGGGAACTTGAAGGAGACAAAAGCATGGATAATTGCTTCACGGCTCCATACAACTATATATATATAATTTTATGTATAAAAATATATACATATATATACATTTTATATATATAAAAGAATTACCTATAGACTCAATAGCTTTGTCCCCACCGCGTTTTGGAAGACGCAAGCAGTGCCAAGTTCGTTTGCGTTTCATTTTTCTTTTTCCCCCGGTGGGGTCCATTTTCTGGCCGCCTTCTTTGGAAAGGGCTTTACTTTAAAAAGAAAGGAGGTGAGAGCGATACGAGGCATGAATCTCTATAGGTTGCTCAAGATGCAGATACCCTGCTGCCATGGAAATGAATGAGGGCGCGGAGTGTCCATAGTTTCTTGAACGATATTTTTGCCTCTGATAAATTCCAAATTTTAAGCCAGAATGTTATGCCATTAAATGAATTTGTTTTGCTCAGTGGAACTGCCTGAAAGCAGCCCTCTCCTGCTGCTCTGCGTGCTAGGGCTTGGCTTCCGGAAGCAGCAGCCCGAAGGAGGCAGTTGAAAGGCTTCATTTGCCTTTTTTCTGGAGTCTTCCCAGAACTCTTATGCGGGAAGCGGTTAGCGATGATTAGGCAGCTTTTCAACTGCAAAAATATAGCATGGAATGAGCTCCTCTCTCGGCTGGACTTCTCCCCGCCCCCGACCCCCTTTCGTCAAGGACCATGGTAAATTTACTTTGCAAAAGGCAGCTTCTCAATGTTCTCAAAATCTCATCTATTTCTGTGGTTGAGAGGACGGTTCTGAATGGCTCCCTAGAGGCACACTTCATATAAATACGTTTACACGCTAATAGGCTCATGCCCCCAATCATATTTTCCTGCCTGCCTCAATTTTAGCTAAACAAAGGGAAGACTATCGCTGTAGGTGGAAAGGCCCAAGAGAAATCTAACATTAGTTCTTCTAAATCAGAAGATGTCACATGGAGATAGGAGAAATTCCTCCACCCTGAGTTGCTGGAGAGACCTCTGGTTTCCCGAATCGTAAGAAAGGTGGCTGCATTCTGTGATAACGTTCTGTGTGCAAACGCCTTAAATACATGCGAATGGGTCTCCAGGTCTGGCGGCGAGATTTAGAAAGAGCCTAGACTTTCCCGGCCAACACTCAGATTGCGCTGAGCGGTCGACTCCCACTTTGGCCACCGCTTCTCCTACCTGCCTGTAGAAGGAGTAATGACAGCTACAGGGGCCCCGCTGGGTCGTCGGCCTGGGGGCAGCGCCCTCGCACCTGTGGCACTCAGGCCCACGTCCATTTCCCCCAGTAACGCATACAGGCCAAGCAAGATCCGCCTGGGTCTCAGCACAGAAGAGGCTGAAATTGAGGCTCGCAGGGCCCACCTTACTTCTGCACCTCATCTTCCCACCGGCTACCTCACCGCAGGCCCCTGGAGAGTTTCTGTTCTTAAGAACTAGGAGAGGGAGGAGGTGCAGTTCCGCAGAAGTCTAAAGTCCTAGAAGGATAACAGATTTCCCACCTACAGGCTTCTTTGGATCCTCCCTGCTCCTCAGAGAAGTCTTTGGATGGAAGATATGATCACAGTATTAGTAATAATAATAACTAATATTCACAGTGTGCTTCCTATGTACTAGGCACTGAGCTAAGCATTTTCTTATTTAATCCTCATAACCCTATGAGGTATTATCTCCATTTTCCATAGGAAGAAATGGAGGCTTATAACTTTGTCTAGTCACTGTGTTAATGTGTGGGGATCAGGACTCAACCACAGGTCTCTTTTGCCCCAGGTCCTTTACCATCACTGGGAAAGCCTGCCTTTCCATCAGTCTAACCACATTTATTGAATACCTGCTATATGGCAGGTGTTATGACCAACCCTAAAGGTTCAATAAAACACCTCACCCTAAACTTAGATCCCACACTTTCTTTGTAATCTGTAATTAATTTCCCCTCTTCTCTCATGTCACGAGGTCTAATTTTTAACATCATTTTACTGGGATAGTGAGAATAGAGCTGGTTAAGGTTCTGATTAATAGTATGCCATCACTAGGAAGGCTACGAAATCCTACACCCTCCTTAGACACATGAATCTGGGGTGGGGAAGTTCAGTGTCTTCCCCAAGGGCACAGAGTCAGGAGCAGAATGTAGACCCAGTGTTCCAGACTTCATATCTCAGATTTTCTTTTACTTGAGCCCTAGGCCTGATTAATTTGGTTTTCTAAACTGCATGTTTTAAAATTCTTGTCCTTCTTAGGGATTATTTTGTTGTTCTTGGATTTCTTTTTTTGGAATACTAAATCGTTGGGCTATAAATAATGGTAATCTTAACATTTGGTTTTTTCTTAGCTATCCATCTATATTCAGTCCTTTTACGAATGTCCAGGTCCTGTCCCCTGGACATAAATAGGGGCCCTAACTAGCTAACACCAAGGGTGTGGGGAAAACAAAGGTGTTTGTGAACTTTGTTCTGACAGCAGAGGAAAATAAGCAGACGTTTCTCCATGGAGCCTCCTAACTCAGTGCTACATGCAGTGTTAGGCCAATAGGGATCAATTACCCCCTGGGAGGAGATTTTCCCTGGCTTCCTTCCTGGTGACTAGCACCTTATTATGAGGACCTCACTTTAGCCTATTGTCTTTAGAAAGATTAAAAGCTGCAGCTTCAGTTGGTTGTTTCTGTTGTTGTCAGTGTTGTTTTGTTGTTTTTGTTTGCCAACCATAAAATAAGAACATTGAACAAAACAAAGAATTTACATTTAGCATTATGAAGACTCCTAGCCCCAATTAATACAGCTAAATATAAAATTAACAACAAGCTGAGGCAGCTGTGATCAGAGGAAGGCAGCAGAAAGGCAGAAATTCTGAGTTAAGGGCCTGGAAGTGCCATTTACAATGAAATAAACTCAGATAAGTCACTTGCCACCTCTGAGCCTCAATTCCATCTTTCTAAAATGGAAATAATATTCTAGAGGGCTATTTTGAGAATTAAACAGAATCAAATACATTGCAGCATTCTATGAAAATTCATAATGTGATGCAGATGATCACATTATGTAATAATTTGTATTATTCAGAGAAACAAAGTAAGGCAGAGGGGCTTTTCCATTTCTTCTTTGACAGCACAGTCATCCAAGCACGCAGTGTAGACAAAGGACATGCCTTTACTCACAGACCCCTTCTGAGTACTGGCACAGGGCACAGGGGTGAGCAAGAAGCAGGAAAGTGTTTTGCAGTTGAATAAAATGGACACAGACAGTCACTAGGCAGCCAGCACACAGCACACAGATTTGGGAGCTTTCTCAGAGCTGTTCCTCTGGCTCTTCACCAATGAAGTGGTTTATAATCATAAAAACAAAGACTAAAACCTGTCATTTGTTCAAAAATGCCTCTCACAAAGCAGAAAATACCCCAAATGTCTATTTCGGAAATGATAAAATGATACCAAGAAATGAGTAAAACATTTGATATGCCCAGAAAACATAAAGCATATTCCACTTTCACATATAAACAATAAATAAGCCATGTTACTTCTTCGTCACTTGGAAGAAATATAGCAACTACTTTATAAGTTAATCTTGTTTCCTTTTGATCCTAATGTATTATTATGAGACAATAATAGATATGAATATTGGATGACCCAGGATTGTTAACAAAAGGAAATATGACTATAGCCTTTGGCTACATATTCAGAAATGCAGAAGACAGCTGCAGTGCCACTGTATTCATATAGGAAATGTACTGAGAAATTGGGTATTGCTATCATCAAACAGAACGGCTTGAGAAGCATCAGTACTATCAAGTACCAGAGGAGCAATGAATGCTGTTATTATATTTCAAAAATCCTAAATAGACATTCTAGAGACAAAAAGACACATAACTTTCAATATCATGCTTTGCTTTAAATACTCCCATCTGATGCTCTGTGAGATTGCTGACTCTCTTGAGGCCTCAGAGGCCTCATGTGTATAGTGTCCTGCCTGCGCTAGACTGGAATGAGATGCTGTCTAAACTCCTCCAAGGGTTCATGGAGCACCAGCCTACAAAAATCAAATTACTCAGGCTCTTCAGAGTGTCTTAACTGCTACTCAATTTTCAGGGGAGTAATTATGAGAAAAAAGAAGATTAATCACTGTCTAGTACTTAGAAAACCTAATAGGATCCATAATAACTGTTTTAAAAGGAAAAAAATAAGTCATTCATACTGCAGTAAAGGAGTAATTCCATAGGAAAACAAGAAGATTGATTGAGCAAGCGTTTGGCAGCAATTGGTGTTGAAAATCAATGGCTCCTTTGATAACATATCTTCAATTGCAGAGAAATTTTAAGTGACATAGGTACAGTATCTCATCAATGATTTGTCACAATACTTATTATTGATATGTTTTTTGAAAATATAATGTCTAATATCTAAAGTTAATTTGAAAGGAGGTTAGCATGTCATTCTGATCTTTTGTAGCTACATTTACTTTTTCAAATTTTTTAAACTTTTTTAGTTGAAAATAACAATTGTACAGTATCATGGGGTACATAGTGATGTTTTGATACATATCACGCATAGTGATCAGATCAGGGTAATTAGCATATCCATCATCTCAAACATTTATCATTTGTGTTAAGAACACTCAACATCCTCCTTCTAGCTATTTGAAACTACATAATATTATTAACTATAGTCATCCTATAGTGTTATAAATATACTCTTATCTTACACCATGCTAAAAATTCAATGTAGTTCAAATGAAGCTGATTCATACCTAAAAGTCTAATGCAACTATAGAAAAAAATGGATTTTTGTCCCCAGCTTCTTAATTGGGAGAACTCCAAGTGGGCGGCTCTCTCTTAAGAACCAAGCTGCCTGTGTTTGCCTCTGTCGGCACAAACCGCACGCTTGACCTAAGTACACTTATATTTATTCTGGTTGCCCTCTACAATGACTTGCCTTTAAGTCAGATTACATAAAATTACTTTCATTTTATTAACATCCAGACTTTACCTATAAAGAATGTGAGTGGAACTGAAATTGGATCACATAGGATTAATTTTAAAAAGTTCAGTAACTTTTCCTTTCCTTTTTTTTTTTTTTTTTTTTTTGAGACGGAGTCTCACTCTGTCATCAGGCTAGAGTACAGTGGCATGATCTCGGCTCACTGCAACCTCCGTCTTCTGGGTTCAAGCAATTCTCCTGCCTCAGCTTCCTGAGTAGCTGGGACTACAGGTGCACGCCACCATGCCCAGCTAATTTTTGTATTTTTAGTAGAGACGGGGTTGGCCAGGATGGCCTCAATCTCTTGTCCTTGTGATCTGCCCGCCTTGGCCTCCCAAAGTGCTGGGATTACAGGCGTGAGCCACTGTGCCCAACCCAATGTTTTTCTTTAAAGATAAATTAAAAATCTATAAAGTTTTAATTGCTACATAGCAATTTAAATCAGAAATCACAGGGCTTTTAAATGTTAACTTAGTTTAACTTTCAAAGAATAATCTAGAATATTTGCCCTTTGGTCATAATTATTTCATGTTGTAACATACATTACACTTGTTCTTTTTCATCTATCATTCTTTTATCTCTTTTACTTCTAGGGTGTTGGAATCTGGAAGGGAGGGCTCTAGTTTTTTTCTGTGATATCCTCTAAGGACATTGTATTAGTCCATTTTCATACTGTTTGATAAAGATATACCCAAGACTGGACAATTTACAAAAGAAAGAGGTTTAATTAGACTTACAGTTCCACATATCTGGGGCAGCCTCACAATCATAGTGGAAGGCAAGCAGCGGCAAGTCAGGTCATACATGGATGGCAGCAGGCAAAGAGAGAGAACTTGTGCAGGGGAACTCCTCTTTTTAAAACCATCAGATCTTGTGAGACTTATTCACTATCATGAGAACACCATGGGAAAGACTTGTCCTCATGATTCAATTATCTCCCACTGGGTCACTCCCACAACACATGGGAATTCAAGATGAGATTTGGGTGGGAACACAGCCAAACCATATCAGATATTATTACTACTGGTTCTAATCCTCAGAGGCCAAATGGCATCTCAAAAATCAGCCCTAAATGCATTAGAACCTAGGAAATCAGGCTCACAATCAGCGGGGAGAGTGACCTGGAGTCTCTTAGATCATGAGTTTTATCCAACTGTGACCTGCCTCCCACAGAAGAGCAAGTAACTGAACCAATAATGCTGTGAACCTCAGGGTGCCAGGCCACACTCAACAGGTCCTTGCCAATAGAGGGATCTGTAGAGGGTGGCCCTGGAGCCAGGCCCAAAGGTTTAGCCAGACTGAGACATCCTCTAGATTGTTATTAGAGTTCCTCCTTTTAGTCCTGTGTCACCCAGAATATTGGCACAACCTAATTCATGATTCTAAGTAAATCAGTTGAACTCTTTGCACCCTGGTCCACTCATCACAGAAAAGGCAATAGATACTATCCATTACTTCCCTGCTGGTGACTCTCATCATCTCTTCAGCTTCTGAACCTTCCTGGAATTTAATCCAGTGATAGTTATAGATGATCATTCTCACATCTCACTGCCAAGTCCAATATAAGATGACAAAGTCCAAACTCTCTTTCTGTTTCCTTAAATTATGTCTCCTCTTACATTTGTTTTTATTTCTTTTGAAAGGGACTGGATTTTCTTGTATGTTTTTTAGGGCTGCACCATTTGATTTCCAAATAACAGTTTTTTTTATTTTTCATCTTTTTTTTTTTTTTTTTTTTAAAGTACATGGTGCTTAGTTATAATTTAACCAAGTATTTTGCTTTATAGGTGAAATGATAGAAATTTTGAAGATTTCTCTCTACTTGTTTATGAATCCTCCAATGTAAAATGTCTAGCAGAGGTTTATTCTTTTTTCAGAAAACCAAATTCAAGAAGAATAAATAAAGAGTAATTACTGATATTAAAAAATAAAGATTAATTGTCAAGAAACTATTTTAATAATGTGCTTTACCAAAAATGTGACTTCATATAACTAATTTTAGCAATATTATCTAGAAATGGATCTTCCTGCAGGAAGGCAACATATTCATGAGTTCTGAGTTCACAGTGGGCATTCAATAAAGTTTTGCTTACGATTTATCTAACAGGTATATTGTAAGTTACACTTATTTGGATTAGTTAAGAATTTTAACTGTATTGGCTTATATTCCAAAATTATTCCTATTTAAAATTTATGTTTATTACCTTGGGTAAGGAGTCATCTCTCCAAGTGACCTTCAAAGTCCCTTTTGACTCAAAAATTCTACACTTCTTTGAGAAAGTCAAAAGCAATACATATTTTATTTAACTTTTAAAATTACAAATTATGTACAAAAATTATATCAATAAAACATTCCCATACTTACATAGCCAAATAGATTTAAATATACTGACATAATATTTATCTGTTCCTGAAATCACATGTGTCATTGCTACCAAATAAGGAAGACAAAATGGTAGGCTGGGACAGTACACTACAAATGGAAACAGTGTGGGGTGATGGTTAAGAAGGTCTGCTCTGTAGCCAACTTGCCTGGGTTCAAATCCTGGCTCTTCTACTTCCTAGCTTTGTGACCTTGGGCAAGTTACTTCACTACTCTGTCTCAGTTACCTCCTCTCTAAGGTGAGGATGATGATAAAGATGAAGCCTACTTCATAAGGTTGTTGTAAGGATTAAATGAATTCATATGCATATATTACTTAAAAGCAGCACCTAGTAAGAATGCAAGAAATGATGGCTATATAATATTTTTCTTCTGGAATACATAGAGCAATCTTTTCATTGCCTATAACTCTCATGTAAATTTGCAAAAGGTGGCAAAGAGCCATAGGGCAGTAGGAAATTCTGTAAATGGGGATGGGAGAATTCTAGTCTTGAATCCACTTCAACAGGTATTTATGGAACATTTAGTCTCAAGTTCCATGTGGACATTCTAAAATACAACAGTGAATTAGATGCAGTCCCCTCCCTAATAGAACACAGAGCCTGGTAAGGAGGAAACAGACCTGAATAAACTTTCATAATTCTGTATGATGTATTGGAAAAGCATCATGCACCAAAGGTGAGCAATTCATCTACTTGGGATAGGGAATGTGAGAGAATAAGTAGCTCCTAAGCAGCACCATGAGGAGTCAGAGTTTGTTAGATCTATAGGGGTAGGCAGGTGGGTACCAAGAAGCCAGGCAAAGGAAGCAGCATGAACAAAGATGAGATTTAAGTAGTCCAGCTCAACTAGAATGTAAGGTTTATACCTCTCTAACGGAAGGGGTCAGATCCACACTGGGGAGCTTGTGGGGCCCAGGTTGTGAAGGGCCTCCTGTGCCATGTGGGGAGCTCAGACTTTATTCTGCAGGTAGTTGATAGCCATGAGAGACATTCAAGAAGGGGAATAATGTGATCCAAGGCAACTGTGGAGCCCAGACCAATTAGAAGGACACTTAGCAGTCCAGGGAAAAGATGAAAAGGGCCAGATTAAGGTAATGGAAAACGAGATGGAGGAGCATGGAAAAAGGTTAGATTTTTTTGGTGACCAACTGGATGTAGTGGTGGTGGCAGAAGTGGGAAGAAGAATAAAACGGAACCAGGGATGACTCTGGGCAAAGAGTGAAACCCTTCATAGGGATGAGGAAGGTAGGAGGAAAAGCAGGTTTTACAGGAGGAACAAATGAGTTCACTCTTGGACATGTTGAGTTTCAGGAATCTATGGCTTTTCAAGTTGGGATGTTAAGTAGGTGGATACGTAGATTAAACAGATCTCTGGAGAGAAGTATGGCCATAAGATACAGATTTGGGAGTCAGAAGTGTGTGGGTGCTACTACTTTGGAGTAGATAAAACTGCCCAGGAATAACACATAGAACGTGGTGAGAAGGCAGCCAGAATGGAGCCCTGCATAAAAGGAAGGCAGCACTAAGGAGTCAGCCAAGATGCTGGGGAAGGAATGAGAGGTAGGAGCTGGCCAGGCCAAACAAAGTCTTAGGAGAGGTATGTTCGGTCATGTCAAACACAGAGGAGTTAGCAAGAGCGTCGAGAGACCATTTGATTAGGCAATAAGGAAGGCACTAGTGTGAAAATAGATTCATAAGTGCCTGACTGCTGAGGGTTGAGGGAGTGAGTTAGGCAAAGGGAAGGGCTAGGCAAAGAATAGAGAAGCTTTTCAAAAGGCTTTGCAGTAAAGAAAATGAGAAATAGAGGATCAAATGGAAAGTTTTTTATTGTTATTCATTTTTTCAATTTTCACTTTTTATATTTTTTATGTTTTTTTAATTACTATTTTTTTGAGATGGGGGCTCTCTCTGTTACCCAGGCTGGAGTGCAGTGGCACAATCTGGGCTCACTGCAGCCTCGACTTCCCAGGCTCAGGTGATCTTCCCACTTCAGTCTTCCAAGTGGCTGGGACTACAGGCATGCATAACCAGGTATTTTGTTTTTTTTTCTTTTGTAGAGACAGGATCTTACTATGTTGCCCCAGCTGGTTAGAAATGCCTAAGCTCAAGTAATTCTCTGGCCTTTGGCCTCCCAAAGTGCCTGGAGGTGTTACAGGTGTGAGCCACTGCACCTGGCCTGCTTTTAATTTTTAAGTTTGTTTTAAATGGAGAACACAGAAGGATATTTGTACATAAAAGGAGAACTGATGGAGAGGAAAAACACAGCTAAATAAATAAATAAATAAATAACTGATGGAAATCAGTACAGAGGAGGTGGGAAGCCATGGGCTCAAAACTACCGACGGAAGTTAGAACTGGTGAGGAGGAAGGACTTCTGTTCCTCTGAGACAGGAAAGGAGGAAGGAGATTAAGAAGTGTAGCTCCAGAAACATGTGAAAGTGAAGTCAAAAAGGGTTTGTTCCCACCCACTTTAGTTTGTAAAATAGATTCTGAAGAAGTAAAATCCTAAACCCAACCAGTTGGTGAGGTCATCTACCAGCCCACGTAGATGCCTCTAAGCTTGATGTAACCAGGAAATTTATGGAAGTTATTGGTGTGTAATGAATTGACAGAGTGACAGTAGTAGGTCAATCTTCAGTATCAAACTAGGTATGTGGCAGGATGCTGGTGAATCATATTAATGATAGACGCTAGGAAAAATTAGGCTCAGAGTTTATTAAAATTTGTAATCACATTGTTATTGCATAAAATAATTGTAATATCATTATTATAGTACGTACTACAGAACAGAAAATATGTGTAGTTAATTAAAAGTGGTTCAATGTCCTCTGGGCCAAAACGCAAAAAGTTTTATAGCACACCTTGAATTTAATTTGAGCTCAAATATTAGGTCACTGTACCATTCATTTTTTTAACTCTGAGAAAGATAAAATATTCAGATTTCCTCATTTCTCCAAATTTAGTACAAGAATCTTATTAAAGCATTAAAATTGTGTAAGTAATTGTTAGATTGCTTCTTTGAACGTGAACTTAATGTATAATATAAGCTTATACATGCAAATTGCTTGTAGTAAACAAGATATCTATACATTTAAAAAGAAGAGTAAGATACTCTTAAATGAGGACAAGAATAGTTCAGCTTGGATTTCAGCATCAGAGAAAGATACTCTAAACGTGAATATATGAAACAAATCACAGTTTATCAGAGTTTTTAAGTATATGCTCCACAGAAAAAAGAACATCTTCATCAGATGCCTACAGGATATATATATATATATATATATATATATATATATATATATACACACACACACACACACACACACACATTCAAATATATATATTCAAATATATATATTCGAATATATTCGTCAGCCTTATGATGGCCATACAAATTAAGCTAGGAGGTTTAGATGTAAATATGTGTATAAATAGACATTTTACCTAAGAATGCAATGAGTCATACAGCAAGGTTGAATTCACCAGAAGAGGAAGACTTTTTTCCCTTTTTCCTTTAAATTTTGACATCATTGCAGATGATCCATAGCGTTTGGAACAATTGTGTGAGGAATTCTCATATATTCTTTACCCAGATTTTATATATATTCAAATAATAGATTGAGAGAAGAGCTACAGAAGAGCTGAACTGAGGATATCTTAGGTAGTTCTGGACTTTAAGATCTTGAATGAACAAAATTATTTCTGTGGTTTCTTATGTGTTTAATTTGAGGTATTGATAAAGTATGTGATGTGGAAAGAAATATGAGAGAGATGGAGTATAAAGTGCATTCTTTTTTAAAAATTTAATTTAAGGTAAGTTATGCGAATGTTTTTCATACATTAGGCATCTAAGAATCACTTTAGGGAGCTTATTTAAAAAGCAGATTCCTGGGTGTCACAATCAGTTTTCAATGGAGTAGGTCTGGGGTGGAGCCAGGAATCTTCATTCTAATCAGCACCCCAGTTGATTCTGAGGTAGGCAGTCCTCACACTTGCAGAAACACTGTTACTGAGGCTGGTTCTTACAATTTTGTCAAACCTCAGGTCATTGCCACAAGGTAATGGGGCCCAGTGAGATCGATGGTATAGTCCTGAAGGTAAGGCAGTCCCCCTGACATATTCATGACAACCTAAGAGATACTCCTACTAAATAAGATATTGTTCCTATGCATTTATTAAAAATTATATAGTCACCGCCGATTGTTAATTATGATTAAGAAGAGCTAAATATAGCAAGGTTTCAAAATCATTTGCAGATGTGAAGGCTCAATGATACAATGGACTGAGCTAAAGTCCTGATTTTATTTCCTTCTTAGGATGACCCAGGCACATGTCAACCCACTTCCATAGTACCTGACTTTAGCTGATTCTGGACCACATAATAATAAGATAGTAACTTTCTTTGCCTCAAATAATGACTTGTCTTAATCTATAGAATACTAAATAATCTTTAGCTTTAAGATTACGTCATTAATGACTACACACGCACACACACACACGAGCTTAAATGTAAAGGCACTATGTTTTCTCTTGTGCTCTATGATCTTCAAATCCTCTAAAACAACAATCATTAAAATAAAGACAATTATGTTTCACTAAGAAGCTATCAAAAATGATTTCACTCCTATTTTATCCCTAATTCTCTACTCTCTGCTATAATGAGTTGTGTGTTATAATGCATATACTTGGGGTCCTGTTTTATAGAATGTGTTGATAACAGCCTGATATCAACAACACACGAAAGAAAAAAGCACAGAATAGAAAATGTTCAGTGCTTAGATGCTCACCTGTGGATCACTTCTCAGTGATGCAGTGCATTGGCATCAAGGGGATTTTTCAAAACAAAGTTTAGTGCATATATTGCCAGCAATTCATATCTACAGAAGAAAAGATGAATTACAACACATTTTACCAAATACAAGGACTGCTAAAGGAAGTATATACATCTGAATAAACCCCACAGTCATCAGCCTTATGATGGCCATACAAATTAAGCTAGGAGGTTTAGATGTAAATATGTGTATAAATAGACATTTTACCTAAGAATGCAATGAGTCATACAGCAAGGTTGAATTCACCAGAAGAGGAAGACTTTTTTTCCTTTTTCCTTTAAATTTTGACATCATTACAGATGATCCATAGCATTTGGAACAATTTTGTGAGGAATTCTCATATATTCTTTATCCAGATTTTTGAAATCTCGTTTTATTCTTCCCTTTGTGTGTATGTGCACACGTGTATATACATATACAAATACATGTTTTTTCTGAACTATTTGAGAAAGGGTCAGATATAATGCCCCTTTACCCTTGAATTTTTCAATATACATTTCCTAAAAGTAAAAATATTATCTTACATATCATAGTATAATTATCAAAATCAGAACATTTAACATGAACACAATTACCCAATCTACAGGCTTCTTCAGAATTTGCCAACTATCCCAATAATGTCCTTTTAAGCAAAAGTAAATTCTAAATTATGCATTGCTGTCAGTTGTTATGTCTTGCTAGTCTCCTTTGATGTGGAATGATTAATTAATCTGTCTTTCTTTAATGACATTGACATTTGGAGAAATACAGGCATGCTATTTTGTAGAATATCCAGCAATTTGTATTTGTGTCATATTTCCTCATGATTAGATCCAGGTTATGAATTTTGGACAGGAATTTCACAGGAGTGATGGTGTTTCATTTTCAATGCATCGTATCAGTAGGCAAGTGATGTTGATTTGTCCCTGACATCTGGGATCTGAGAATACCACAGTAACCTTGGTGTTGCTAGGAGATATACTGGCACTCACAGCTGAGACTTGAAGTTCTTTTGTTGAACATAAACTATTAACCAGAACACCAGTCAAGGTCCGTTTTATTGAACCAGAGCAATCAGTCACGGTCACTCTGTGATCTTGTGTCAAGACCATTCATTATCAAGTCTGAGCATAGACAAAACCATAAACATTGTCATCATCATACAGATGACTAATCACCCCTCGATCCTGGCTAATATGTATGCCTGTGGCTTCTTAACCAATTACAGCTCAAGCTTCAGTCTGGTCTTCCTTCCTCCTATATTAGATTTAATAAGTTATCCAACCATAGAATTACCCCTGCTTCCCAAGAACATCCAATCCAGAAATTCTTTAAGTCCTCCACAAATTATCCAACACAAGCCCAAATCCTATAATTCCTGTCTAACACCTTCTTACTGAGATGTTCCCGTGATTTCTCATGAGGTGCATTCTCTGTCACTACAATAATTAATAACTCATCTTGTTCAACTGCAGGTGTGTTCCTGTTGGTCTTAGGCCACAAGGCATTGACACTAGTGATCATAATATTGATCAGTTGGTTAAAGTATGTCTGCCGGGTTTATTCAATGTAAAGTTACTATGTTCCTTTTGTAATTAATATCTTTCTTCTGGGGCAATACTTTGAGACTATGTACATATCCTGGTACCCCTCAAAGCTTTTACCATTAATTTTAGCATCATTGATAATTCTTGTCTGAATCAGTTATTATGATGATGATTGCCAAATGGTAATTATTCTAGTCATTCTTTCTATAGTAAGGAGTTACATTTCCATCATAAGAAAAAGGTTTCTATTATCTCCTGCCTATTAATATTGCTGTGGACTTCATTGTATTATGTTATTCAGTGGATTAGATCCATTAATATTTTTATTTATTCTGATGATCAGGTTGTTCCAATTTGTCCTGTGAAAGTTCCTTCAGGCTGGCCTGTATGTTCTTCTGACTTGTCCCTACCATTCTTTGTTTGCTTGTTTGTTTGTTTTAGAGACAGGGTCTCTGTCACTCAGGCTGGAAGGCCAAAGTGTAGTGGACTGATCACAGCTCACTGCAGCCTTGAACTCCTGGGGTCAAGTGATCTTCCTGCCTCTGCCTCCCAAGTAGCTACAACTGCCTAATTTTTTATTTTTCTAGAGATGGGGGTCTTGCTTTGTTGCCCAGGCTGGTCTCAAACTCCTGGCTTCAAGAAATCCTCTCACTGGCCTCCCAAAGTGCTGGAATTACAGGCATGAGCTGTTGCACCCAGCCCCTACCATTCTTTGATCACTTCTTTACTTGTTGCCACCATAAAATGTTCCAGGTTCATCTTGTTCTTTCCCAACCCCAATTCTACAATCAATGTGTATTTTTTTATGTAGCTCTTGTTCCTTTTAGTGTATAGAATGGCATTTAGAAATACAAATCTGGACACTTTGTGTGTAATTGGTAGTGGGGTGCCATTGCTTCTAGATTATCTTAGCAAACCGAAGTAGAAAATAGCTTTATGACATACAGACACACACATGCATACATGCACACATGCATGCATACATTTATATCTATTTCCATGTCTATCTCATGGAAAGTCATGGTTTATTAGCATAAACTATGAATTTATCCTAATACCTGTAATCTGACCCCACAGGGGTCCTTCTAGAGTTGAAAGGCATTTTAAGTATACATACACATCATGAATGGTAGGCAAAAAACCATGTCCCCAACAATGGCAGCTTTAACTGAAGAGCATTTTAAAAGGCTGAAGAGAATTTTCCAGGTATTAGTATGGTCCTTATGGCCATGTGTATCCAGTACTGTCTATTGGTAATTCCTCTTTATAAAGCCTTGCTTACTGTCTAGCAATAGTTTCTTCCAGCCACCTTCCTAAAAGTTAGAGATCAGTCCTTCCAAATGTCAGCAACGGTACTAGTCCCCTTCATATCAGCAATGGGCTTCCACCAACCTTAAATTGATTTTTGCTCACTGTTTCACTGACAATCAGTTTGAAGAAGTTTTAAGTCATGGTAAAACTTGCATTTTAACACACAGAAACATCTTTTTTTTTTCTTTGCTACAGTTGCAGCACTATCGCTAGCATTCTGCTGTCAGCCTTGGAATTCAAAGTTGTTTGCCAGGACACAAAGTTGGTGGTAGAAAACAAGAAGTCTGCACATAGCATATTAATCACGAGAGTGGTATCAGAGTGGATATTATTTCCCCCCAAATTTTTTACCTTCAATCGGTATTATCCTTTGATCAGAGACTAGCCTGGATATCACAAAGTATGCACAGAAGTCAACATATCTCAATAGAGGTTCATGAAAGTATTCACAGGAAGATTTACTAATGAGTACAGGACAAAGCTATTTTAGACCTTCTGTTCAGTGCTCACTGCACTTACACCGTGAGAAAAAAATATGCGTATTTACACGCATACACACACACACACATTAATCGTATGTCCTAATGGATTGTTTTATTTTTATTTATTTATTGTATTTTTTGAGACAGGGTCTCACTCTGTCTCCAGGTTGGTATGATCATGGCTCATGGCAGCCTCAACCTCCCGGACTCAAGAGATCCTCCCAACTCAGCCTCCTGAGTAGCTGGGAACACAGGTGTGTGCCACTGTGCCTGGCTGATTTTTGTAAGGACAGGGTCTCCCTATGTTGCCAGACTGGTCTCAAACTCCTGGGCTCAAGCAATTCTCCTGCCTTGGCCTCCCAAAGTGCTGGGCCACTACACCCAGCTTTATTATTATTCTTGACCATACAACTTCAATTTCTAGTCTGTGATCTCTTGAAATTCTCACCTGGCTCTTGTAAAGAGCTGAGTCTACACTTTCAGCCTTCATCATTAAAAAGGATACCTAATTCTTCCTCTGTCCACTGGGACGCCTCTGGATATAGAAAGTGACCCAGCACAGCATCTGAGTCATGACAAAAGCACCAGAGAATCCAGAACCGTATAGTTGCACTGAGGACCTCAGCCTAGATCACTTGAGATCTGGTCAGTTGGGGAAACTGTGCCCGGGCTGGATATGCACACCACCACCCATCCGACACACTCTGCCACCTCCAGCCGCCTGCGCTGCAACTTCGGAAGAGGCGGCCTCCAACACCAAGAAAAGGCCAGCTGGGTCAGAGCCCATGTGCAGCCACGTCCCCACAGTGTCACCAGGCTGCCATGCTATCCATCATGTGATGGATTGGTTAATATGCGTGTGTATTTATGTTTATGGGTATATGTGCTTGTGCAGGAAAAATAGTTCAGAGAATATCAGTGCTGACCAAGGAAGTGTGAAACAGGGCATTGTGATTAATATGTGTAACTGTGAAAGGAGGAGAGGTAGAAATGGGAAATTAAATGAAATTTAAATTAACGAATTAAATTAATTAAATTGAATTTAATGGTAAAAAAAGCAATTGCTTTTGCACCAACCTAATGGTTTCCTTTACTTGTGATATTTTAAACATTGTTCTTGTTATTTCTTGAATATGTAAATGAGTATAATTGAAAATATACAAAGGATGTATAGAAACAAAAAATGGATTTAGAATAAATATCCTGATTAATTGCACAGGCACCAACAAGAATTTACACATTACACATTCAACATTTATTCTAGCATTAAGATTGGCAGAAGACAGCTTCATCATCGGTCTTTTTTTTTTTTTTTTTTTTTTTTCAGATGGAGTCTCCCTCTGTCACCAGGCTGGAGTGCAGTGGCATGATCTTGGCTTACTGCAACCTCTGCCTCCTGGGTTCAAGCGATTCTCCTGCGTCAGCCTCCTGAGTAGCTGGGATTACAGGCACATGCCACCAAGCCCAGTGAATTTTTGTATTTTTGGTAGAGACAGAGTTTCACCATATTGGCCAGGCTGGTCTCGAACTCCTGACCTTGTGATTCACTCGCCTCAGCCTCCTAAAGTGCTGGGATTACAGGTGTGAGTCACAGCGCCTGGCCCATCATCTGTCTTTGAAACCGTTTTCTTCAAATACTGTTTTCACATTTTTTAAATTTTTACATTTTTCATCTTTTTTTCACATTTTCACAGAGCATATATTGTATCATAAGACTGGTATCAGGAAGGATTTTTTTTTCCTGTCAACCTTTTTACCTTCAAGGAACTGAGACAGCTAGACTTTATATATTTTCCTTTTTACTGTGCAATTTTTGCTACATAGTACTAAATACATTCATTATTGTTCAAATGAATACAAGCTATATTTAAGAGCAATTTCTAAATATGTTATTTCAAGCAGAGATTAATTTTAAATAAGAAAACCTGACCTAGGTTTTTTATTTTCTTTGTAAGTTTCTAGGTTTACTATTTTCTTTGTAAGTTGATGGCTGTTAATATAAATTTGAACTATTTTTTTCCTCACACATATAACCAAGAGGAATGTGGGCTTAATGAGGAGACTGAAAATTGTATAAGAGCTGTTATTAATCACCTTTGATAATTACTGCAATTATATTTAAAAAGAAAAGTCTGCTTATGAATTTCAGGTGACACAGAAGTCTACCAGATTTTTTCATTAATTTCCTTATTTACTGGACAAATATTTCAGTCCTGCTGTGCTGGATGTATACCAGCCTTCCCTAACAATCCAAGTCAGTGTGTGACAGGAATAATATAAAGTCCTTTAGGAGTTCAAAGAAGGATAAAATGTGGCCAAGACTGATTCATATGTATAAAGTTGAATTGCTTTAATCATATTAGTGCTAGATCACAGCAAAGCCCCAAACCCACATGTACCCCATATCCCATTTATCCCTTGGAGGCCTCAGTGTCCAACTCTGCGCAAAGAAATAATGCAAGAGACAGTATTCTGGCTATAGAGAGGGAACTGTGGGTAGGATCAATTCCCTTACAAAAACAGAACCAAATTTCAAGTAATGAAGTATGGAAATCCAATCCAATATTTAGAAACTATAAACATATTTTAACAGAGACTTTGTACATAAGTTCCAGTATTCTATTCAAACTAGCATCAAACTAAGCTCAATAGATCCACACTATTCAAATTTGAATCACTTTCAACTTAGTGCTAGGTGAGGGCAAAGCCCAAAACCCACATGTACCACCTCACTTATACCTGGGAAGCATCAATGTCCAACTCTGCACAAAGAAGTAATGGAAGGTAGGATGTCAGCTGGTTGCAGGGAGAGAGACTGTAACAGGCATTCCTTCCCAGAAGCATGGTGATGCAGTGCAGTGCTCAAGAGCATAGACTTGGGAGCTGCATTGCCTGGGTTTGAATCCCAGCCAACCACTGTGACCTTAGGCAGATTATCTCATCGCTGTGTGCTGTACTTCCTACCCAGTGTCCTAAGTATGTTGCCAGGAGGAATAAGTGAATTAGTAAGTGCTGAAAAGCTATGACTGGCTCAGATAGACTTTCAATAGATAATACCTGCTGAATGAAATGATTAGCTCAATATATGCTAACAAGGTCTTTCTACATGTACAGTCCTGTGCTTGGATTTAGACGCTACTTCCTATGAAGATCTTTAATATGGTTGAGGTAAAATTACTTGATAAGCTTTAAAAAATATGATAGAGTGACCATTTTAGTTCCCAATAAGCCTATGTCCTGTGTACTCACTTTCACATATTTAATCAATAGTAAGTGGGGAATATATACTTATGCTATATTAAGTGCTGATAATATGAAGTGTGAGACATCGTCTCTGCCTTGAAGGGCCTTAAATTGTAGCGGAGGAGATAGGACATAATAAATAAGAACGAAAAAGGGGCTATGTATCCAGCGATAACTGCATGGCATAGATAGAAAGTATATTTATATGTGTACTGATATACAAATGAAAAATTGTTATCTATGTCCTTATTTTTTTTTTCAGTTAAACACGACTGACTCAATTATTTTTCCTGGAATTGCTGTTCCAGTTTTATATTATTAGTCAATGCTTGGTATTTAATTGGTCCACTCTAGCCCAAAATTCTGTTTCTCTGTGATTTGTTTTGTGATTGTCTTGTTTTGTTTTATTTTCCTACTGAATTTCAAAGCAACTGGAGTTCTGAATCTGTGTCTAAGTTCCTTTTTTTTAAAATCTCCAGTTCACTTTGTGCAGTACATTATAAGTATTTAGCACTTCCATTTTATATGTAAGTGCTAAATGTCCAACTCTGCACAAAGAAATAATGCAAGAGACGGTATTCTAGCTATAGAGACGGAACTGTGGGTAGGATCAATTCCTTTACATTGTATATGTAAGTGCTAAATATATACATATTTTGTTTAATAAATATATAGGAGAAAATTTATTCTGCAAAACCAAGTCTGAATCAAACAAACCTCTTTCCAATTTAAAATATATAGAGATTCAGTTCAGTTTGCATATCTACACTGGAGGAAGATGTAGACAACTGGTAGAAGGCATGAAAGAGAGATATAAGAGTGCTGCAAGGTTTACAAAACAGATTTTATAAAAAGCTAAAGAAACTGGTATTGTTTAGCCACAAAACGGAATCTAATGAGTGGATGTCCCTCAACAGGAGTTGTCTGGCAGATCATTTCCACTGGAAGGAGGGTCCAGGTGATTGGCTTTAAACTATATCCAGAATTGTTTATACCAAAAATTAGAAAAATATATAAACTGTAAAGCACTGCTACTCCACCAGTGGTCTGTGGGCAGACAGCATCTGTGTAGCCTGGGAGCTAGTTAGAATTGCAAACTTGTGATCCCCACCCCAGACCTACAGGTCTGTGTTAACAAGCTCTCCAGGTGACTCTAATAAGTGCAAGGTTCTTAAGCAGTGCGCTAAAGAATCTTTGCTGGGGAGGGTGCACTTGAAATACTCATCAGGGAAGGTTGGGCCTTTCTTTTCACAAGATTGCTAATCTGAATAGCAATCTGACCGAGTGAGTGATTATCTCTGAACCCAATCTAACACAGCGAGTGCTCTATTCTTTAGAAGTGTTGCTTGCCTGACCCCTCTGGACTTCCCAGGCACCCAGCCTGCCTGTCAGCCTTACCTGCTCCAATGATATGGGAACAAGTGAGCGGCTCAGTCTCAGGAGTCTTGAGCACCTTGAGAGCTCACTGCTCAGCAATGGCTGTCAGCTAAAACTTCCAGGAGAAGCAAAAGTACTGAAACCTGTTATAGAAAGAGGGAGATAAAACAAAATGTCAGGAATATAAAGTGTGATACAAGTAGGGAAAATGGGTCAGAAAAAAATTAAAATAAGAAGTATGAACATGAGAATAGAAGAATAAAAAGAGGTGAGCTTATTTAAAGTCAGAATTGGGTTAAATGAGAAGCAAGGGAAAGAAAGGGAATTTAAAGGTAATATGTGAAGAGTAATGGAAAACCTATCTGATGAGATGCTGTGAGTTAAGTGCGTCAGTATGTGTAAAGTGCAACCACGCTTGGCAAACAGTAAGCACCGTATATGGGCTAGTTATGACTGTGACTTCAATGAAAAAAAAGGGGTGGAAGAGTAAGTGGTAAGAAACCACATTAGTTAGCCATGCCCCATGGTTAATACAGGAACAGCCCTTTCTGAAGTAAGATGATGAAACAAATGACTGACCTCTTACAAACTTTCACAGTTAACAGTTCTTACACGGCTAGTATGCTACACAGCATGTATACACACACACACATGCACGCACACACACTTACCACTGTGTATATATATATATAATTATGTAGAAAATACCTGTGGTATTTAATACTTTTTTTGCAAATTGAATAGGTACTTTTATTGGCATGTCTAGGCCATTATTTAAAAAAAAATCATCTTTAAGTTACATGAAGAATAATTTTAAAAATAAATATTTATAGAGTAGCATAGCTACAAACAAATTTCATTAAATTTTTGTTTTAAAATGTAGACATACTTTAAATTTGACAAAATCTCATAAAGATAAAAAAAAAAATCCTCTGTTTTGGCTGACCTAGCATACCTAAACCCAATAGGGTGCCTTCTTAATTACTTCCTTTAATGTGTTGAATTTGGTTTCAGTATTCATTAGAGATCAGACTTTCAGGAGAATTTCTTATTAGTTTTGGCTAAATTATTGATGAAATGTACAGAAAAATAGAAAATATCAACCGATAACAGATAATCTTTTGAAAGTATTAAATGAGAATACAAGAAAGAAAATAGATCTCTGTAGAATCCAGGAATGGAAACGATACAGGATCAGACTAAGTCTTGAAACACACAAGTGAAATTCACCTCTTTCACTGGCCAATGTTGGTATTGATTGGCACCATATGGCTTGCTCAAAGCAACTAGAAACACATTTACTCCTTCCTTCTTAGTGAAGTTACCAGATGCTCCCCCTCCGAAAAGAATATGATTTTTCTCCAATTTAACTTATCCAGAAAATAAAAATCTTAAATTTAAATGTATTGTAGCTTTCCTGATTGCATCATGATTGAGCACACCCAGGAAATGAGTCATTCAAAGATACTCAGAAAGATGCTTTGTGTGTAGTTCCCTGGTACTTATAGAAAACATCAAGAGCGAATTACTCTTTCTACGGTGAGTTTATTAAGAAGAATAACAAACCATGCTCTTTGTTCTCTGGAGAATTTCAGCAATGTGTGTGTGAGGGGTGAGGTGGGTGGATGGTGGTGATATTGCTGACCAGAAGGTAAGCCATGTGGTGGCCACATGCTTCTCTGGTTGACAAAATCAGAGAGTGTATTTCTAGGTCTAGATATTTCCCAGGATTTGGCTTTTCAAGTAGAGATTCCAAGATTATCCAGATACTGAAAACGGCCATTCTATTTTTAATTTATTGTATTCTGGAGTAATGATTCAGTTCAGCATCCCACGATGTTGGTGCCAGTTATCCAGCTGATTAGAGCAAGTTGTTAATGAGTACAAAGTGGAATCACACAGGGTAATTAGTTTTTCAGTACCTTGTACAAATGGCTCTAATCTCAGGACATTCAAAAAATGCATTTTACAAATAACAAATGGGACAGGGTGAGAAAGTAGAACTAACTGGTGGAAATGTATCAATATCCTTAGAGATAAATAAATATATCACATCTGCTTAAATACTCAAGTTAGAAAGTGGGCAGGTTTAGATGACACAGGCTTTAGGCCACTATATGTTTTACTGAACTGTACAACCATCTCCTTCAGAAACCTAAAAGTGGGCACCAATCTCTAACTCTGAGTCCTACTTACACAAGAAGAAGCATCATTCAATGCCAAATACTTAAGGAACTATTATATTCTTAGGGAAAATATACTTTGTTCAAATACTGAATACTTACTGAAATGGAAACTAAAGAGCAATAAAATGTATAAGGTTCGCTTTTGTTGGGGAGGGAAAAAATAGCGTTCCTCTACCTTCCTAGGTTCTTCTGCTGGGGTACAAATTAAATTGACAGAAGATAGATTAACAGGAGAAAAACCATATTTAATTTCTTATGTGCACACAGGAGTCCCACAAAATATGAGACTTGAAGAAGTACCGACGATTGAAGCTTCTATTGCATCTTGAGCTACAGTAAAGGAATAGGGGCATGGGGCTTCTAGTGGATGGTAGAGAGAGGTTGCAGGAGGGTGAGGGGAGCAAATGTATGATTAATAAAGATTGTCTTATTATGCAGATAAAAAGTCTCTTAGGTAATAAAAGTTGTCTCACAGCAGCTCTCTTCCCGGTACAGATACTTTTACTAATGTAGACTTCCTTCATATGTGTAAGTTTCTTTTAAAATGGGCAGCTTTTCAGAGCTACTCCTGTGTCTGCAATTTCCCAGAATAACCACTCAAAACATGCCAAAGAAGCATATTCTGGTCACCTACAGTCACATTTTGGGGTGAAGCCTCCTAAGCCCCAATGCTTTCTTTTGACAAAATGCTTCTATTATGATACAAATTAATTTCCTTGGGCACAGAAGTGTTTATAAAAGGCAGAAAACTGAAAATAACTAGACATTTGGAAAGTTTATTAGTTAAGTCATTGAGAGTCATTACAAATTTCCTTTTTGGGGGTGTGGATAAACAAGAAAATAATAATCTATCAATCAGAGCTGGATTTCAGGAAGTCTAGTTTAAACACTATTTTAAATTATAGATTAGGAAAAAATAGTCGCTCAAGTCAGGGGGAGCAATTAGGATGCTGTTTTAGTAGTCTAGTTCTAGATTTTCTAGACTTGTGTTCTGTAGAACACTCAAGAGATGTTAATTGATGTAGCATCAGAAAAGTGCTTCCATTGTAAAATAAATGTGTAAACCCCTATATATTATATTGCCTTTAAAAGATATTTATATTTTTTAAATCAAGGATTCAGAGAGGATACTCAGCAATAAAACCTAGTTACTTTCATCTGACCCAGTGTCTACCTCCAAAACATATTTGCTCCTGAAGAACTCTTTTCATTTTCTTTGTATGCCTCTATGAACCTTCGATAGACTGCAAGAGAGCAGATTGGAAATACTGGTCTAAGTGAAAGCACACACTAGGATGGTAACAGTGGAAACAAAATAAAAGAGAAATATTTAACATTTTTGAGGAAGACTTATCAGACTTGACTCTGGATTTAGGGACCAGGGAAGAATCAGAGAAGACTGAGGTTTGTAACATTGATTACTAGGAAAATGATGGTATCATTGACATTGATAGGAAAGAAAACAGAGGTGGCTCTGGAAGAAGAGATAACAGATTCGCTCAAAAAATATTTGTTTAGTACAGTTGTGCTAAGCACTGTGCTATACCTGTGCTGGGCACTGGGCCATGGATATGACACAATCCATTTTCTAAAGGAACTTCAAGTCTTCACTCTTCTTTATCATCCAATTAACATTTTTTAAAGCACTATGCTAGATGCTAGGGGCAAAAAGAAATAAAATAAGAAACCATCCTTGTCTTTAAGGAGTTCTCAGGCTGGTAGTTGAACAGTCATGTATAAAAATGATCACTAAACACAAAATACTATAAAAGAAATATGCCAAAATATTTTGGATGTCATTCTGTTGAATTTCAGGAGTGGCAGTGAGCATCCAAGTGGAGTTATCTGTCAGGAAGCTGGCAGCTTGGCCTGGAGTGCAAGAGAGGGGTTATGGTTAGCCATGTTTGTATTTTTCAGAACACTCACTTAGATGAGAAGAAGGCTAAAGGCAGTCAGCAGAGGGGACCCAAGCCCAGTATCCAGTGTATGGGAAGAGGATGAGGAATAGGAGCCCCAAAGATGGAACAGTGAGAATCTTGGATTTATGCAGACAGTGCAATATTAAAGTGGAATTCAAGAAAATGAAGGGGCTCATTTGGTGTGGTCTCAGTCTTCCTAGGAGCATCAGGGGGTAAACTAAAGCAAAGTAAGAATAAATGCTCTTTAACAAGGGATTTATCACAGATCCAATTTTGCAGATAAATCCAAGGAATTTGAAGAGTGAGAGAGAGAGTGGTTCTGGCAACTGGGCATTGCTCAAGAGAGCAGAATTAGAGGGGTAGAAATCAGATTACAAGAGATTTAAAGGCCAATGGATGGTGAGGAACTAGAGGCAGTAATTGCACAGAGCAGTTTATAGACTCTGAGGCTTCTGCTGAAGAAATGATAAGGAACATTAATTTAAGGAGTTAAGTGGCAGGTTTAAGAGTTTTGGTTTTTGCTTTTACTTGGTATTTGGCATAGGAATACTTAAGCACTTGTCTAAGGAGAAGAAGGGACAGGCAGGGCATTAAAGATGCAAGAGACAGAGTTGGGGATGAGATGCAGTGGGATGTTACCAAAGCTTTGAATGGAGCTGTTGTTATCTTTGGAATGAAGATGAACGATTTCCTTCTGTAAGAGTGGAGGAAAGAGAACAGGGTGAACACAGATGAAGAATAGTAAAGGGAAGAGGGAGGGAATTCAAGTTTTTGTTGACTGATATGAAGTGTCTGAGAAAACAAAAATATGAAATTGTAACAGCAGATAATCCCCAGTGTATTTAGGAAGAGCAGAAATAGTTTCATACAAATGCCAGTGCCAATGCCCCTGGGAGTCAACTAGAAGTCACTACAGGTATTGCCAATCATGGTAGTGCTAGGGGAATTCTTGGTTGTGCAGGATTTTTGTCTTGCGCATTTATAGAAAGCTTAGCATCACTGGCTCTTCTCCACTTGTGTTAGTCCATTTTGTATTACTATAAAGTAATACCTCAGACTGGGTAATTTATAAAGAAAAGAGGTTTAATCGAATCACAGTTCTGCAGACTGTACAGGAAGCATGGTGCTGCCATCTGCTTAGCTTCTGGGGAAGGACTCAGGGAGCTTACAATCATGCAGAAGGTTAAGAGGGGGCAGGTGCATCAGGTAGTAAGGGCAAGAGCAAGGTGGGAGAGGCGCTACATTTTTTAACAACCAGGATCTCATATAAACTCAGAACAAGAATTCACTCATTATCAGGAGGAGAGTACCAACATATTCATGGAGGATCCACCCACATGACCGAAATATCTCCCACCAGGTCCTATCTCCAACACTGGGGATTACATTTCAACACGAGTTTTAGAAGTGATAAAGATCCAAACCGTATCAGCACTAATTGCTGGTATTACTTCCTTGTCATTGTGATAACCAAAAAACACTGACACTAATTTCCAAGAGTCCAGGTTGAGAATCACCTTGCAGATGTTAGACAGCCTAACAATACAGCAGATTCAAATGACCTTCCCCAGAGACACTTCAGAACCCAAGATCAGAGTTTAGTCATTTTAAAAGCTTTGATAAGGAAAGAGTAAAATAAATATTTCTAGACGTGCTTTTCCATTCATTGAGAATATTTATGTCATTCCCAATCTATCTCTCTAGGCCTATTTCCAGTAAGAACAATCCCTAAGCACACATAGCATTTTAGAGCTAAATACAGTTACACAGAGTAATTATTGCCAATTCAGACATTTTTATAGGCAATGTACATCTGAACCCTGATGCTAAGTCTGGCCCTGAGCCCAGGATGTTGCGGGGTAGAGGCAGGACCAGAGTAAAAGTACCATGAAGGAGGCTAAAAGGCAACTGGAGAACTTAGCCTCGGGGAGATTCCCTGCTAAGGTCTCAGCTCAGAGCACTAGCACCCAACACAAACATGGGTCAGGTTTTGGGAGTTTGAAAATGCTGCTGCTGACCTGCCTCAACAAACACAGTCCTAGAAATACTGACATAGTAACAGAGATGTCAGTGGAAGACTTCTACCTGCCCATGCAGAGAAAATGCAGCTGCTGACCTGCCTCAACAAATACAGTCCTAGAAATACTGACATAGTAACAGAGCTGCCGATGGAACAGTTTTACCAGCCCATGCAGAGAAAAGGTTTAAGATAGCCTATTATCAAAATAACTCATGGGGACTGATAGTATTATCTCAGAGCTAGACCTCAGCTTCTGCTTATCTGGTTTTCTTATGCTCATTAAGAAAGTCTCAGTATGCCTTGCTAACTTGTCCGATGATGACATTGGCCTTCCCTGACCTCGTCCTATATAGCTAAGCCAATGGGCTTCATCCTCCATAGCTTTGCCCTATTTTGACCCTAGTGTACTGAATTATGGCCCTCAATTAAGCTTGCCAGTGGTTCTTCAGTTGCTATCTCAGTCCATTTCAAACACTTTTCTCACTCAAAATACTGATGGTGATCTCTCTGGTTTTGGTCTCTGCCTATGTTCCCAAAATTCACGGATAGATCTTCTTAATGCAATGCCCTGCCTTCTAATTTTTGTTTGTTAAAGTGAAGTAGCACATTCCAGCCCCCGTAACTATT
Organism: Macaca fascicularis; assembly: GCF_037993035.2. Lineage (NCBI taxonomy): Eukaryota > Metazoa > Chordata > Mammalia > Primates > Cercopithecidae > Macaca > Macaca fascicularis. The sequence goes on along the minus strand of NC_088379.1, from coordinate 159,639,421 downwards.
GATCTGACATTTCCAAATGTCTAAAGTAACCAAGGCATTTCATAAGACCTACATTAATGTGAAGATGGGGCTTTCCATGGCTTTATTTTAGGTGAAGAAATGCCAAGAATAAAGTATAGCTTAATTGTTGCTTTTAGTTAAGTACAAAACGCTAATGAGCTAAAAAGAAAAAAAAAAAGAAAAGAAAACTTGCAGTGTACTTAAGTAGGATCATATTCCAAAATCAAAGACTTCATTCAGAAAAGATTATTTATAAAGAAATAGTAGCATCTACCATACTACCTTTAGGTTTGAATGTTCTAATTGTTGATTTTGAAGTGTAAATAAATTCATTTAATTATTTTGATCTTCTGTTCTCAAACTGTTAAGATATATGAATTTCTAAAGTCAGCTATCAGAAAATGAAGCTAAATAATTACAAAATAATAAACTGATTAAAAGAAAAATTATGTAACTTATTGAAAATGTTAATTTTTAACAAAAACATAACATATTCATGTCAAACAACAGATACATAATTTAGAATTTTACATGCACATAATATCCCATATTTTGAATATATTCCTTTTTTTTTTTTTTTTTTTGTGAGACAGAGTCTCACTCTGTCGCCCAGACTGAAGTGCAGTGGTGTGATCTCGGCTCACTGCAAGCTCCGCCTCCCAGGTTCTTACCATTCTCCTGCCTCAGCCTCCTGAGTAGTTGGGACTATAGGTGTCCGCCACCATGCCCGGCTAATTTTTTTGTATTTTTAGTAGAGACGGGGTTTCGCTGTGTTAGCCAGGATGGTCTCCATCTTCCGACCTCATAATCTGCCCGCCTTGGCCTCCCAAAGTTCTGGGATTACAGGCGTGAGCCACTGCGCCTGGCCTATATTTCTTTTCTTTTTTTCTTTTTCTTTTTTTTTTTTTTGAGACAGAGTGTTGCTCTGTTGCCCAGGCTGGAGTGCAGTGGTGGGATCTCAGCTCACTACAACCTCTGCCCCTCTGCCTCCTGGGTTCAAGCAATTCTCCTGCCTCAGCCTCCCGAGTAGCTGGGCTTACAGGCACCCACCATGATGCCCGGCTAATTTTTATATTTTTAGTGGAGACGGGGTTTCACCATATTGGCCAGGCTGGTCTTGAACTCCTGACCTCTGGTGATCCAACTGCCTCAGCCGCCCAAAGTGCTGGGATTACAGGCGTGAGCCACCATGCCTGGCCTTGAATATATTTCTTATACTTTTTTAAAACTCTTTAATTTTAAGAAAATCAGACTGTTTTGTGAGCAACTGAAATAGACTCCAATTTCATTAATATAATTTTTCCAGCATATGATACAATGATAATAAGATTTCTGACACTGAGGCAATGTCTAAAGAGGTGATATAACATCATATGCAATATTACTACACTCAGTCCTATAATATAAACTTAGTTTTTCTATACTTGTATTTCTTTAAAATATGTCACACTTTGTATTTTAATCACATGGTAGATCATGTTTCTTCCTGTCAAGTCCTACCATTTCTACCAAGTTTTTCCCAACCCATGTCTCTCCCACCTACTAGGTTTAATATTTGAAACATCCAATCGAGCATTTATCCCCAAAGGGTCTCCTATTGACTTCTAGATGCTGCAAACCCTGTCAATTTCACAAGTGTACAAAGAATGGCAATTAAGCAAGACCACCAGTTCATTTTGGAGGATAATGATCATGTCTTCTGTTTTCCTGTATCCTCCAAAATGTGGACAAAAGGTAAAAGTCCTAGAACTGGAATAAAAACATTTGATCTCCTAATTCAAAATCAATACTCAGGACTATTTATAAACCCAAAATATAAATGTGACAATTTAGCCACTTAAATTGAGCCATGCCTTATTATTGATTTTCCTTCAGGTTGCTCTTTATGCACAATATTTTGGAAGTAATCTTCTATGACCTGATCAGTTAGATATATTTTTTAAGTATGGATAGTAGAGAGGATGCTGTGTATGGTATCTTTTTATTATTATTATACTTGAAGTTCTAGGGTACATGTGCACAACGTGCAGGTTTGTTACATATGTATACATGTGCCCATGTGCCATGTTGGTGTGCTGTATACAAAACATCACATTAATAAGCACATATGCTGAAGATGGATTGAGATGACTAGCTAGTTTGAAGTACAGTATCAATCTGATTCTGAGATGATACTGTTTATCGGGTGGCTAGGGTTGGGGATGAGAATGGTGGGGGTTGTGGGATGTAGACTGGACAGGCTGTTGCCATTACAGTGAATCTGTTGATAGTGAATGTCACTCTTCTTGCTTTGATGACATCCGGAGATTCTCTAATTTAGACTTTCCAGATTTAGGTATATCCAATTTAGGATATACCTAAATATTGTACAAGACATACTTATGTATAAAAAGTTACTTATTGTTTATCTGAAATTCAAATTTAACAGGGAGTTCTATATTTTTTTTCTGGCAACTCTAAGTATCTCAAGGGGTATTATGAAACTCTAATAACATTCATTCTCATTCTTTTAATTTTTGAAACTAAGCATATGCTGTATAGGTGCAACTTGCAAAGAGAGGATTAAAAATTAACAGAAAATCAAATGAATAGTGTTAGGATATTAATTTCAATAGACTTCAAGTTTTATGAGGTCAAGAAACTTGACTATCATGCTCACTGATATAACTGCACTCAAAGCAATGTTCTAGGGAACGGTAAAGGCTAAATATTTTTGAGTGAAAAATAACAGAAATACATATCTTAAGTTTTTAGAAAATGCAAATTCTTCTCTTTTATCATCAGCAATAAATGGCTGACTAATCCATTCTTTTAGTTACCTCACCTCAAATAACTTGGCAGCAGCTACTGGTGAAGCTGAAGTCCACAAACTGGCTTTGGCCGCAATCCAGATATCTTTCCAGGTGTAGACAAAGTGTACATGGAGCCACTGTTTATAAAAATACAATTATGGGCACCTTTAATAAGAATTTGTACTTTCATTCTTTTCAGATTACAAACTCACTAGACAATAGAAATTTAGGTCCACTCTGATTTTTACATATCAATTTTACATAAGGAAAATGGCTTTTACAGTCCACCTAAAGGCATTTACTAGAAGATAGCCTCATTATTCCCGGGATTTCAGTAACGAGATAAGTGAAGTTAAAAAGGAGGAAGAAGTCATAAGGGAAGGATCTGACAATTTCCAGAAAGAAAAAGAAAGAAGAAATTTTAAGAGGGAAAGATAGTTTTTAAGTATATATAAATAAGGAAAACATATGTGAATAAAAAATAGAAATATGGTGATAATGAACAAATACTGTACTATTTAGAGAGCACTTAGAGAAAAGAAAAAGGGAGCTGTTAATAAAAGACCAATAGAATGAATAAATTAATACTATGAAATAGGAGTAGATTTTCTGATCTCACATATGTTTAATATATTTCTTTTTTGCCAAAATGAATAATTATATTCAGAGTCCCAGCTTATCTGAAGCATACATTTCTTGTTTGTTTTGTTGGTAAGAAAATGGCTTTGAAGCAATGGACTAATTAATATTATTGAATACAGTAAACACAGATTTTATTTAATTGTTTGGATACAAATGAAAACACTAAATGACTGCAATCAAGTTTACAGATGGGCAAAAGTGTTTTTGGTAAGCAAAAGCACACATATTGGTGCAGAGTTGCCTTTGTCCTGCTTCTTGCATGGGCCAGATCTTCCAAGTGATGTGTGAGTGAGCCACTTGGTAGATCTATGAATGGAAGACAATTAAAAACATATACAAAAAAATAAAAAGATGGTCCTATGGAGTGTGGTTGTTCTAACATTGAAGTTACAGAGAGCAGCTTAGTTTGTCAAAGTTAGACAATCCCTTTTTGGAGGAATCTTCTCTCAGCACACTACATAAAAGACATGTTTCTTTAGCCCTTCGAAAACACCTAACATTTATGAGGCATAATTAAGTGTTTTGCTTAAGAAAAAAAGTCCAATTTTTATGTAAAGCCAATAATAAAATGAGAGAAGTGGAAACGTTAGTTGAGATATTTGTACCATTCTTATGAATAGCCCTGCAAAATTGCTAGAAAGGAAAAGAGATCTATCGTGTCAAGTAAACAAATGGGAAGCTTAACATTTTTTGTTTTTTTTTCTTTTATGATATAGGAGTAGATTTTCTGATCTCACATATGTTTAATATATTTCTTTTTTGCCAAAATGAATTATTATATTCAGAGCCCCAGCTTATCTGAAGCATACATTTCTTGTCTGTTATGTTAGTAAGAAAATGGCTTACCATTTATCATTATAAAAACAAAAAATAATTTTTTTCACTATAAAAAGAAAAATTCTTTATAGAATTCATGGAAATAATTACCTTTTGTCTACATTCTAAATTCACATCTCATCTTTATGGGAGACTAAAACTTTCTAAATTCTCACTGAGGTTGAATAGCATTTACTTATGCAGAGAACCATACAATGAATACCAGTTCACAAGATAAAAAAATATGCAAAACCAGTAAGACCTCCTTATTTTGAATTAGTAAGAAAGCCATTCCAAACAAGTGGAAAAAAGCCACCCTCAGTTATAAAATATCCTTAGAGCAAATTTCATAGGGATACAAAAATTAAAATTAAGCTCAGAAGCTCATGGACAATTACAGTGTAAGTCCTTTGAATATATAGGCAACCCTCCCTTTGCACAGTTCAAATATGCACAAATTTTAGTTATTACAAATTAGTTGAATAATACTAGGCTCCCAAAAACATGATTCCTATTTTAGTTACCATAATATATTAACTGGGTATAATTGCATAACTATTACAGTTCATGCACACACAGCAAACCATGTAGCTGTGTTGCTTCTTTGTCTCCCAGTGATAAACTCACATGACATTTTACAAAAATGCAACAGAGAACCGGCCAAGAAAGACGAAAGTGCACCACTAAATGTTACATGAAACATTGGAAGTAAAATCCGAATCCGTTGCAAATGGAATTATAGAAGAAAGAGCAGACAGCGAGAATGTTGATACTGCTGACCTTTTAGAGACTAGAGAAGGCAAGTTTATCCATGTAAATGAGGAAAGTAATTGTGACTAAAAGGATGAAGATGTTCCGGAGGTAGTGATGCTAGCCAAAACAAATAAACAAACAAAGCTTCACATTAAAGCAATTCTCGGAGATATTTCACAACATTTAAAAGCACAGAGGACAAAATGTTGGAAGTGGATCCAAATGTGGAAAGGAATATGAAAAGTCAGAGTGGATCTGTGGATTTATTTTAGCTACCTAAAGCTGACTGTAAAGGCTGAGAGCTTTGCAAAGTTCTCCCTCTCTTTCTCATGTTAATGGAAATTAACATTTCCATTTCGTGACTACTTTCCACAATGATGATTGCCTTTTCTGTACCCTTCCCACCTTCTCTAGAGTGTTAGATCTCCCCCAGCTAGGATAAGATCATTTCCCTGAAAGTCTCTCTCTCAAAATCCAGTCTAAAATTTTAGACTTCCAGTTATGTAGGCCTATCTTTGATTTATGCAACAATAACCTTTATATTTGCTTTGACCAAGGGGAATATAGGTCATCATTTTTTTCCCCATGAATCTCAGTCTAGTCAGTATCTTCCATGAACTCAACCCCAAGCTCACACATGTATGCTACACTCAGGTTCTTACCAATCACAGACCTCAGATTAAACTATGTTAGTACTTCCTGTCAAAGTAGTGTACATACTTCCCATATCATATTTATGTCTACCAACAATATACTAGGAGATAGAATCAGTAATGAAGAATGAGAAAAATAATTGATTTTGCAGAAAATATCAGGTAGAGAAAAGGAACATACATTTTAGGTCATCATCTATCCTGGGAGCATTTGTATGAAGCCAATATCTCCAGTGTAAAGGTGAGATTTTCGTGAAAGAATTCAGCACGTTCCCCATTAATGTGGATAATGACTTAGAAAAAAAAAGTTAAAAAAAATTCATTTGCTCCCATCCCCTAGCTAAGAAATGGGAACAAAAGAAGATTTTATGAATAAGAAGGTTGGCACCTATCATTTAGTTTCATGGGAATACTAATTGATCAGTTCTTCACTCTTAATTGGTTTTGAAACTTTATGAAAGCTTTGTGAAGCTTTAAGAAATCACATGGAGTATATTGCTCTGTCATTCTACTTAGTGTCAAAAAAATAAAATAAAATAAATAACCTGCATTCAACCTCTTCTCTTCTGCTTCTGGACAAGCACTCCTTTCTCAGGAGTTCCTGACTCTGCTTGCTGATGGTGAAGAGAGAGTGGCAATAAACTCTATCTGATAGTCTGGGACAAACTCTGTTGCAGAAGCCCTGAGCCTGGCACCAGAATCAATGACTCTTTGTTTCTCGTGGGCTGGTGACTGATGCCTGCCTCATCAGTACAGTCTCCCAGGAAGAGCATTTCCAGCTTCTTCACCCTATCCTCCGAGAATTCAATCACGTCTGAGGCACACCTTCTCTCATGTGCCAGGCCCACACAATGGAGCTTTCTGTGCCAAAAGCAATGTCAGCTTCATCTTTTTGTCAGGGTGTGGTGAACCTGACTCATGCATTGATGTACAGTCAACTCACATGGTGACAGGAATCTATAATAGCATGTCTTCTAAAGTGACTTATATGACTGCATTAGTTTATATAATTATACAAGAGGAGAACCATGTCTTTTTCTTCTGTGTCCTAATATCTAAGCACAGTCAGTGCCTCCAACATATATAAGCTCTTATTAAATGTTATACTAAACTGTATACTTTTTGTTTGCTGTGTTTCAGGACTGACCCTTGCAATTAACTTTTGATCATTGCAAGTGCTGTGAGAACTGGAACCAAGTTGCGCAGAGTAGGCAGGCAATACATAATTGCATTTATCAAATCATTCATCTTACCATTCTGTATATATGACAGGACAATTTTTATTTCTGAGCTGTTCCACTTAAACAAATAGTATCTTCACTCTCCTCCTGTGCTGTTCATTCTATTTAAAACAACTACTTAGCTTTTCTTGCTTAATGTTACTAAGGCAAAAGGGGTTGATTGAATGGTGCCGCTGTACTTTTATATACAGAGAATCTGCCATTGGAAGTTCTAAACAAAGCTTAGATTCCTGACATAATAAGTTTTATTCATTTTACAAGGTGATCTGGCAAAAACAGAGGCAGCAATCCTGAATACTATTACTAGGTACTTGCCTACAGGGTCTCATTCAGGATGTGCTCTTTCCAAATGTTAAGAAATATACTGAGGCAGCAGCATTTAAATATTTGCCCTGAGATACTATCAAATATATCCAGATGGAGACATTCAGCAGCAGTAAATAAGGTTATCCATTTCCCTATTGTTTATGCCTGTGAGGAACAGATGAGTGGCTCTAACATTTTATTAAATGAGTAAAGAAAAGCCTTTTGAAAATCAAATAATAAAAAAGTTGTAAATCTCTTTTAAAAATTAATGTTCCATCCATGCCATATACTGGAAGATTAATAAGAAACTCCTTATTAATTTGTTATGGCCTAAATTTCTTTTTTTTTTATTTTTAAAGTTTTTTTTTTTATTATTATACTTTAAGTTCTAGGGTACATGTGCACAACGTGCAGGTTTGTTATATATGTATACATGTGCCATGTTGGTGTGCTGCACCCATTAACTTGTCATTTACGTTACGTATATCTCCTAATGCTATCCCTCCCCCGTCCACCCTCCCCACAATAGGCCCCGGTGTGTGATGTTCCCCTTCCTGTGTCCAAGTGATCTCATTGTTCAATTCCCACCTATGAGTGAGAACATGCGATGTTTGGTTTTCTGTTCTTGCGATAGTTTGCTGAGAATGATGGTTTCCAGCTGCATCCATGTCCCTACAAAGGACATGAACTCATCCTTTTTTACGGCTGCATAGTATTCCATGGTGTATATGTGCCACATTTTCTTAATCCAGTCTGTCACTGATCGACATTTGGGTTGATTCCAAGTCTTTGCTATTGTGAATAGTGCCACAATAAACATACGTGTCCATGTGTCTTTATAGCAGCATGATTTATAATCCTTTGGGTATATACCCAATAATTGGATGGCTGGGTCAAATGGTCTTTCTAGTTCTAGATCCTTGAGGAATCACCACACTGTCTTCCACAATGGTTGAACTAGTTTACAGTCCCACCAACAGTGTAAAAGTGTTCCTATTTCTCCACATCCTCTCCAGCACCTATTGTTTCCTGACTGTAATGATTACCATTCTAACTGGTGTGAGATGATATCTCATTGTGGTTTCGATTTGCATTTCTCTGATGGCCAGTGATGATGAGCATTTTCTCATGTGTCTGTTGGCTATATGAATGTCTTCTTTTGAGAAGTGTCTGTTCATATCCTTTGCACACTTTTCCATGGGGTTGTTTGTTTTTCTCTTGTAAATTTGTTTGAGTTCTTTGTAGGTTCTGGATATTAGCCCTTTGTCAGATGAGTAGGTTGCAAAAATTTTCTCCCATTCTGTAAGTTGCCTGTCCACTCTGATGGTAGTTTCTTTTGTGGTGCAGAAGCTCTTTAGTTTAATTAGATCCCATTTGTCAATTTTGGCTTTTGTTGACGTTGCTTTTGGTGTTTTAGACATGAAGTCCTTGTATGGCCTAAATTTCTAAAAACTCTATTTTAAAAATCTGCAGATGGCATTGATCAGTAGCACTACCCACTCCTTTTCCATCATGGCACATTTTCATCATTTTTCATGACCAAGGAGACTGGATCACCTCACATTTCAATAACATCATAGAGACCCAAAACTTAGCATCCATATTGTCAATAATCAAGTTGATGTGACCCCCACAAATGAATTCATCAATATAAAACATTATAATTTGTTATTGTATCTCCTCAAATTCTATGCAATTAGCCTTTAACAGCAGAAGATAATTCAGGAAGATTAGGGTTCAGACAGATTATAAGGGCAAGTTCAAAAACTCCTATGTAGGATATATTTTCTATGGCTTTTGACAAAGATGAAGTAATCCTAGGAAGGTGTTTTTGACAAGACCATGAGTCTCACATTTTTTTTTATTATACTTTAAGTTATAGGGTACATGTGCACAACCTGCAGGTGTGTTACATATGTATACATGTGCCATGTTGGTGTGCTGCACCCATTAACTGGTCATGTACATTAGGTATATCTCCTAATGCTATCCCTCCGCCCTCCCCCCACCCCACGACAGGCCCCGGTGTGTGATGTTCACCACCCTGTATCCAAGTGTTCTCATTGTTCAGTTCCCATCTATGAGTGAGAACGTGCGGTGTTTGGTTTTTTGTCCTTGCGATAGTTTGCTCAGAATGATGGTTTCCAGCTGCATCCATGTCCCTACAAAGGACATGAACTCATCCTTTTTTATGGCTGCATAGTATTCCATGGTGTATATGTGCCACATTTTCTTAATCCAGTCTATCATTGATGGACATTGGGGTTGGTTCCAAGTCTTTGCTATTGTGAATAGTGCCACAATAAACATATGTGTGCATGTGTCTTTATAGTAGCATGATTTATAATCCTTTGTAATCATGGATTACAAGTAATGGGATGGCTGGGTCAAATGGTCTTTCTAGTTCTAGATCCTTGAGGAATTGCCACATTGTCTTCCACAATGGTTGAACTAGTTTACAGTCCCACCAACAGTGTAAAAGTGTTCCTATTTCTCCACATCCTCTCCAGCACCTGTTGTTTCCTAACTTTTCAATGATCGCCATTCTAACTGGTGGAGTCTCACATATTTCTAATTGGAGTTAAAGGAGACAATAGAAAAAGAAAAGAAAATACTTAGAGAGACAGTGGTTTATAATCTTCCAGAATGAATGAAAGAGCAAACTCTCTGATCCAAAAACAAACAAACAAACACCACAGTGAATTCCAAACAAAGCAAATAAGAATAAATGCATACCTAGAAAGAACATGGTGAAACTACAGAATGCCAACAATAACAAGAGCCTTTAAAGAAGCCAGAAAAAGATATTGCCATCAAAACATTGCCAAACTGACAGCTGATTTTTCAGCAGCAATAGTGGAATAATCAAAGTGTTTACAACTTTAAGTTTTCAGATAACTATCTTTCAAAAACAAAGGAGAAATAAACACAATTTTAAAGACTATTTTTAGGGCAGTTGTAAAATTGACAGTAAAATTGAGCAGGAACAACCCTGCACACGTACAACCTCTCCCACTATCAACATCTGGCATCAGAATGGCATATTTGTTGCAATTGATGAAATTAAGTTGGTACATCGTTATCACCCAGAGTCTATAGTTTACATTAGGGTTCACTCTTGGTGTTGTACATTCTGTGAGTTTGGACGAACGTAATGACACATATCCACCGTACAGAATAGTTTCACTGCCCTAAACATCCTTTGCGCACCACCAATTCAGCCTTCCTTTTCTGCTAACCCCTGGCAATTCCTGATCTTTTACTGTCTCTATAGTTTTGTCTTTTCCAGAATGTCGTATAGTTGGAATAATACAATATGTAGCCTTTTAGATTGGATTTTAGCAATCTGAGTTTAATGTACCCCATGTCTTTTCATGGCTAGGTAGCTCACTTCTTTTTAGTGCTGACTATTATTTCATTGTTGGAAGGTACCACAGTTTATTTAATCATTCACCTACTGAAGGAGACCTTGGTTGTTTCCAAGATTTGGCACTTATGAATAAAGTTGCCATAAACCTTCATGTGCAGGATTTTACATGGATATATGTTTTCATCACCTCTAGGCAAATATCAACAAGCGCAATTACTGGATCATATGTTAAGAGTATGTTTAGTTTTGTAACAAACTGAAAAACAGTCTTCCAAAGGGCCTGTACCATTTTTCATTCCCATCAGCATTGAATGAGAGTTCCTATTGCTCCACATCCTCGCCAATATTTGGTGTTGTTGGAGTTTTGAATTTTGACCATTTTAATAGATGTATAGTGGTATTTCGATGTTTTAATTTGCATTTCCCTGATGACATACAATGTGGAATTTCTTTTCATATGCTTACTTGCCCTCTGTACAACTTCTTTGGTGAGATAATGCTTAGTTCTTTGGCCCATTTTTTAAAAATTGAGTTGTTAATTTTCTTTTGTTGAGTTTTAAGATTTCTTTGTATATTTTGGATAACAATACCTTTATCAAATAGGTCTTTTGCAAATATTTTTCCCCCAGTCTGTGGTTTGTCTTCTCATTCTCTTGATACTGTCTTTTTCAGAGCAGAAGTTTTTAATTGTAATGAAGCCCAATTTATCAATTATTTCTCTCAAGAATTGGGCCTTTGGTGTTGTACCTAAAAAGTCACCACCATACCCAAAGTCATAAGCTTTTTCCTGTGCTATCTTCTAGGAGTTTTATAGTTTTGAATTTTACACTTAGGTCTATAATCTATTTTGAGTTAATCTTTTGTGAAAGGTGTGAAGTTGTCCCATATTCTTTTTTTTTTTTTTTTTTTTTGCATGTTGATATTCAGTTGTTCCAACACCATTTGTTGAAAAGATTGTCTTTTGTCTATTGAATTGCCTTTGCTTCTTTGTCCAAGATTAGTTGGCTATATTTGTGTGGGTTTAATTCTGAGCTCTCTATTCTGTTCCATTGATCTATTAGTCTATTGTTTTGCTAAATACCACACTGTCTTGATTATCAAAGCTTTATAGTAAGTCTTGAAATTTGGCAACATCAGTCTTTTGACTTCATTCTTCTTTTTAAATATTGTGTGACAATTCTGAGTCTTTTGCCTCTTCCTATAAGCTTTAGAATCAGTTTGTTGATATCCTCCAAATAACTTGCTGGGATTTTGACCAAGATTGCATTGAATCTATAGATTACATTGAAAAGAACTGATGTCTTGACAATTTTCAGTTTTCCTATACTTGAACACGGACTATGTCTCCATCTTTTTATTTCATTGATTTCTTTCACTGTAGTTTTGTAGTTTTCCTGATGTAGATCTTGTACATATTTTATTAAATTTATACCTAAGCATTTTATTTTTGGAGATGATAATATAAATGGTATTATGTTTTTAATTTCAAATTCTGTTTGGTCTTTGCTAGTGTATAGAAAAGCAATTGATTTGTATATATTAACCTTCTATACTGTAACTTTACTATAATCTATTAATTTGTTTTGTTGTTGTCATCATTTTTTTTTTTTTTTTTTTTTTTTCTTTTTAGAGACGGGTCTTGCTCTGTTACCCAGGTTGGAGTGCAGTGGCACAATCATAGCTCACTGCAGCCTCAAGCTCTTGGGCTCAAGTGGTTTTTCTGCCTTAGCCTCCCAAGTAGCTGGGACTACAGGTGCACACCACTGCACCTAGGTAATTGAAAAAATTCTTTTTGTAGAAACAAGGTCTTGCTTTGTTGCCCAGGTTGGTCTCGAACTCCTGGCCACAAGCAATCCTCCTGTCTCAGCCTCACAAAATGCTGGGATTACAGGCATGCACCACTGTGCCTGGCCCCAGGAATTTTTTTTTGATGTTGTTGATTCTTTCAGATTTTCTAGATAAACAATTATGTCATGTGTGAATACAGACAGTTTATTTCTTCCTTCCCAATCTGTATATATATTTCCTTCTCTCATCTTACGGCATTAGTTAGAACTTCCAGTATCATCTTGAAATGTGAGTGGTGAGAAGGGACATTCTTGCCCCGTTCCTGATCTTGGCAGGAAAGCTTCTAGGTTCTCAGAAACAAATTTTTTGAAGACAAAAACGGAGATTTCTACCAACAGATTTATGTCAAAGAAATTTTTTAATGAAAGATTTTTGTTTCCAAAATGAAAGAATTTTGGAATTTTGCTTTGGTTTATGTGTCTTTGTTTTGTTTCACCTGCCATTCTCTATTACTGAAAGTTGATGGTGGTAGCTGAATAGTCCATGTTTTCTTGGTTGCTTATTATATTCTTTTTAAAAACAACAATAGTATTTTATTGGGTACCGTTTACATATGGCAATATGCAGAAATACTAAGTGTACAGCTTAATGACTACACAAACAAATATGTGTAGAGATATATATATACACACATATACATACACACTAATAAAATTTAGGTAATGCTGATATTCTAATATTAACAAAGTACACTTTAAGGATAAAAGCATTAAAAGATTTTCTTGATCTAAAATAACGATGAAATAAAAACCAAGGAAAATTACAGATTAATCTCCTTTATGAATATATATGAAAGTCACCAAGGAAATATTCACAAAATAAACTACACAACGTACTTCAGGCTCAAGTTGAATTTGTTTCAGGAATGCAGGTTGATTAAACGTTCTCAAGTTTATTAATCTAATACTACCTTAACAAACTATGAAGAAAGAAAACATACAATTATCTCAATATATAAGGCAATTATGGAGAAAATTTTAAAAATTAATTGGAAATGCATTATCGAGTTTCAGGTTGGACAAAGGACTTACATGTGAAAGGCAAAACTTTAAAACTTTTAGAAGGAAATAGAGGAGAATAAATTACCTCATAATAAGTAGCAATTTCTTTAACAAGACATCTAAAACAAATCATAAAGAAAAAGGTTAATACATTGAACTACATTAAAATGAATAATTCTATTCATCAATAAACCCCAATTTGTGACATATATACCTAGCAAAGGATTAGTCTCCAAAATATATGGAACTCAAAAGATAATTTTTAAAACTCAAAATCACTGAAAAAAAGACAGACAACCTAATAGAAAAAATGGGCAAAAGACACAAATGGGTATTTTCCAGAAAGACAGCGGGACTGGCAACAAACATATGGGGAATGCAAATTAAAATAACATAAAATACTACTTGTACCAATCACACCAGCAATAATTACAAAGTTGGATCAGTAACAAGTGTTAGACAGATTCTCAAGCAATAACAGAAGGCAAGTATGAGTACAGTTGGCCCTCCATATCCATGGGTTGTATATTCGTGGATTCAACCAACCACGGATAGAAAATATTTGGAAAGAAGAGGGTGCTTGCATTTGTACTGAACAAGTACCAACTTTTTTCCTTATCATTATTTCTTAAACAATACAGCATAACAACTATTTACATAACATTTACATTGTGTTGGGTATACTAAGTAACCTAAAGATTAAAGTATATGGAAGGTTATGCACAGGTTATATGCAAATCCTATGCCATTTCTACATAAGGGACTTTATAGTATCTGTGGATTTTGATATCTATAGGAAGTCCTGGAACAAACCCTCCACAGATCCTGAAGGATAACTGTATAAATTAGTACTGGAAAACGAGTTGGCATTATCCAGTAAATAAAGTTAAAGGTGTCCATGTCCAATAACGCAACAATTCTACTTCTAGGTAGATAAACCTAGATAAACTTTTGCATATGAATACCAGGAGATATACAAGAATGTTCAAGGCAGGCATGTTTGTAAGAGCCAAGCAGACACACAAATAAATAAAAGTCTATAAAAATTTCAATATTCATCCAAAGCAAAAATAAATTATGCTGTAAATTGTAGCATATTCATAAAATGGAATACTCTTTGGTGATGAAAAATGAATTATTCCTACATGCCTCAACATGAACAAATCCCAAAAGATAATTTTTTAATATACATTTTTATTGCATATATTTAAGGTATCCAACACGATGTGATGGGATACATATAGTTACATATAGTGAAGCAAATTAACATATCCATAATCTCACATAGGTACCTATTTCTTCTTTGTTTCTGTGGCAACAGTAACTAAAATCTACTCAGCAGGTTTCCCAAATACAGTGCAATTTTATTGCCTATATTCTTCATGATGTACATTAGATCTCTAGTCTCATTCAGTTCACATATTTGACCTTCATCTCTCTATCACCTGCCCATAAAAACAGTTTTATTCTCTATCTCTGTATATTTGACTTTTTCTTTTAGATTTCACAAATAAGCAAGATAACGCAATATTTTTCTTTCTGCATCTGGCTTATTTCCCTTAGTATAACATCCTCCAGGTTCACTATGTGTGGCAAATGGCAGAATCTTCTTTTTCAATATTGAATAATATACGTTCAGTGTAAGAGAACTATATGTATATGTATATGTATATCACAGTTTATCCATTTGTCCATTAACGGACACCTAGGCTCTTTTCACATCTTGGCTATTGAGAATAGTACTGCAATGAACATGGGATTGTGGATGCCTTTACGAGGTGATTATTTCATTTACTTTGGGTCTATGCTCAGAAGAAGGATTGCTGGGTCAGATCATGATGGTTCTCATTTAAATTTCTTTAGACATCTCAATATTATTTTTCATAATGGTTGTACCAATCTATAACCCTACCAACAATGTACTAGGGCTCCCTGTTCTCCACAACTCCACCAACATTTATCTTTTGTTTTTTTGATAACAGCCATCCTAATGGGTGTGAGACGATATCTCAATGGTTTTTATTTGCATTCTTCTGACGATTAATGATGTTGGGTGCCTTTTCATATATCTGTTGGCCACTTTTATGTCTTATTTGGAGAAGTGTCGACAAGTGCTCTTTTCCCATTTTAAAATCAAGCTATTTGATTTCCTATTTATTGAGTTGTATGAGTTCTTTATTAATTTTGGATATTATCCCCTTATCAGATGCATGGTTTGCAAATATTTTTCTCAATCCATAGGCTGTCATTTTATTTTGTTGGTTATTTACTTTGCTGTACAAATCTTTGTAGTTCAATGTAATCTCATTTATTTATTTTTGCTTTTGTAGCCTGAGCTTTTTTTTTTTTCATTTTTTGGTGGGATATTCAAAAAATTATTTCCAAGGCCAATGTCCAGGAGCTTTTTGTGTTCTCTTTAAGGAATTTTATAGTTTTAGGCCTTATATTTTATAAATTTTGCATATGTGTGGAAATTCAATTTTCTCAGCACTATTTATTGAAGATCCTATCCTTTTCCCACTGTATCCTCTTGGTGTCTCTGTCAAAAATTAGCTTACTGTATATGTTTGAATTTATATCTGCACTCCATTCTGTTACACTGTGTCTGTTTTTGTGTAAGTACTATACTGATTTGTTTACTATAACATTGTAATATAATTTTAAATCAGGAAGTATGATACCTCCAAGTTTTTTCAGAAGACAATTTTTAGTGAAAAAACTGAGGTATGGAAGGAAACAAACAGCATGATTCTACATATGTAAAGTTGAAAATTATGTAAATTTAAGCAATAGATTGTTTAGACATATATACACTAGTTGCAAAAACTATAGAGACAAGGAAGACAACAACAAACATAAAATTCAGGTATATTAATATTAGCAGCCTGAGGAGAAAGACTTGCAACTCATATTTATTTTTAACCTACTCCTCTCCCTGCCCCCATTGTATAGACATAGTTAAGCAGGGAACTCAGTGCATTGCAAATTGGACACTGAGAAAGTATTAGATAAACCCGTTTGTGCTGACTTTCCCTGCTGTTTTCTTCTGATTTACTTCTTGACTTCATAAAATAATTTTTTTTCACAAAGCATGGAGTGGTACTATAAGTAAAGAATATTTATGTTTTCAAACAATTCTTCAGTTTCTCTTCTCTTCCCTCATGTAGTTCTACAGTCCTTCTAGTTGTTTTAGAAATCAAAGCTGTGCTAAGAACAGCTACCTTGAATATTTCAATAGCGCCTTTTCAAAAGCTGCCTCTCTGAACCCTTCAGATGAAAAGGAAATCATTTGGTCTTTCAAGTGACCTGATTGAGACTCTACATCTGACAAATCCAGCTCATAATTTGGATGAAACTGTCCATGATCTCATCCATAATCAGCATAAATTTTTGTGGTATGCTTCTTTTCAGTAGATGCATTTCTAAATAATACCTGAATCCCATTTTGAAAGAACTTATTTCATATGTACCAGAATTATTGACTATAACTGTGAGACATAGACTTCCAATTATGGGTTCATGCTACAGTTTATAATTGCACCATACATTTCCTTTTGTAAAAATACGTATTTTCCTCATGTCTATTCTTCTTGGAGCTCCACTTTTCATGAAGAGTATCTCTGCAAGAAGAGAAAGCTGGTTTCTCCATCAAAGCTGAGGAACTGGCATGTCAGTGTTTTGTAGGATCTGAACATTTTTCAACAACGTTTGGGTCTTAATCCTAAGAAAATAAACAGAAGTTAATATGAGTCAAGCAATATAGACCTCTTCTTTGGAGCATTCTTGTGCTTTGGTGTTTAACATAGTCAGTGTCTGGCAGGTAACTAAAGTCAAAAAGAAAAATAGGGAGATTATCTTTCAAAATATAGTCATGAACTGATTTGTCATAAAATTTAGTATGTAATGCCAGAGAAAAAGCAGAACTATGTATAATTCACGGTTATATACTTCAGTTTTTTCTTTGCCACTTCTTAGATAGAGTATATAAATTCTCTAAAACATGCAAATTAACTCATTTATGTAATTGATTACTTATAGTTAATAATTATGTAACCATTTATTTTAAAAGGATACTGTACCCACTTCTGAAAAGGCTTCGGGGCAGTTTACATATTAACCCATAGTTCAAAGGCACATTATCATGTCTCAGTACTAAATGAATTAGACCCTGGAAAACATAAAGGAGGTGGTACTATCAAAGACCAGTTATGGTCGGAGTTTTTTGAATGGCTCCCACCTCAGACACTACCTCCTCCCTGCACTCTTAACTGGAGGTTGCTTGTACTTGAACCTTCCACTTAACCACATGGGTTGGCTGGGCTGGTGGGCAGAAGCAGGAAGAACGACATGGGCAAGAGTGTAGACTTTGCAGATGACAAACTACCTGGTTTAGACACCGTTAGACTTTGGGCAAGTTATTAACCATCTCAGAGCCTTAGTTTCCTCATTTGTAAAATGGGAGTTATGGCATTAACCTCACAGATGAGAATTACATGAATTTAGTAAATGTACATGTAAAGCACTTAGAACAGAACCAGGTACACGGTAAGTGCTAAATAACTATTAACATTTGCTCATTCAATATTCTTCAAATGTCCTATGAAAATCCTTCTTCCTTTGAAACTTATGCCTCTCAAATTCACCATTGCCATCTTTTCTTGTTGTTCTTATCATTTCCTGACATGGTTTATGATTTTTCTCTCCCTCCCAAATCTACCATAATCCTGGTGTCTTCAGTGTCCGTGTGGATGACCTTTGCAATACCCAGTGCCTTCCCTTCTTCAACATCACTGACCTTCATCTCCACACATATATCAGCAACTCACCCCTTCCCCTTCATATTACCTGGAGCTACTCCACCTGTTCAGACTTCTTTCCATCAGCTCCTACAATCCACATTGCTCCAATCATACCTGCTTATCCTCCACAGTTGTGAAGCCCCATCCCTCTCTTTCCTCTTCTGGTTTTACTTCCTTCATCCTGCTTTGGTTTAGCTCTTCAACCTGTCTCTTTAAACAATACTTTCAACTTCTCACTCTTCTTGCTTTCTTTTCCTTCTGCAACACTTACCCAAATGTGGATTGATCCATCCTTCTTTGCTCCTAAAACCACTCTAAGTAAATCACTCGACCATGTGCACTAGAACCATTAACTCTTGGTCTGTGCCCTCACCTGAGCCCTTAACACACAGTCTGGCAGCCTCCTCCATGCCGCTAGCTAGCTCTGTGTTTCTTTGCCAACCTTGCACTCCCCTCTTTGCTGAACTCTGATATACACTCACCAAGTTCTAAACCATTTCCTAAGTATGTCTCGAATCTAAAAGCCTCTTTACATTGCTTCTCTGCAGCACATCAACTCAATTGGTCTCCTTTCCTCTTCTCCAAAATATTCTTTCTGTTGCCAAAGTGATCTTCCTAATATGCAGGTACCATCATGTTCAGCACATACTTAATATCCTTCAGTAACTCCCTCCCTACTGTTTGCTGAATAAGTCTCACTCATAGCTTGGCCAAGGTGCTTTGTGAGCAAGCCTCTGTTTACCTCTCTTACATTCCCTCCCAATTCTTCTAACCTGCACCCTATGCACTCAATTACTTGTACTTCCTCAGCTGTGTCATATTCTGTCGCATCTCCGTGTATCTCATATGCTACCTTCTTTGCAGGGAATACCCTGTTTTTCTTTATCTACCTGGATAATTCCTACTGTCTTTTTGGGTTCATTCAAGTGTTACTGCTTGTCAGCTCTGGTACAGAGTCTTCCCAAACCCTTCCTCTTAGAACCCACCACCAGGCTGGTTGAGTATCTCCCTTTGCTCTTCTGTAGTGCCGATCTCTATGAAGTACTTACCATGCCTGCCAGCAATTGGCACACAGGAAATGGCTAGTAAATGAATGAATAAGTTAAGACATCCCATTTCCATAAACTAACAATAAGAACTATCAAAGCATTTCATTTTACATGTGCGTTTGTAATAGAGATTTCGAAAACTGTGGAGCTGGTTTTGGTAGGGTATGTATTACAGAGTGACTGATACTCCAATTATCTGGTTCCTGGGCAGCCCAAATGCTCAGGTAACTATCTTAGGAAAACCAAAGACTTGACTGAGAGCTACCACTTTCTGAACAATGCTGGGAGTCCAACAGTTTCTTAGGCCCCTGGGGTTGTCTTCTCATTCCCCTCCTGGCAGCAAGATGGCTTCAGGAGCTGTGGCATCACATCTCTATGCAACAACACTTAAGAGTCAAACAAAGCTCCGTTTCTCTCTTGTGTTTCTTTGTTAAAGAGGCAACAGAAATCCTTTCCCAAACTCCTCCCCAATCTGTACCATCAGAATATTTTTCTCCAATCTCACAGCCAAAACCAGGTCACATTCCAAACCTCTAAACTGGTTACAGAAATGGAGAATGGGGGCAGATCAATGAGGATTTACTTGAATCACTTAAGGGTCTAGGGCACTAGTACACAATTAAGGTCTGTCCTCAAGGACATGGAGAGAAATGACAGTTGAATAGCCAACTCTCAGTCTTTGCTAAAACAAGTGACATAGTAGAACAAATATTGGATTTAGAGTCAGGCACACTGTAATTGGATTTCCATTTCTGTTGTTTCCTACTTGTGTGACCTTGGGCACCTTCCTTATCTCCCTGAGATTCAATCTCCTCATCTATAAGATGAGGATACCAAAATCTAATTTTTAAGATTACCAAGAAGATTAAATAAAATAACATCTATAATGTTGCTAACCCACAACGAACATTCATTCACTTAAAAATATTTTTGGACACTTACTATGTGCCAGGCACTCTGCCAGGGATATAGGGGTGAATGAGACAGATATGATCCTCCCTTCGTATAATTTATTAACAATTGATGTTAGTTTTTTAAAGTTTTCTAATTTTGCCAAGAAGTTTAGTCTTCTAATTTTGCCATGATGAGGATGACAGCAAAATCTAACTTTTTAAAATTTATTTCATTTCATTTCATTTCATTTCATTTCATTTCATTTCATTGAGACGGAGTCTCGCTCTGTCACCCAGCCTGGAGTGCATTGGCACGATCTCGGCTCACTGCAAACTCCGCCTCCCAGGTTCACGCCATTCTCCCGCCTCAGCCTCCGGAGTAGCTGGGACTGCAGGCGCCCACCACCATGCCCAGCTAATTTTTTTTTTTTTAATTTTTAATAGAGACAGGGTTTCACTGTGTTAGCCAGGATGGTCTTGATCTCCTGACCTCATGATCCGCTCACCTTGGCCTCCCAAAGTGCTGGGATAATGGGCGTGAGCCACCGTGCAAGGCCAAAATCTAACTTTTAAGATTACCAAGGAGATTAAATAAAATAACATCTATAATGTTGCTAACCCACAACAAACATTCATTCACTTAAAAAT
This sequence comes from Macaca fascicularis, assembly GCF_037993035.2. NCBI lineage: Eukaryota > Metazoa > Chordata > Mammalia > Primates > Cercopithecidae > Macaca > Macaca fascicularis. The sequence continues at coordinate 159,618,610 of NC_088379.1, read as the reverse complement.
ATTTTTTGAACACTTACTATGTGCCAGGCACTCTGCCAGGGATGTAGGGGTGAATGAGACAGATATGATCCCCTCTTCCTATAATTTACTAACAATCGATGTTAGTTTTTAAAGTTTTCTAATTTTGCCAAGAAATTCAGAAGCACTTTGATTACCTTGACGATCAAGTTTTAAAGAAACCTAATGTCTCAGACGTGCTTACAGCTTCTGAGATTTTATATTTAATGTGTGATTCAAAACTTTTTTTTGCTTTATTCTATTTAATTAAAAGTTTCCTACTAGTTCAACCATTGTGGAAGACTGTGTGGCAATTCCTCAAGGATCTAGAACTAGAAATACCATTTGACCCAGCCATCCCATTACTGGGTATATACCCAAAGGATTATAAATCATGCTGCTATAAAGACACATGGACACGTATGTTTATTGCAGCACTATTCACAATAGCGAAGACTTGGAACCAACCCAAATGTCCACCAATGGTAGACTGGATTAAGAAAATGTGGCACATATACACCATAGAATACTACGCAGCCATAAAAAAGGATGAGTTCATGTCCTTTGTAGGGACATGGATGCAGCTGGAAACCATCATTCTGAGCAAACTATCGCAAGGACAGAAAGCCAAACACCGCATGTATCTCACTCATAGGTGGGAATTGAACAATGAGAACACTTGGATACAGGGTGGGGAACATCACACACTGGGGCTTGTCTTGGGGTGGGGGGAGCTGGGAGGGATAGCATTAGGAGATATACCTAATGTAAATGATGAGTTAACGGGTGCAGCACACCAACATGGCACATGTATACATATGTAACAAACCTGCCCATTGAGCACATGTACCCTAGAACTTAAAGTATAATAAATAAATAAACAAATAATAAAAGTTTCCTGTCAAGAAAATGAAAAGACAAGCCACAGACTGGGAGAAAATGTTTGCAAAAGATATATCAGATAATAGGCTGTTACTCGAAATACAGGAATAAATCTTACAATTCAGCAACAAGCATATAAACAATCCAGTTTTAAAATGGACCAAAGAATTACACAGACACCTCACCAACAAAGGTATAGATGGCAAATAAACGTTTGAAAAGATGCTCCACATCCTGTCATCAGGGAAATGCAAAATAAAGCAGCATCGAGATACTACTGTAAACCTATTAGAATGTCCCAAATCCAGAACCCTGACAACACCCAGTGCTGGTTGAGGATGTGGAGCAACAGGAATTCTCATTCATTGCTGGTGGGTATGCCAATGATATAGCCACTTTGGAAGACAGTTTGGCAGTTTCTTACAAAACTAAACATTTTCTTAGCATATGATCCAGCAGTCGTGCTCCTTGGTATTTACCCAGAGGAGCTGAAAACACATGTCCACAGAAAAGCCTGCACATGAATGTTTATGGCAGCTTTATTCATAAGTGCCCAAAGTGGGAAACAACTAAAATGTCCTTCAGTAGGTGAATGGAAAAATAAACCGTGGTACCTCCAGACAATAAAATAATGTTCAACACTAAAAGGAAATGAGCAATTCGACCATGAAAAGGCATGGAGAAACCTTAAATGCATCTTCGGTAAGTGAAAGAAGACAAACTGAAAGGCTCCATGTGTACATATGATTCCAACTATGCAACATTCTGGAAGGGCTAACCTATGGAGCCAGTAAAAGATCAGGGCGTGCCAGGGTTTAGGGGAAAGGGGGAAATGAATAGGCAGAGCACAGATGGTTTTTAGGATAGTGAAACTATTCTGTATGATACTCTAATGGTGGAGACATGCCATTATATGTTTTTCCAAAGCTATAGAGTGTACAATGTCAAGAGTGAACATTAATGTAAATTATGAACTCTGGGTGATAATGATCTGTCAATGTAGATTCATCTGTTATAACAAATGTATCACTCTGGTGGGAGACGCTGATAGTGGGTGAGGCTGTGAGTGTGCTGGGGACAGACAATATATGGGAACTCCCTGATAACTTTTGCTCAATTTTACCATGAACCTAAAGCTGCTCTAAGGAATAAAGTTTATTGAAACAAAACACAATTATCAGAGACATTTGTATTTTTGTGAGTATACTGTCACTATGAATACCATCCTGTTCCTAACCTAAAGATGACGGGCAAAGTGCAATTTTTAGAAAGTGGACAATGAAAACAATATCCAAAACAACCTTATAAGCCTAGAAAAAAGTTCAGATACATATGGTCACCTTATCTGAGTAGTCATGTACCTGGTCCAGAGTCAAGGCAGATGCAATTCACAGGAAGGGTTAACCTCCATTTAGTAGGAACAATCAGGTAATTAGAGTGACCCATTCCCCAGCCAGGTCCACTGAGAGTTTTTCCTCTTTTATATCAAATAAACAACATAGTTAAGAGGGATTATCAAGATACATTTGCTATGTTTTGGTGATAAAACAAAAAAATGTTCTATTAATCACAAACTCTATCCCATTACAAAAGTTTACTGTTTTGAGTTGGACTGCATTATTTTTCAGCGAACACTCACTCCCTCCCACCTTTTCCTCAGAGCAGAATATGTTTTTCTACCTTTGGGCTTAGCTATGTGACGTGCTTTGGCCACTGGAAATTAGCAGATGTGACGCAAGCAGCAGCCCTCAATATGGTTGAGTGGTGGACACATTGTGTTGTTCTCCAGTGATCTGCCTGGAGAGCAGGGCCTTTTTGACCTCTGGCCCATCATCCTAAGTTGCAGAATAAAAAATGTAGAGGTGACCCAAACCCAACCCCAAACCTAGAAACAAACCCAGCCAACGTGCAACTTGAAGCAGAGCTGCCCTGCCCGGCTGAACTTGCATCAGCCCAGCTGAAGTTGACTGTGAGTGTGAGAATAAGTGCTTGCTATTGTGAGCCACTGAGCTGTGGAGAGTTTTGCCATTATGGTGGCAATAACTGTTTTACAGCTATAATCAGAAGTGTAAAGGTCAGGTTGCTATGACTCCTCTAATAGTAATGGACTTGGCTCCATTTACCTCACTCTGCACTGCTCTATGAAACTAGGGATTCAGATTTCAAGGTGTTTTAGTGCCTTGAAGGCCCAGGGTATCCCCATCAGATCCCTGTGAAATTTGAAGGGAGGTGGAAGGAGACAGAGATGGGTGTCCCTGGGGTTAGTGAAGAGGAGCTAGAATTTGGGACTTCTAGGGCCATAGCAACAATGGGAAAAATAGTGGAAGAGACTATACCTGCATTCAGGTTAGCAGGCATGCTGTTCGGCATTTACTTAAAAAAACGGGATGTCCTCCTTTGGAGGAAGATGTACAAAGAGTTATTTTAGAACACAGGTAAGTTATGTTTTTTAACAGCCAACTGTTGAGATCAGCAAAATTATAACCTAGGAAAAGTGTCACTTTCGAGGTAAAAACTGCATATATTTAGAGAAATGATACACTGTATATGCTTGCAGTGGGAATGTCAATTGGTCTAAACCCTTTGGAAAACTTTGGAGTAACTGGGAAAACAAACACATATTGGGTAAAGTTGAAGAAGATCGTATCTTATGAGACAGTGGTTTTGCTGCTGGGTATGTACCATAGGCCAATGGGTCTCAACAGGACTGGTGCCACACCTGGGAGGCAGGTCTGCTTATAATAGTGATGGAGGGTGTGTGCGTGTGTGTGTGTGTGTGTGTTACTGCCATTTAATAGGTAAGAGCCAGATATCCTGTATGTCCTGAAATTTGGATGGTCTCATTGAAAAAAGAATTGTCCTGGGTCCTTCATGACTTTAGAAGGATTAGTAGAACATTTATATAGATGGGAAACCTGATTATAATTATCTAAGAGTATAATATAACCCTCTTTTAGATATAAATAATAAGTACTCTGTAAGGTCTTAATTGTATGCCAAATTTTTCAGAGATGCAACTACTAAATAAAGGCAGCCTGAATTGTGTTTTGTTCAGAACGTTACCAAGAGTTCTTCACATCACCAATAGTTGCATCACTTGCAATGTTTGAGTTACCAGTCTCACAATCTTCTATCACTCTTCATCTGTGAACTGCCTCATCATGTCTCCTAATGTAGTGTAGTGTATTTGTGGTTACTGACATATTGAAACACACATTATTTTATTAAAATTACTGTTCTTACATTTTTACTTTATATCATAGAAAGTATATTGCAGTGATTTTTTAAAATGTGTGAAGATAAGTTATGAATTTCATTTCAAGATAGTAAGTGGGGTGATACAAAATATTTATTAATAAAGAGTACAGGTCTGATTGTGGTAAGAACTACAGCCCAAGATTAATTCACGTATGTGCCCAAAGGTAACATTAGGTAGAATTGTGTTCTCCAATACAATAGTTATTAATCTCATTAATTAAAACTAAACAGACTAAGAATGTGATTCTTCAGTCATGCTAGCTACATTTCAAGTGCTCCATAGCCACATGTGGCAAGTGGCAACAGTCTTGTTGAGTGCAGATATAGGACATTTCCATCATTGCAGAAAGTTCTTTTGGACATTTGGCAACAATATTTATGGTATCAAAAAACTGGAAACAACCTACAAATATCTCACTTATCCATTCCCCTTTTAAGAAACAGGGGACATGAAAGAATGGATAAGTAAGGCAACAGGGGACAGGGAAATGCATGAGTAAGTGAGATATTACACAGCAATGAAAATGAATGCTTACGTGTATCAACACAAATGAATCTCATAAATAATGAGTGAACAAAGCAAAAAGAAGACATGCATTTTTAGAGCATTTAAACATAAAATAGTACTATATGTGGTTTATGGATCCATATATAGCAAAGATATTTTTAAAATGCATGAGGTTGATAAATAAAATATTCAGGTTAGCAGTTACCTATGGCAGCAAGGGAGGAAATGGAGAGGAGTAAAATGGAGGTTTACCTGCAATGGTAATGTTTCATTTCTTCATGGGTGAGGAAGGCATACAAGAATTCATTATTCTTTATATGTTTTTGATATAAAGAATATAAGTTTTTAATATATTTTTATATATTACATATTGCAAAATAATTTTTTCAGTGAAGAAACATTCATGAGCTCCTAAGGGCATGGAGACCTGTTTTGCTCATGGTTCTATCCTTAATGCCAAACAAAGTTCCTGGCACAGAGTAGATGCTCAATTAATATTTGTTGAATAGTCAGCCAAACATATAAAGTAAAACTTCACATATTATAGTTTGGACTCTAACACAGATGTAATGTGCTTCCATCCCACCCAATCAGGGTATCCAGTAACATAAACTCTTTTTTTTTTTTAAGAGACAAGGTCTCACTCAGTTCCCAGGCTGGAGTACAGTGGTGTAATCATAGCTTACTGCAGCCTTAAACTCCTGGGCTCAGGTGATCCTTCCACTTGAACTTTCAGGTAGCTAGGACTACAGGTACATGCCACTATGCTTGGCTATTTTTTTTGTATTATTATTCTTATTATTTTTGTAGAGACAGTGTCTCACTATGTTGCCTGGCTGGTCTCAAACTCTTGGCCTCAAGCGATCTTCCCGCCTTGGCTTCCCAAAGTGCTGGGGTGATAGGTGTGAGCCACCATGTCTGATCAGAAACATTTTCTTAATCATGCATTAAAGTTACAAATATCTATTAAGGGCCAGCTATAGGGCAGGAGCTCCTCCAATGTTAGGGATACAACAATGAACATTAACTAAATACGGCAGGAGAGGGAATACAGATAATAAAGAAAAAATAAGTACAGTAGATAGTAAGTCACATGGAGACAAGTGCCCTTAAGAAAAATAAAGCTGGAAAGGGAAGGGGAAGAGAAAACGTTAGATGTTAGGCATTATTAAATAGGGTAGTCAGGTTGTTCTCTTTGAACATGTGACCTTTTAGCTAAGATTTGAAGTGAGGGAGGGGGTGATGAGCATCTGAGTGGGAGGGAAGAGCGTATACAGACCTCAAGGCAGTGGCTGCTAGGAAAAAGAGGCCGGCAGGGCAGAAGGAGTCTGAGTGCCTGGGGGAGGGTCAGAGACTGGGCAGAGCTTTCTAAATCACTGTAAGGACTTTGGCTTTTATTCTATGTAATACTGAGGATTTGCAGCAAAGGAATGACATCACCTGGCTTACATGTTTAAAGAATCACTCTCTTTTGAGAATGAGTGATGGTAGGGAAGTAGAAACAGGGAGACCAGTTAAGATATTATCACAGTCATTCAAGTCAGAGATGATGGCAGCTAGAACCAGAGTAGCAACAGAGGAGGTGATAAGAAGTAGTCAGATGCTTGGCTTATTTCGAAGATGTGGGCACAGCTATCATGTCTCCAGGGTATGAGGAAAAAAAAAAAAAAAAAGAGCACTCAGGGATAACAAGAAGATTTTTGGCTTGGAGCTGCCATTTGCTGAGAAGAGGCAGGGAGCTGGTTGGATGGGGTTGGAAGTGCAGTTCAGTTTGGGAAGTGTTAAGTTTGAAATGTTTACTAGGCACCCAAATGGAGTTGCTAAGTACATAGCTGGTATATGAGCTTGGGGTTCAAGGGACACGTAGAGGCTAGAGGAATAAATTGGAGAGCCATTGGCATATAGGTGGTATTTAAAGGCAAAAAATAAGATCAGATCATCCAGGGAGTAACTGTAACTAGCAAAGAAGAGAGGACCAAGGGCCATGTCTTGAGGCACTGTAATGTATAGAAGTCAGGAAAAGGAGGGGGTGGAGGATCAGATAATGAGGTAGTAGACATCCATGCAAAGGCAGTGCCTTGGAAACCGAGTTGAGAAAGTACTTAAAGGAGGGGAGGAGTGACCAACTGTGTCAAATTATGCTCAGGATTTAAGAGGATGACAATAATAGACCATTGTATTAAGCAAAATGAAGGTTATGGAGGACCTTGGCCTGGGTAGTTCTGGAGGAGTGGTACAAGGGGTGTGAGACGCTTCTTGTACAGGGCTCAGGAGAGAAAGGAATAAAAAGATAGACAACTCTTTTGAGGCCATTTTCTGACTAATATGACTTTTAGACAGAAAGAGAATCCATGTATTCCTGACTAAATAGACACCAATACATACTGGAATCCAGAAATCTAAACATATCATATCTTATCTCAAAAGGATAGAACACAAAGCAGCAAGAAAAGTTCACTTAAGTATAAGAGTTTTCTTCACTTTCTAGAAACGAAAAGAACCACCCAGAGAAACTGTCTGAACTAGGGATCCTGGTAGAAGAAATACTCACCTAAGTGAGTTGATCAACTTTCTCTAATTTTATGTGATGTTAAATAAGCCTCCTTTAGTTGTCATTGAATCAGATTTTCCTACTTGTACATTAGTGATTGGAAAAATAGATTAGCTCAGCTCTATTATGTTATTTGCTAGAAAAGCCACTTATCTCATGAGAACTTTAACCCCAGGGACCAATTAACCTGTCGATTTATCCAGGATCAATACAGATGATTCTCAGATAAGTCAAGCTTAACATTCAAGAATCACGACAGAAAACCAAGTGTGGTCATGCGTGCCTGTAGTCCCAGCTACTCAGGAAGCAGAGGTGGCAGGATCTCTTGAGCCCAGGAATTTGAGGCTGTAGTTGTGCAATGACTGCATCTGCGAGCAGTCACTGCACTCCAGCCTGGGCAATATAGCAAGACCCTGCCTCTTAAAAAAAAAAAAAAAAATAGAACCCCCAGTGAGCTCAGGAGAGTTAATAAACAAGATGTGCCGGAAGGACAGGCCTCCGACCCCTACACCTGCCTCCTCTCACCTTTACTCAGCCACTGTCTAAGGGGAAAGACTTACATGTGAAAGACTGACTTTAGCTTATCATCAGAAACACTTTTGGACACCCTTCAACAGCTGCTGTCAGACCAAGAGCTGAAGAAAAAAGAATAGACAAAGCAATTTCCTTCTTACAGTAAAATAGTTTGCTAAGTTATTATAATATAACCCCAGCGCAGTCCATTATAACAGAGGGTTAATTTTCTAACATAAGGCACTATTAGCTCTTCAAAAAATACAAGTTAAAACAGTGTCCAGAATTTTTCAGTAGGAATCAGTAAAGGAAGGAATACTTTTACAATTAAAAATTCTTATGGAATATGAGCAAATTATTGTTAGAGCTGAGAAAGCTGAAAGAGCTAAGAAGACAGACAATTTTCATCACATTTACAGAACTGAATAGTATTTATTGGATACATTCTTTCAATTTAAGTATTCCCTTTGTAGAATTAACTATTTTAACAGACAACAAAAATCTTAAAATGTGTTGAAGACAGTCTTTTTTTTTTTTTTTGGTTGCTTTTTTGATGAGAATTTCCCCTTGCTCCAAAAACCAAAATGCAATCAGATATTTGTAGTCTTTTCCTCAAACAGAACATTTTCACATGAGCTCTTTATGTCGAGAGTAGAAAAAAATGAACTTTTTGTTCTCTCTGAACATATACACCCTCTAGTGGTTCTAGAATTTAATAATAATAAAAAAAAGAATGAGAAATAACTGTATGAGCTAATAACTCGAATTATAGACTCTAGAGAGAAAGAATGCCTTAACCCTCATACAGTGCTGGTAGGAAGGTAAATTGGAGGAGCCACTATGAAGAATAGCTTGGAGGTTCCTCAAAAATCTTGAAATAGAATTACCATATGATCCTGCAATCCCACTGCTAAGTACATATCCAAAAGATAGGAAATCAGAATATCAAAGCAATAGCTACATACCCATGTTTACTGCAGCACTATTCACAATAGCCAAGATATGGAATCAACCGAGGTGTCCATAAGCAGCTGAATGGAAGAAGACAATGGGATACTATTCAGCCATAAAAAATAATAAAATTCTGTCATTTGTAGCAACAGGGATGAAACCAGACGACATTATGTTAAGTGAAACAAGCCAGGCATTGAAAGACAAACATCGCATGTTCTCACTCATGTGGGAGCTAAAAAATATTGAACTCAGAGAGAGAGAGAGTAGAATAATAGTTACCAGAGCCTGGGAAGTGTAGTTGGGAGGCAGGGGATAAAGAGGGGTTGGTTAGAGGGTTCAAAAATACAGTTAGATAGAATGAATAAGATCTACTGTTCAGTAGCACAATAGTGCAACTATAGTTAATAATAATTTAATGCATATGTAAAAATAACTAAAGAATGGAATTGAAGTATTCTTAACACAAATAAATTCTTGTGGTGATGAATATCCTAATTACACTGATTTTATTATTACGTTATATGCTTGTATCAAAATATCACATGTACCCCATCAATACATACAACTAATATAGATCCATAATAATCAAAAATTATAAATGCCTTATAAAAATATTGCAAAGAGGGAATTATAAGAAAATTAGGGTTTGGCATATTAGAATATACTAGTCTGCATATTAAGTTTATCTTTGAATGTTGTCTCGGTATCTGTGGATTTGACACATTTGTAAAAGTTAGGGGAGAAATTAAGAAACTATTATCTGAGGAATAATCATAAACTTATTTAAATCTGAAAAGAGAAATTAAACATTCATTTGTAATGTAAAATACTTATATAAGCATTCAATATTTAAGTGCATTCCATGTTATATAAAGAGTATACTAGCATTCAACATTTATATGTATTTCACTTTATACTATATATTCACTGTGTTCTAATACCACAAATTATAGGGCCTTAGAAATCAACCAGTCTGTTTTCCTCATTTTACAGGTAAGAAAATTGAAGCCGAGGGAAGTTAAGTGATTTGCTGAAGGCTGCAGTCATGCAGTGGTAAGATCAGAATTCAGATTTCTTGAATCTCAACAAAATGTTTCTCCCACTACCCCAGAATGATGAAGTAAAAAGTGGTACCCACAGCAAAGACTAAAATCCAGACATAAAAATAAATAATTTCATCCTTCTATGACAGAGACTAATAAGGGGACCCAATTTAGATTGGAGAACTTTTCTCTGCAGACCAAGAAGAGACTAAGTAAAGGAAATAAGCGGTTCAGGGAGCAGGGAGAATGCAAAGGTGCATGAGCTTTCTCACTGCTGAGGTGAAAAAGAGACCATCTTAGAAGAACTGAAAGATGGCCTGGAGTGTGGGGACCAGGACAGAGTCCCCAAAAGGCTCTGGGGAGACAGACAGGCCTGCCCAAGCAGACCGTGTAGGCCTGGACTGGGTTTATCCTCACAGTAAAAAAATTCACAGACAGATGTTAAGCAAAGGGGCCATGTGACTATATTTTGACTCTTTAAATTTTTTTGCCCTTGAATATACAAACTACATATACATGATCAAAGTCAGGAAAATAGTATACATTAAAAATTATCTCCCTCTTATTTCTGTCCTACAACCTCCAAGTTCTCTGTCCTGGACCAAATAACTTAAATGTCCATCAGCTGGAGACAGGTACATCTGCATATAATGTGGCTGTTAAAAGGGAAATTAAGAGGAATGAAGTCTATACTCTATTTGGTTAGGAACGCACAGTGTAGAATGGTATGCCTTGCTAGCCACCTGTGTAAAAAGTGGAGGCATTGTATAGAATGCTACTTTTTGGTTAAAAAAAAAGGAAGAACTGTACGTAAATGCTTGCCCATGCATAGAGTACCTCTGGAAGGATTTGCAAGACAGTGTTGACCCTTGGGAGGGGAATCAGTGACTGGGAGTTGGGGTGGAAAGCTGACTTAATTCTCATTCGATTTTCTGTTGTCTCTTTGAATCTGTGCTATGTGCATGCCTTTTAAAAGCTTAGAAAGTAAACACATAAAGAAAATCATTCCTCCCAGCTTCTTCCACACATACTGTCTCCCTCTTATTCCATTCACCTGCCTGTGGGAAGCTGGCCCAGCCTTTTGCCTGCTGTGCGGCCTCCACCCTCAAATCTGCACTCACTCCCTGATTACATGACCCTAGCCAACCTCCACTGTCTGAATTAATTCTTCACCAATTGATGTTAATCCCTTTTAGAAATGTTACATGCCTCATGGGAAAGCTTCTGCTTGAACTCAACCCTGCTGATAATCTTAATTTATTCTAACAACAAATTACACCATTCAGACTTCTGTATATCACTCTTGCTTCCTATTCTTTCTATTCTGTCATCCCAAGTTTTCCTTGCCCATGGAAAACTGAAAACTGTAAGTAACTATTATAAAATGTTTATGATAAAAAGTAACTTGATTTAAATTTCAGTAGTAAAGCTGAGATAATTTTAGAGTTGAGGCTTGATAGGAACGCCCCTTTTGAAAGACTGTGAGACCAAAGTGCAGGAATGAGTTGACCATGTGTACCTTTGATCCCTGAGAAACTGCCTTGTCCTAACATGTTCTGTTGCAGAAAAGGAAGCGGCAAAAACACATTTTAATGATGCATTCTATATATATAGAGAGAGAGAGAGAGAGACAGAGAATACGTATACTATTGGCATCTCATTACCTAAAGTTAATCTACAGAAGTATCTATCATATTATCAAACTACAGGAATCTGAAGCTTAGCACTCTCCACAAAGTAGTAATTTCCGTCCATAGTATTAGCCTTCAATTTTGGTTCTGTTGAGTTCAGCTACATGTTTTAAATTATTCTATTTATCTAAATTCAGAAGACAAAAGCTTTTTTTGAGTGATACTTCCCTTCAACCAAAATGGGAGAATGCAGAAAACTGTTAAACCAAGGACCTTTCTTAAAGTGTCTTCCAACACACTTATGGGATCAGTCATAATATTTATATATACTCAAGCACTTTGAAATCTCAAGCTGTTTTAACCAGCTGTCATGTTGGTGTTAAACTTCGGTCATTTTAATGTGAAACAAAGGTCAGCAGCGAGTTTGTCTTATTCTTTTCCTATTAGTGAAATCCTTTATAGCTACTGAACTCTGCTTAAACTCCCAACAAAGTCACTAGTGCATACTCCTGTTATCTAGGTCACATGGAATATTATGATTGTTCACAAACAAAGTACACAGAAGAAAATTAAAAACACAAATTAGTATTTAAAGTATTATAAACAGCCAAACATACAAGCCTTTACATATTTGGCACTGATTATAATGACACATGTATATCTAAGACTAACCTCTTGTATGTACACAGCATCAATTCAATTGTCTATGTATCTAAAATAGGACAGCATAGATACTTCTTCATCGTTCATTCTAGAACCTATACTGTAAAGATTATTTCAATTTTTGTTAAATTTTTGGTCTTTAAAATAAAGATATGTTATTTATTTTTGAAGCTCATTCTCTCAGTTTATTGTTTAATTACAAAATAATATCTTTTGTCTTCCAATATGTATCCCTGATTTACCTGGAGATTTTTTCTAAATTTTTAATTCTGACCATAAAGAAAATTAGCTAATATTCATCAGGATAGTAAATTGAACATAATTATTTTATTATAAGGGTTAGCCATCATATAAAAAGTAAGGGCTTAGAATTATGCATTAAAATCATGACAAATGAGGAACAGTATTTGAATATACCCATTTAGTTCCCTTTAAACGAGCTTTAGCCCGTCTAAGAGATACATTCTTCTGTATAGTATTTTTGCCATCGTTGGCACCTAGTTAATTCATCCATCCATTGACCATAAATGCATTGAGCACCTACTATGAGCCAGGATCATTCTTAGTGCTGGAAAGCCAGTAGTGATTACAACAATAACTTACCCTCTGAGAACTTACACTTTAAATGAAAGAAATAAACACATGAACAAGTAAGTAGTAAATTACAGACTAAAATAAGAAGGGTAATAGGACAGAGAGTGACTAGGGGAGGCACTATTGTAGTTGTGGTGATGGATGCTGGCCTCTCTGGGGAGGTTGCATCTGAGCTGATACCCAATCATGAGATGTCAGAACAGCGCTTTCCAGGGAGAAGAGGCAGCAGCAAGAACAAGAAACCTGGGCTTGCATGTTCAAATAGCAAGAAGGCAGTTTATTAGGGGTGAGAGGTGGCAGGTGAACTCAGTGAGATGGGCATGGTCCCTCTGAGGAGGGCTCTGTGGCCATGGAAGAAGTTTGTTTTCTGCTCTAATGGCAGTGGGACACCACCACGAGGTCACTCTGGACACTGTGTGGAGACAGGCTGCAGGATGTCGCAAAGATAGTGACTGTAGGAAGATCAAAAGTTTTGGAGCAATCCAGGCAAGAGAGGAGAGGGATTTAGACTGAGGTTTAGCACAATTATGTGTGTGGTGTGTGTACGTGTGTTGGGGGGCAGGGTAGGCAGTACTGGAAGCAGTGGGTGCTGTCAGAAGATTATTGAACAAATGAACCAGTATGGATACTGTGGAACTGACTTTGAAGATAAAGCCAACAAAATTGCCACTGGATCAGATGTGGCTTGTGAAAGAGAAGAGTCAGGGATGATTCCATGGGTTTTGGTCTGAGCAACTAGAAGAATGGAATCACCTGTTACTGAGGGGGGAAGACTGTAAGAGGCACAAGTTTTGGGAGTAGGTAAGAATGGAGAGCTTGATTTTGGACATGGTGGATTTGAGGTACTAGATATCCAAGAGGAAATGTTGAGTAGGCAGTTGCCTACATGAATTTAGAAGCTGAAAAGGGAGGTTGTGGCAGAAAATATACTTCAAGGAGGCACAGACTTTCATGAATCCCTTTGAAAGTCTGTTAAAACCCTCAGATTCCTTCTCTGAATATTTTTTTTTTTTGAGATGGAGTCTCACTGTGTCACCCAGGCTGGCGTGATCTTGGCTCACTGCAAGCTCTGCCTCCCTTGTTCACGCCATCCTCCTGCCTCAGCCTCCTGAGTAGCTGGGACTACAGGTGGCCGCCACCACGCCTGGCTAATTGTTTTTTGTTGTTGTTGATTATTTGTTTGTTTGTTTTTAGTAGAGATGGGGTTTCGCCGTGTTAGCCAGGATGGTCTTGATCTCCTGACCTCGTGATCCACCCCCCTCGGCCTCCCAAAGTGCTAGGATTACAGGCATGAGCCACTGCACCCGACCTGAATAATATTTTTAATGCATAAAATAAAACATTTTTATATTTTTGGTGTATCTAGAATTGGTATAAAAGGAAACAAATTATAACAAAATATGTCATCAAAATATTTTAAAAGTTACCCTATAGTAAAATACATACCTTTAATTAACACATTAAATAATGAGATAAATCAGTGAGCATAGTAACTACAGTTACTTCAAAGCAGTCACACCCATACTTATTTCAAGATATCTGTAAGAAGTGATATGAGATGCAAATATCTGTAGATTTTTAAATTGGAGATACAGTCACAGCTACAGCTAATATTCCTATGGTTTGACTATCTAGGTTGACAATTGCAAGAAATGCTAAATTTCATCTCCGGGTCAGTGAAGATAAAGAAAATGGAGAAATGTGGGCTTAAAGAGGAAAGCAGTTACACGGATGTAGATCCAGATAAGTTTGTAGATACGATGATGATGGGAGAAGGAAGACATTATCTTCTGTTGTTTTCATTTTCTTAGTGAAATATGATGCAAAACCACCAGTTGGGAGTGTGTGAAGGGGGACAGAAAGGAGATAAGAAACAGTGATCTAGTCCTGCAGGTGAGTGAATGGATTTGAGCTACAGAGTCAGACCCATAAAGGCCATAGATTCATGGTCATAAATTAAAATAAGGTCCCATCAGTGCAGTCATGTTTTTATTCAATCAGATTTGGCTGCTCAGGTGCTGGCCACAGTTGGCTGGCAATCTAAATTATCTTTCAACCTAAGTTCATATGCGTGCATTTATCATCAAAAGGCCCTGAGAAAAGATGATGAGACATGTCTGTTTCAGTGTAGTTTTATGTCTTTAGTTTTTAAATTATAAATAATTCAAACACTGGAAACTGACTAGTCCACTGGGAGCAGAGAAGTTCATTGTTAACAACCGGGGTGCATATTAGGAGAGTGTGTGCACCTTGGGCTCCTGTGGCTGATGCTGCGAGGAGCTGAGTGTGAACATAAAAGTTTCAAGTTTAATGGGACCTGCAGAGGCCAAAAGCTTGTGGCCAGTCCTGTAGAATACAGCATACACCAAAGCAGTCCAACAGGAACAAACACCACCCCATCTGACAACTTTTTATACTTTTGCACGATTTTGAAAATGCTTGTAAATTTACCCAAATCACAGTCATCCTATTTTAATTTATTTACAGATTAAATCTGTATGAAAATTTAAAAGAGACAAATAAATCATCAAGAAATTTGCGCCTGTTTAAATATCTTCGATCTTATTCCTGTATTTGGCAAATAATCTCTGTGTACATGCTCCATTTCTTTATCAAGTCTTTTATTTACATGTTTGTTTTAATGTTGTTTTAGAAGTCCAGTTCCTTGATAAGGAGTCATGTCTGTATTTGGAAAAACCCAGTGTTTCCTACTGTATCCTGCATCCAGGGAACATTAATCACCAGCATTTTCAATTTCATATAAAGTAAATTTAATTTTCATATGAAATACCTCCATCTCAGTCACTGGGTTCTATTTTATTAATTAATAGTTCTAATATGCCCATAAAACAGCTACTTTATCCACTTGGATAAAAAGTAGTTAAATTTACCATTTTAAAATGAAAGCAACAGTTTATAATAGTTACTCAAATAGAGGCTTTAACTGGTTTGCAGAAGAGTTAATATAGATATCTTTTATCTATCACACAGTACTCAGCCACAGTCAAAGTGGAGGATGCAAAGGTTGGTCATCAAATTGGGAAGTAAGAGGATACTGCTGAAGAGAAAAGCCAATATAGGTTTCAGTTATATATCCACAGGCAGATACTGTTAGTGTGTGCATCTAAAATGAAAATCTAGAAAGACTGGAAAAGCCTTGACAAATGGAAATGAAATTTCAACATTATGTCTACTGCTAAAGGGCACTTCCAAACCTGTTAGATTAATTTATAAAAAAAGAAATGTAGTTTTCAAATATTCTTCTTTAGCTGAGCGTGGTGGCTCATGCCTGTAATCCCAGCACTGTGGGAGGCTGAGTCGGGTGAATCACTTGAGGTCAGGAGTACAAGACTAGCCTCCCCAATGTGGTGAAACCCCATCTGTACTAAAAATACAAAAATTAGCCAGGTGTGGTGGTGTGCACCTGTAGTCCCAGCTACTGGGTAGGCTGAAGCAAGAGAATCGCTTGAATCCAGGAGGCAGACGTTTCAGTGAGCCGAGGTCGTGCCACTGCACTCCAGCCTGGGTGACGACTCTGTCTCAAAAAAAAAAAAAGAAAAAAAAGAAAGAAGTATTCTGCTTCAGACTCTTTGCGCCAAAAGACAATTTAAAGACAAGTGGAAAACTTAAACACACTGAAGTTTAGGAATTATATTAGTGTTCATTCTGATTAGGTGCAATTCTTGCATTGTGGTTACATAGAAGAATGTTCTCATTCTTGCCAGATGAATGCAGAAGTATGTAGGGCTGAGGTGTCTTATTGTCTACAACTTAAAGTTTTAGATGGTTCAAAAAAAGTGTGTGATGTGTGTAAAAGAAAGAAAAAGAAAGAAGAGGGGAAGGAAAATGTGAGGAAGTGTTAATTAGTGGAAGTCAGTGGATGGCATGGGGGTTGTTCACTGTACTACTTTTTCAAGTTTTCTATATATTTGAAAGTTTTCAAAATAAAAAGCTGTGGGGAAAAAATCCACATAAATATATATGTAAATTTATAAGAGACATACCTATAACAAAACAAGTAGGTAATGATTTATACAGCATAAACACATTTTTTAAAAATTACAGTATGAATTTTATACAAACAGTTCAAAATCAAAAGCATTCAGTAGGATGTTTTATATTTACAAGAAGTATAATATAAATGAAGAATAAGATTCTTATATTCACAAGAATTATAATATAAATGAAGAATAAGATTCTCACTGTCTGGTCTTCACTCTTTGATAAGTCACATAATTCTCTAGGCATGTGCCCGATCAATCTCTAATCACGAATGAAATCTCAGTGTAGTTTAGAAATCACTGTTTCATCAGTCCCCAGTTTTTCAAGTTCTCCAAAGAGGGCATTTCCTATTTTCACCACTCCCAAAAGTTCTATTCCTGACTTCACAGATTATCTTATTTCCAATTTCAGAAACAACAGAAATATCAGATGGGAAGTCCTTCACCTGCATGCTACCAAATTTACAAATTATCTGCACTTGCTCTGTGGTAGATGCTGCCATTTAACTAATCTGTCATTCCCAAATCTTAACTCTCTTGCCTTCTCCTACTACAAGGGTAAAAAAAAAAAATCTTTCCCAGTCCCCCTTGTAGTTATGAGTGGCCATGGGACACAGTACTGGCCAATGAGCTGCAAGCACAAGTCTCCCGGAGGCCTCTGGAAACACTTTCCTGATTAAATGACCAAGTGTAGCCAATACCATCCCTTCCCCCCTTTTCCTGCCTTAAGCACAGTTTGAAAGGAAAAGATGAAGGCAAATGCAGTGATGTCAACCCCTTAGTGCTGACATCAACTTGCAGAAGCAATGTCAGCAACTGCTTACCCTAAATTGCTTGTCATACAAGGAAAATGAATATCTGCTTGAGTGAGGTACTATTGGTAGCTGGGTTTTCTGTTATTTGCAAGTGAAAGCACTCCTAACTGCTACTGATCTCACTCTTTCCTCCCTTTACAATTGAAGAGAGCACCCTTAGATGGGACTGTGGATCCCATCATTCTCCACCTTCTCAGAGGCCCCCTTCTATTGATTGCAACCCTCCCCCAGCCCCTCAGTATCTTCAGCCTTCCCCTCTCCTCCAGTTATTTCACATTACCAGTGCTTAAACACACTCAGGTCTCTCTCATATTAAACAAAAATGAAACCGTCCCTTGGCTTCCCATCTTCCTCCAGCTACAGCCTTATCTTTATCTCCCTTTCATTAACATTCTTCTTACAAGAACTGTCTACATTCACTATCTCCAATTCCTTATTTCCCATTCATTTCTCAACCCGCTGCATCTGGATTCACCCCTGACCACTTGACTGAAACTGTTAAGCGGTCACCAGCAACATCCTCAATGCAAAATCCAATGGGAACTGTTTTGTTCTTATCTTATTTGACCTCTTTGTAGCATTTGGCATGATGATCATTCAGTCCAATTTGAAAGACTTTCCTTCCTTGAATGTTTAAAAGCATTCTTTGTTTTTCTTCTCCTTTCTGGCAGATCCTTCCTAAGCCTCCTCTTATTTTGCAAACCCTTTGGGTATTGGTATGAAATTAATATTTTTATGCTGGTGTCTCCTCAGTCTTTATCACCAAAGCAGCTCCCCACTGGACATCCTGAAACGTCCCAAAGACTACCCCCAAATCTGCTTCTTCTCCCGTGCTGTCTTTCTCCATGCATGACACCACAACCACCCATGTGCCCAAGGTGTCTGGAAAAATCCTTGATGCCCCTTCCTCTTCCTTGTTTCTTGAAACCTGTTAATCAGTAGGTCCTCCTCTTGAATCTGCACATTTCGCTTAGTGCCACTAATCTCATCCCAGGTCAGGCTTTTTCCGTTATCAGTTCCCTAACACCTCTCTCTTGCTTGACCCCATCTCTCTGCTGCAGCTGAAGTGAACTTATTTTAGTTTCTCCATAGCTGCCAACCTCTCTTTCACCTCTGGGCTTTCATACATGTTATTTCCTCTAACTATGATTCTTTCCACAAGGCTCAGCATCATTACTAATAATCTTTCCATTCTCAGTTTAAGCATTACTTCCCTGGTACCCGAGGCTGCAATGGATGCTTCTGCTGTGTATTGCTATAACATATTAGACTCCCACTATCAATGTTTCTGTTTTGTTCCACAAGGATACTTTTCATCTTTAGTAACCAGTCTCTTCCAATAGACTTTCCAATTGGATTATAATGCTAGGCTTTTAATTTTATTTGCACCAAGCCTACAACTGTCTATATAAGATTGGCACTCATCAAAGGTTGCTGATCAACTTCATGGAATATGAAAGATTTCCATTTATATTTAAGAACCACTTACTGTAAAATGAAAAAGAAACAAAAATGCTGGAAAACATAGTCATTAAAATGACTTTGGTCTCATTAAAAGTTATGTTCCACTTACTGGAATGTTTAAAAGCAAAAAGTGATTCTCCATTATCCCTGAGGTATATAAATTAGTTATTTCCTATTGCAATACAAATTTCTAGAAAGAATAACTATACAGAATACGTATATTTCACTACATCTATAGACATTGTTCAAGTAGAAAAATGTATAAAATGCACTCAAGAGCCTTGACATGACATATAAATGTAAAATCTAAATCATATAAGTATTAATAATCATCAGAGAAGCAGAGGCCAACAAGACTTAAAACAATGTAAAAATAAAACCCTTATGTAACAGTGTTACAAGTAAATTCAGAAAAAAACAATGTGACATTATTGAAACATCCAGCTTATTTCCAGGATTTACTGCAATTCGTTTTCTCTACTTAATATGCATGTGCTTCAGATTATTAAACTAAGAAGCACATTTGTATGATGAACCAAAGGCTGAAACTTTCATCAGCTGAAACTTTTCACACATTTTCAACAATCTAATTGCCAACAAAGTATAACTTAGTGTGCAAAATGCTACTAAAGTACAGATAAATTTTAGCGTGAGCTAACTATTTTTTTGATTTCAAGGAGGAAATATATTTTTTTTCCTGTTATATAAGCTATGTTGATAAAGCATAAGATCAAAAGGCTATATTGTCATATTTATTGCTAAAGCAAAACATATTCCAGTACAATACGTAACTTGTCAAAGGAAAAGTCTCTAAATACCAACACAGTCAACATCCAAAAAAAAATAGATAAAAAAGCAAAAAGTTCAAGGAAAAAAAATCAATTTTAGATTTTACCTGTGATCTTTTAAGTCAAATATGAGTTGGCTTAGGTATATGACTTGGGGCAAAATCTTTGGCAAAAAAAAAATAAGCTAGTCTCTTCCTTCAAGTTCCATATTCATCTGCTGTAGGATCCAGATCATTTCCTAAAAATATTATTATATAGTTTATTTGCAGATAAGACTCCATACTGTGTTTGCTTTTATCTATAGAATTCGATTTAAGCTCCCTGAATGTAGGTTGCAATGATGTCTTATTGCCCATTAAGCCCCACACAACATTATTATAGATAATAAGGGCCTGAAAACAAATTAATAAACCCCACATTACATATTGTGGCACACTACGTTTTGGAATCTGCATTGGTCACAGACTGGGGTGGCTGACTGCCTCAAAACACTTCTCTGGTTGCCTGCCTTTCTCTAGTTAAAAACTCCACTCCCTGACCACAGGACTGGGCACACAAACCAAGCTTAGCTAAGCATCCTTCTGAACCTTAGAAACTGATTCAGAGAAAGAGGAGCTCTTTTCCTTTCTGACCTCAGAGCTATTTGGATATGAACCTTGGTACCATAAGAGGCTGCTTCTCCAGCTTCAAGGACAAGCTGGTTTTTATAGTTCACACACAGAGAAAGCAGAGAGGGGAGACAGGCCAGATGGGCCAGACCCCCCAAAGCCAGCTTCACCCCTGATCTTCCACAGTGAGGTTAGGAGAGCCAATAAATTCTACTTACTTAATTTCACAAGGTCATGTAAGGATTCCATCACTAGAAGCCAGAATTCTAACTAGTACAGACCCAGAATTGTATTACTGTAAGAACTCTTGGAATTCATGGGGTCCAAATCCTCATGTTACGTATTAGGAACATGGATTAGTTAGAGAGGTTAAGTATCTTGCCCCAAGTCCCACAGTGAACTGTAAGGAAGCAAGACACTGTGGCTGTAGGCTGGCTCACTCTGCACTCAACTCCTCTGTTGCTTGCCTTACTGTACTCCAGGGGCTGGGAACTGAAAACATTTCCCCATCTTCCCGTAGCTAGAGTGCAGGCATACGGCCGAAGCTTCTGACAAACAGAGGTGTCTGCCCAGGACTCGGATGAGAAACAAGCATCGAGACAGAATTTGTGTCTTCTGGAGAGCATGGAGGCGGAGCCACGTGGTTCTTCTGAGAAAACTGAGGTGGACTCTCTGGCATGCTGTGTCCTACCTGCCGAGGGCAGCAGTAGCTCCCTAGAACCCTTGGTATTTTCAGTTTTTGTTTTGACCGAAGTGTCCAAAATGGTTGATACGGCTCTCCCAAAATTCTGTGAGCCACCTAATAACTTCCAATAAACCCCTTTCAGGTTAAATTAATTAGAATGCTGTTTGAGACCAAGAACTTTGACTTAGATAGAATTTGGTACCTGGAAGTGGGGTGCTGCCACCTGAAATGTAGAACTGGGTTACTGAAGGAGGCGGGGCTTTGAGCAAAGATACAAATATTGGAAACCAGAAAGCTGTAACTCTTGTGATGCAGTAACATCAAAGTGTGTCAGACTGTCCCACCCTGCCCCCTGGAAAGCAGACCACGTGCTGCGAATGTTCTGTTAGAAGAAAGAGTAAGAAAAATTTGGTCCAGCATGAAAATGTTTAACAGGATTTGGAAAATAATTCTTCGTACGCAGAGTTCCCAAATTCCTTCTCAAATTCAGCATCATTTAGATTATTTTTAACTACGTCAAAAACTGAAAAACCAACCAACCAACAGCACAAAAACCCACAAAAAACTTAAACAAGTTGGGGGTTTATTTTTCTAATACCTGTAGAATAATGGACATTAAAGGGAGAATTAGTCTACCCATTTCATGTGCTCAACAGAGCAATCCTAAATCATCAATGAAAAAGTAAAACGATGGGAAATGTGCTAAGAAGAGAGGAGTAGGTCACATGCTGCAGAAATATCTCATTAAGATCACTTTGTATTTTGCTCATGTATATTGCTTTGCAGCTCAAAACATACTTTCACATTCTCTCCCCGTCCCTTTCTATCCTTCTTCCTTCCTCTTGTCCCCTTCTCCCTGCTGTCTTTCTTTTACAACCCCACAAACCTACATGCATCTGAGCAAGCATTATTATTATTCTTCTCGTTTCAGACACAAAGAAACTGAGACTTTAAAAAGTTTGGTAACTTCCTCAACATTAAAAATTATGTTAACTAGACTCAATATTAACCATAAATAGAATGGATCCAGGGTTTTGTGAGGCCTGAAGCTAATACAAGTTATGGAAGTTTTGTTAAAAACTGCAGATAAAATGTCTTAGAAAACTTACAAAAGCATCTTGACTGTGTGAGCACAATGGTAAGGACTTGGAAGGGGACCGCACCAATGAGGTGGCTGGAGCTTAAGTTTCACTAGCTTTACAGTGAATATGCCTCTGCTCTTTCTATAATGTGGTTCTTGTTTTAATTTTAAAATGTAATATTATTTTGTATTTTAATTATAGTTTAGCCAACATTCTATTTCTCTCTTCATTTTTAATCATTGGGAGAGGAAGAGGCAAGTGGAAACAGAACAGAAATTTTCCCCATGGCACCAGTATTTCTAGGAAATGCTATTTCTCCTCATAGGAGTCAGAGTAGGGTTCCTGCCTTCTCCCATCCCCGACTTCACCTCTCTAAGCCTCAATCTCTCCATACGTAAACATGGAAGCTGGTGCAGTGAAAAGTTAGTTCATTGCATAAACTGAATTGAAGCCTTGAGAGGCCTGGTCCCTTAATGATCAGATCCAAAGCAAGTCCATTTCAGTTGCAGTGTGGGGAAAGCAAGGGCACTGTCGGAAAGGGCCCAGTGGGCCTAGGGCTGCACAGCCCAGGACACATGAGACCTCATTAGAGGGCACTAGGACGGAAGAGAGGCGTGCGGGGACATGGGATCCTAATGTAGAGGAGACTGGAACATAGGATGGGGATGGAGGTGGGGCAGAGGAAAAACTAAAGTGAACTTTACCAAGTTTTTTTTTTTTTTTTTGTCTGGGATCATCATCCTAAATTCACAATTCAGCTTACACAGAATCCACAAATATATACTGCCATAATTAATGTCAAGACTGTTTTAATGTTGATAAACTTGAAATAAATGTTACAAAATAAGGTATATTCTTGACAAATGCTTAAAGATATTAACATGCTCACAGGCAGCAGGTTATGCGTACTGCATAACCCATATAGCTTAGCACACATTGCCAAGCTCAGAAGGGCTAACTAATGAGTATTATAACTGATGATGGTGAGAAAAAGGAGGGATTCTTAGAGTTGTAACTGTAAAAATATGTGTAGTTACCCATTCCAGTCCCTGCTAGTGCAGTTTCTCTAGAAAAGATTTCCACTGCCATCTTCCATTTATGGACTAAAAGACAAAACACAACTTCTAAAGAATCCTAATAACAAATAATAGAAACGAACAAAAGCATACCTCAAAATAAGGCACAAATTTGTATTTGCATACCATGAAAGAGAATTTTTTTGTGGGTCATCTAGTTTGTATGATTACTATGAGAAGGTTATAAATTTTTGTACTTATGCCACACACATACACACAAGATAAACAACTTGTTAAAAACAGAGAATAACCCTTTTGATCCCCTATAAATTAATAATAATTAATTTTATCTTAGGAATACAACTTGACACATGATAACGAAAGCTTGAAAAAATCATTTAAATTGTATTTGTAAAATTCCTTTGTTTTGTTACTCTTTTATTTAACTGATAGCCATTGCTTTGTTTCATATGACTGCTGATTTTAAATGACATGTATGTAACCGAGACAGCTCAATTTCCCCTATAGAATATCTGTAACAAAGATGGTCTGTAGTAAATAGATAGCTTATTATGGAATGAATCAATTCTCCTAGTTTGAAACAGACTTATGGTATAAATATGTACATTAAAATATCTAATTTGAACATTTTAAGAACTTGTCAATCACCTTTGAAAGGTGCAGTCATTTGGAAAGTCTCTGGAAAGGAGTGGAAGTCTGAGGTCTAGTTCTGCTTCTTATTCTAAATACCTGCCTGTCCTTAATTCAGTTCATTTCTTCATAACTTCATTTTCCTTTTCAGCAAAACATAGATCATATCAGCTTCCTAAGTGCTTCTTAGAGCTATTATGATGAAAAAAAAAGTTGCATCAGATGTGAAACACTTCAAGTACAAATGTGAGATATAATTATTTTAATCAGACCAATAATTACAGTAAATTTCTACCTTTCCCATCATGTTTATTCTCACTCACTGTCTCTCAAAACCCAACTTAAGGAATTCATTTGACAATTTAATTATGTGACTAAATTGGAGTTTATAGTCAGACCATGAAAAATAGACATAGGTACTGTTTTCAAGCATGTTTAATAAAGAGAAACTTCTAAACAAGATACCGTAAGTTGCTTTCACAATAACCTTTCATTTTAAGTTTAATATTTACTAATTTTAATTTAGTGAATTAAAATATGGCAATTACACTGCCAGGCAATTAATAGAGCACATATTTCTGTGTATCGTGAAATATCTGCACTGTGACACCTACTTTCTGTTTCTGGATTTTATCAAGCATCTAAACTTTCCCATATAATTCTAAATAGTCCCTAAGTTTATGTCTTGACCTTACCACACACTGGGCTACAAAATAAAACACAAGAAGTTCTTGTCGTTTTTAGAGCTTGATAAAATAAAATTAATAACAGGTTGCAAGAATTATGAAAACAAGAAGCCTTTCTCCAAAAAGTGTTTTGAAGTAAAATATTTAGCCAATATTTTGTTTTTATTCTTATATAGAAGAATAAATTTTCTAAATAGAAAAAAAGTCTCAATAAAGATATTTGAGTTATTTTTACTTTACTATATCTAGGACTCTAAAATACATTATTTCAATTTTATTCTCTTCTAAAATTTAATAAGTGAGCTTTTCATGTTATTCAAGCTTTAATAATTCAGCTACAACAATTTTATATATTTTTAATTGATTCTTTACACCAAATGAAACTTGTGATAAATGGAACTAGACTGTAGGGGATTCAATATCTGGCCCTGTCCCTCATTAGCTGTAACATCTTATATATGACTTATAACCTCATGTATATACGTAGGACTCAATCTCTACGCCTGTTTTCTCATCTTTAAAAGGAACTACAAATGGAACCTACCTAAAAGAAAGTTGTCAGGAGCACTAAATGACTTAACACAAGTAAAGCACTTAACAGCAGCGCCTGCCACATACTAATCCCTCAATTAGTGATAATTGGTTTTTTTAATAATACTATTTGTTATTATGCTATAAGAGCATAATTATTATTATTTTGTTTTTACAGAAATCACTTCTGGCTTTTGATACTTGAAACTAGTACAAAGTGATCTTCCCCCTTTCTAACCCTTTCCCTTTTGACATTCACCCATTTTTGTCTAGTGTAAATCATATACTAATGTAAACTGCTTCACAAAAGCCACAAAAATTACTTTAGTAAAATGTAGCTCAAATTAACTTTGGTATCAATGCATATAATTTAAGTAAATTCTAAACAAAAGAATGTAAATGCATATAATTTAAGTAAATTCTAAACAAAAACTAAGCTGGTATCAATGCATATAATTTAAGTAAATTCTAAACAAGTTTAGTTTTGAGAAATAATATATATTTGCAGAATGTCCCCTACCTACATTTAAAAAATATCAACTTCCATAGGATAAACAATAGAAGATCATTTGTACAATTGGCAGTTTCTGGTATTTAATAAACAAGAGTTTATGCTTCAATTCAGTGATTTAGGAGATATGATATTGAAGTCTCAGAAAAAATAATAAAAATTAATACCATTCTATACTCATCACATCAGGAACAAGAAAGTCTCTTTTCATTCCATTAAAACAGAGAACATAGCCAACCAGGTGAAGGGCAATTACCTCTGCACTGCAGTGTTTCCATTTATGTAATTTAAGGAGAAGTCATCACATACTGTACCTCAAATCAAGAAAACAATGGTTTTAGTTAACACCTGTTTCTAGGAATTGACGTAATGGTTTATTTTAAAAGCAAATTTCTACATCAATTACTTTCAGCAATTTAAGCTGGTATTCAACACATATATATTTTAAGTGTTAATTGTTATTGTTACTGTTGTCATTATTACTTCAAACATTTTCCTATCTTTGATTAACACTTACTAAATGAAAATAATCACTATAGACCAAAATGTCTATAAATATAATCCAGAATTAGTAAAATGACCAAACCTTTGTGAATATGATTACTGACATTAAAATTTCTAAAAAATTATTCAAACAGATAAAAGATGTGAATAGAAAGCTTATAAATAATACAAGACACATGAGTAATAATGCTGCTAGAAATAAATATATGGATAGAGGAAAGAAACTACCTAGACAAGGTGAAATTTATTATCCATAATTTAATAAGATATTGATTATACTTTGTTTAATTCTCTCATTTATATTTTTAAAGTAATCTCAAAATGCCTCAAATTAAAATAGATTAATGAAATTAATTTTAATGAGTAGTCACAATAGATTAAGACATGCGTTATAGGTTAAAATTTTTTAAAGGTAAGCAAAAAAAAAATCTAATTCTGAATATTTGATCCCTTTTCCAGTGAAAAGCTAGAAAACTTTCAGCAAAAATAGAAGAAATATTACTTCTGTTTTTATTGATAAAGAACAGCATGTATTAAGAAGTAGAAGTTGAAAATTTAAAGATTCACAACTCCCTAAGAATTTTTTAAGAAAACCACATATGTGACACCCCAGTGCCTGAACATAGCATAAATATAAAGATGGAGCAAGAAAGGAAGAGAATAGGATTGGGGTATGCTTTGCCATAGACAAATATAAAATTCAAACTTGTCATAGAAATATAGATCTTTCAAAATATACACAATATGTGTATATATATATAATAAACTTGTCATAGAAATATAGATCTTTTAAAAAATACACACTATAAAATAGAAGTAGTCCAAAATGTATAACCCATTAAACTGGGTTGGCCTGTACAATAAATATTTTTACACATAAGTGATTAACAATATTCCAACCCATTCATTTATACTGGAATAAGAAATCTGTTCTGCTTACTCCATTTAAATTTACTGTAGCTTATGCCACATACGTTTTTTCAGATCCTAAAATTTGAATGTGAACCTCACTATAATCTAAACCAGCTTCTTGAAACATGACACTAGTTCTGCACCAAAGTATATGTAATAAGTATATCCATGAATGTGTGGTAGATCAATTCTAACATTCCCTTAGTTTGGGATCCTGATAGAGTTTACCCATTTTGGATCTCAATAACAATTACAGTTAAAGCAACAGGGCAATCTAAATCATTTAAGGTTTATAAGTCATACACTAGTATAGTTTTAGCTTCAAACCACATTTGATATATCATAGACTCAATATTCTTATTTTGTCATTAGTCTAAAATTGAACGTTTCTTCTTTGATCCAATAGTTACATATGACAGTGCTTTTTATATCTATAATGGGTTAGAATTTTTTATTTTTGTTGTTGCTTAAGGTTTAATTATTAATTTATTGTACTACACGTGCCCAAAAAAGTGGTCTATAAAATACCTACTTTCTGAAAAGGATTAAGGTAGTTTTGAGGATACTTGGAAACAAGGTGTATGCGTGGTTTGATGGGGGAATGTTCTATCTGCAGCTATGAATTAAATCCTATTATATTATTCTAATATTTTCTGTCCTGTTAAAAAGCAATGGCGACAAAGGCCTAACTTGACAAATGGGATCTGATTAAACTACAGAGCTTCTGCACAGCAAAAGAAACTACCATCAGAGTGAACAGGCAACCTACAAAATGGGAGAAAATTTTTACAATCTACCCTAATATCAAGAATCTACAAAGAACTTAAACAAATTTACAAGAAAAAATCAAACAATCCCATCAAAAAGCGGGCAAAGGATATGAACAGACATTTCTCAAAAAAAGACATTTATGTAGCCAACAGACACATGAAAAAATGCTCATCATCACTGGCCATCAGAGAAATGCAAATCAAAACCACAATGAGATACCATCTCACACCAGTTAGAATGGCAATCATTACAAAGTCAGGAAACATGTGCGAGAGAGGATGTGGAGAAATAGGAACACTTTTACACCGTTGGTGGGACTGTAAACTAGTTAAACCATTGTGGAAGACAGTGTGGCAATTCCTCAAGGATCTAGAACCAGAAATACCATTTGACCCAGCCATCCCATTACTGGGTATATACCCAAAGGCTTATAAATCATGCTGCTATAAAGACACATGCACACGTATGTTTATTGTGACACTATTCACAATAGCAAAGACTTGGAACCAACCCAAATGTCCATCAATGATAGACTGGATTAAGAAAATGTGGCACATATACACCATAGAATACTATGCAGCCATAAAAAAGGATGAGTTCATGTCCTTTGTAGGGACACGAATGAAGCTGGAAACCATTATTCTGAGCAAACTATTGCAAGGACAGAAAACCAAACACTGCATGTTCTCACTCATAGGTGGGAACTGAACAATGAGAACACTTGGACACAGGGTGAGGAACATCACGCACTGGGGCCTGTCGTGGGGTTGGTGGGGGGGAAGGGATAGCATTAGGAGATATACCTAATGTAAATGACGAGTTAACGGGTGCAGCACACCAACATGGCACATGTATACATATGTAACAAATCTGCATGTTGTGCACATGTACCCTAGAACTTAAAGTATAATAATAAATAAATAAATAAATATGTATTTATTTATAAAATTAAATTATATTTAATTTTATTTATTATATTTATTTATTATTTATATTTATTAATATAAAATTAAATTAATAAATAAAATTAAAATAAATCAACTTGATAAAATATTAAGACCTGTTAAAAATCTTCCATAGTAATTGTATTTCTTTTGTTTCTCTTTTGGTATCTAATAGTTCTGATTTAAGTGCCTCTATGCTGTTATTTGGCATATAAGATGCATGACCACGTTATTTTCATTGGGAATATTTTACGCCACTTGAAGCCAACTTTACTATTGTTAACGCAAAATTTCTGGACCAGTCTCAGCCAGTTTAGGAAGTTTATGTTGCCAAAGTTAAGGATGTGCCTGTGACACAGCCCATTTGTCCTAAGCAGTTCCCAGCTTGACTTTTCCCTTTAGCTTAGTTATTTGGGGGTCCCAAATTTTATTTTCCTTTCACACTATTAATACCATCTCCATCTCCCCTATTTTTCCCCCTCTCATTCTCCTCCTCCTCCTCTTCTTGCTCCTCTTCCTTTTTCTTCTTGTTCCTTGCCCATTCTGGTTTTTTTTTTTCAACTTTCCCGCATTTTTTGTTCCAGTGTGCTTCCCAGCACTTAGTTGGGTTGTGATTTTAATCAACTGCAAGACATTACCTGTCTTGCAGCATTATAGTATTTGTTTATTTCCACTACTATAATTTTGATTTAACTTGAGAAATCTTGTTTTATGCTTTCTCTTTTAACACATTGTTTTCTCATGTTTTGGAAGAGCCATTTACTGATTCAACAATATTAACTGAAGAATAAATGTCATATATTGTGACATATAACTGTGTTTTCATTGCTTTATTTTAAGTGCCTAAGAAGGTAACTCATACTCATCTTTCAGGTTTCTCGGTTTTTTGTTTTTTGTTTTTTGTTTTTTTAAGACGGAGTCTCGCTCTGTCACCCCGGCTGGAGTGCAGTGGCCGGATCTCGGCTCACTGCAAGCTCTGCCTCCCGGGTTCACGCCATTCTCCTGCCTCAGCCTCCCGAGTAGCTGGGACTACAGGCGCCGGCCGCCACGCCTGGCTAGTTTTTTTGTATTTTTACTAGAGACAGAGTTTCACAGTGTTAGCCAGGATGGTCTCGATCTCCTGACCTCGTGATCCGCCCGCCTCGGCCTCCCAAAGTGCTGGGATTACAGGCGTGAGCCACCGCGCCCGGCCTGTTTTTTTTCTTTTTAAAAATCATTTAGGTAAAGACTTCCTTAGCGGCTAAATTATGTTCCCCTATTATTCTTTTTCACAGCATCCTTTATTTTTTCCTCAAAGTATTTTGCAATTCTTTGTTTGTGAGGTTATTAGTATAATTTCTATCTACTCACTACATCCCAAGAGGATAGGCACCTTGTGTGTCCTGCTCACAACTATATACCAAGGGCCAAGAAGGGATTGCCATGTAGCAAGGGACTCAATAAATGTTAGTTAAAATAATAAATGGCTGAATGTATGAATTAACGATATAGATAGTCTTGAAAATTCAACTGTGATTATCTTTAATTTAAAAATACTTTGATTCTCTGTTGAGTGATGAGATCAAAGACTGTTTTCATTTATTTTGCTGTTTACATTTTTTGTATTATTAAATGTTTTATGATGTTCGTTTTTGATAAAGAATGACATGATTTGATATGAGTCTCTTTTCATGTAAAGAAAAAACAGAATTTTTTTTACATCTCTCACCAACACTTATTTTTATTAATAGGGCTTGCATTTTTAAACCTAGGTTTTCTTGATTAACTCTATAACATACTTTAAATACATGATATAATTCAATTTGGTTACAGAAATAATACACAATTTCTTTATCTGGATATTTTTAAGGAAAAGAGAAGTTTCTGGAACAAATGAAGTGCTCTCCAGACACCAAACAGTGGGATGTACCATATAAGTGGCCAGAAGGTCTGTTACTTCCGATTCTACCACCTGTGTACATTACATTACCTTTCTGAACATAATCTCTAAGTCAAGACAAAAAATGTACAGGTTTTCTGGTAAAATTTGGCATCTATAAAACTTTCCTAATGCTTAACTTTTTTATAGGTGTATTACTAAACTGTAAAGTTGTTAGTACAGGGCTCATTTGTATTGCCAATAGTATCTGTTGCTTAACATACAATGTGCTGAGTGAATACATAAATACTCTAGGAAAAAACACTGAGCGTAATAATGACTTCTGTAAAATAATTTGATCACTATCACACTTTAAATTTAGTTAGTCCCAGCTACTCAGAAGACTTAGATGGGAGGATCATTTGAGCCCAGGAGTTTGAAAGCAGCCTGTGCAACACAGCAAGACCCTGCCCATAAAAAAAATATTAGCTACACTGACATTCTGTCTTTTGCTTCACATGCAAACCTTTAAAAAATACTTTCAGCTGTTCTCATTTCCTTTTCGGTTGCTTTGGGCCCTCCTACCATGCAGACTGCAGTTGCTCTGAAACCATCATGGTAACAAGCATTCACCTGAACCATTTTTGGGTCAAAACTGACTTTGATAAACAATTTAAAATTGTCAAAGATTACAAATATAAACAATGAGATTATATAGGAATAACATGCCCTAGAATGGATCATACTACTGTACATGAGAAACTTTTTTAAATAAACAAAAACTATTCTAAATATATAAATCAGTAATTATGTTATTAATGAAATAATAATATTTATAAAGATAAAATATAGGTTTGAAAAAAATTGTGGGGAGATTATAATAGAAACATAATTTCTAATTGTAGAAAATTAGAAAAATACCAAAAAATTAAAAACTGTTTTAACCCTAGGTGGCTCTATTTTTTAACAAAGGCATATATAGAGAATATGTCTATAACAAAGTTTCAAGTAACTCACGGCTCTAAAAGTGTAACTGCAAACTGTATCATAAATGTTACGGATACTGGTTAAAATTATATGCCGAAAACTTGAAAGGCTGGCACAGTGCAAACTGACAAAAGCCCAAAACAAAACAAAAAAAGACCAAAAGTAAATTGAGACTTTAAGTTCATTATAAGAAATGTGTTAAAAACTATTTTTGAGTCACACTGAATTTAATAAACAATTAAAAATATTCACCAGTGGCTGGGCGCAGTGGCTCACGCCTGTAATCCCAGCACTGTGGGAGGCCGAGGCAGGTGGATCATGAGCTCAGGAGATTGAAACCATCCTGGCTAACACAGTGAAACCCCATCTCTACTAAAAATACAAAAAATTAGCTGGACGTGGTGGCGGGCACCTGTAGTCCCAGTTACTCGGGAGGCTGAGGCAGGAGAATCACTTGAACCAGGGAGGCGGAGGTTGCAGTGAGCCGAGACCCTGCCACAGAACTCCAGTCTGACAACAGAGTGAGACTCTGTCTCAAAAATTAAAAAAAAAAAAAAACACTAGCTGAATACTAAATAACTAATTACAGCTGCCTTTGAGTTTCATTTCTGAATTCAGACAAATATTTTGTGGCTTTAAACTTCATCGCTGTTTAAGTTTCCAATCACGCTTTTTGTTCTACTTGGGCAGAGAATTTGGAAACAGTGTATTGGAAGCAATCTAAATGTCTAACAAGAATGGGATGGTTACATACACTTTGATATATGTGGATAATGAAATGCTATGAAGCACTTTTGAAATAATGTTAAAGAGCATGTAATCATAAAGAAATACTCCTAATGTTAAGATTTTTTAAAAGATGCAAAAATGGTATACAATATGATCCAAATATTATATGTATTTACGTTCACATATGACTACCACCCTTTTTTGGTTTATGCTAGCTTAAACTTCTGTCACTTGAAATAAAAAAGTCCAAACTAATATATTTTTAGATTATTAATAGAAAATTTATAAAATTTTATGTTAACTTTCTATTAACAGTCAAGCTTTTTTAGCTGACACTTTATACTTTATACTATTTGAAACAATATTGCTTTGTAGTTTTCAGAAGCCTGTCTTAAAGTAAAAGGACAAAAGAAAAAATTTCATTACAGTGTTAAAAAAAAATGCTTAAATTTGATGTTTTCTGCCATTTCCATATCATGTCTAAAAAAATATATCATTTTGAGTATTATGCAGATATGTTCCTGTATTAAAATTTCAAAATCCAAACTAAACTTCCCCTCTATGACGCTTTATAATTGTAGTGCCAAAGTATACACCTGTAGTTTAAGATAAACAAGGAAAACCTCAAATTTAAGAAATTTGAAAGAGTAAGTAATATTTTAAGAAATCTTGGAAGAGTAAGTAACTATAAAATTTGTAGTTTATATATACCAATTAATCTTAATGTCATGAAACCAAAGATAGTCTGTAGACTTATCCCCCAAGTAAGGTTTCTCCCTGCTTTCTTTGGGAAATTAATATTTAACCCCTAACTAAGTCTCTTCCCTATGTACAATACATAGGGAAATTAGTGTGCTCCTCTCTCAAGTCTTAACAGGATAGAAAGTCTTATTAATGAAAGACGGAGCTAGGTACAATGGGGCATGACTCTAGTCCCATGACTCTACTTGGGCAGCTAAGGCCAGAGCCTAGGAGTTCAAGTCCAACCTGCACAACAAACAGAGATCACATCTCTAGGAAAAATAAATAAATAAAGGAAGAAGGAGTAGACCTCTTTGCTCTTTCAGCCTACACTGCTCTACCTTCAAAAGCTAAACATTGGAGAGAAAAACAGCATCACTTATTTTAACATAAAATCTGTTCCTACTTTTAATGAAAAAAATTGTTTTTAAAAATAAATGAAAAAATGCAAAAATTAAAGAATGAAGAATATTAGAAAGTCTCTTAAAGTGAATAATAACTTATTTTAACTTGTTATACATTTAAATTACATCACTGACAAGATCACAACAGGTCTTTTAAGCTTCTGAGCACATCCTTGTACAATGGAAAGATATTTATCTGCCTGACCAATGATACTGTCATTACTAAGTCAAATGTCAAAAAAGCTGGACTAATGATAGCTTGACACAGTTCACATTCTGATCTTATAAATGCAGTTATGTGCCATTTCACACATCCTTGTCCATTAAATATAATCTCTCTCAACTAAATAACATCTAAAACACTACTTAGAATGAATAAATTATGGTCTGAGAATAAAGTGGGTGTTAAAAAGAATTGATTCTAAGGAAAGAGATGCATATCAGAAGATAAATAGTATATATGACTGCATTATTTGGTAAATGTAATAGATGTATAGTTTTTTTGTCAAGAGAAGCAGAAATCTTAGCTACTATCTTTAAACCACTGAGAGCTTTCTGAAATAATTTATTCATTCTAAGTTATTTAAAGATATTATGGAATAAATATAAAGAAACTCTTTACATTCTCAAAACGAAGATTATAAAAATATTACAGTTTTATCACACTTGGATCTTTAGCAGTTATTTGATCAAACAAAATATTTTGTTTCTGGGAGCATGAAGTTGTTCAAGGAGCAAGGGTTTGAGTGTCTGAGAGAACTGAAGTTGAATACTAGTTAGCTGTGTTTTCTCGGGCAAGTTACTCAATCTTTTTCTCCCTTCTCTGTAAAATGAGCATGATTTTGTCTTCTGTAAAATGAACTACATTGGAAGAAAGTTGTTAGGATTAAGTAACTCTAAGAAGCCTATCTCACACCATAGCAATAATAGTAGCATAGTTAGTGCTCAGTTAATTCTCCTCTTCTTTTCCCATGTGACCTTTCAGAAACCACATACATTTTGACATGAATTTCTAGCTGAAAACTATTCAAAGGAAAAGACATTATAGCTGATTCATATTCTACAATCTGAAATGAACCTTTAAAACCCCCTAGTATCTAAATGATTTGAAACAACATTGTTTCAATTGATTCAATAAAGTTCTCTTAGAATTTGTTATATTTTATGACCCAATTCGTTTTGTTTTGTTTTTTTTTTTTTTTTGTTTTGTTTTTTTTTTTTGAGATAGAGTCTCACTCTCACCCAGGCTGGAGTGCAGTGGCACGATCTTGGCTCACTGCAACCTCTGCCCCCTGGGTTCAAGCAATTCTCCTGCCTCAGCCTCCCCAGTAGCTGTGAATACAGGCGCCTGCCACCACACCCAGCTAATTTTTGTGTTTTTAGTAGAGATGGGGTTTCACCATCTTGGCCAGGCTGGTCTTGAACTCCTCACCTTGTGATCCACCCGCCTTGGCCTACCAAAGTTAATTTTGTCTTTAAATATATACGCAAGAACTGGTTTAAAATTAAGGTGTCAGTCAAACACAAATATAACTGAACCTCTCTGTTCAGGCATATAATGTAACGAAACAGCCTGCAGTACAACAAAGCCAGCAAAGTAAACACTGCCAAGAGATAACCAGCCTTGTTGCCTCTGTTGAGCATGTCAAAGTCCTGCATCTGAAAATATTTGAAAAATCTGCCTATTTTCCATCTGCTATATTTCTCAGAGGATAACTGAAAGTTCATGTGTAAGTTCATTGCAAGTTCAAATGTGTCATATCAGGTCATTTACAGGGTAAAAGTTCACTGGGAGTTTATTATTCATTTTTAAAGACTGCAGTGGAAAAAGAATAAATATACTAATTGAAGCTATTTTATATTATGACCACCGCATTTTTAAGCATCATAAATAAAAATTACAAATTTTAAAAGGCCACATGCTATGCATAATTACAATTAAAATGACCCTACAGAAGATGATAAAGATACTATTCCTTGGGACTATCCTTAGAGAAGTTATAGATAAATCTTGGTTGTTCTAGATATTATTTAAAGTAAAACAGCTGTCATATTTTACATTTTGTATTGAATGTTTTGTTTAAACCACACATTTAAACGCAGAAATATAGAGACATAGAAAAAAGAGGAAACATCAGAAATAATAAGTGGATATCATCTTACTATTTAGCTGAATAGAGATGATTTTTAATTTGCAGTTGCTAAGAATGCTATTTAAGGTACAATATTTGTGAGATATTTATAGTAAAAGTAGGCAGCCAGGAGAAATATGTCTCATTTGGAATAAATCACTGAATCATTAAGAAAAAACCTAAACCACACAGCATTCGTCAATATGATTTGAATCACTGAGGCAAAAATTAAAATTTTTCTTTTGGTTAAAACTATAATATTTTTTAAGATTTAGAAGAATGCTTTTCAAGGAAAATAATAGTGAACACACATATACATTTAGGGGATAATTTATGGCTTCAAAGATTAAAAATAGTTTCTTTCTATAAAGTACTGGTACATCACAGGGGGTATTTGAAAACTGAGGCTAAGTCCTGCCAGCTTGAGTTCATAACAATCTTTCTTTTACTGCAAGCAGTAAGAGGAGAGTGGGAAATCAATCTGACCACCAACGCAGTGAGCCTTGGAATCAGTCCGAAGTCACCAGGGACCACAGGAATTCTGTCACTGATAGAGGGTCGTGACTGCAAGTTGTCCAGGTTCTTGGCATTTTGAATAAAGAACTGAACAAAACTCCCAGCAAAGCAAACAAAGAATGAAGCAACAAAAGAAGGAACACAGGGATTTACTGAAAACGAAAGTACACTCCACAGTGTGGGAGCTAACCTGAGCAACAGCTCAAGGGCCCAGATACAGAATCTTCTTGGGTTCAAATACCCCTTAGAAATTTCCCATTGGCCACTTCATGCTCACCTCATGTAAATGAAGTGGTAGCCAGCAGTCAGCCTGATTGGTTGCAGAAAGCAGCCAACCACAGGCTGAAGTGAAGTTGCACAAAGCAACCAATCAGACGCTAGGGTGAAGTTACAAAGTGATACTTCTATGCAAATGAAGACTCAGCTGGCAATCAGTCTGATTGGTTGTGGACAGCAACCATTCACAGGCCGGAGTGAAGTTACAAAGTTGCAAACAAAGACTCCACCAGCAATCAGTCTGATTTGCTGTGGACAGCCAATTTCCCATCTGCCAGTGCAGAAAAGGTGGGGGGTTTACAAAGGGAGTAGCCTCTGGTCCTTTTGTTACTTAGGCTTGGAAAGTTAGGGTTTTCCTTTCAATTAGTTATAGGCAGTCGGCGTGAAACAGCCTTAGGTTCCCAGCCTCCAGACTGTATTCTCCTGCCTCCATTTGACTGGGCAGGAACCAATCATGCGTAGCCCTTGTCAGGCCTCACAGCTCATGCAGTCCTATTCCTCTGACTTCTTTCCCTCGAATCCCTGCTCCATCCAGCTAGGATTCTCATCACAAGGAGCCAGACGCCGTTTCCGCACGTTTAGAAAAACATTATCTGAATTTCTATACTAAATACATCCATTCCTCTCAGTATGATTTCTTTCTCTTTGGCTCCCAGGCATCATCTGAATTTAGTCCTTGTCACACACCGATAAGTCATCATGTGATTTTAAGAGGTGTAATATTAAATATAGAAATTGAATATATAAAATACACAGTTTTGGATAATTGTTATTCATCAAATGTATCATTTGGTATAATGTAGTCACTTTTCCTCTGGTTTTCCTCCTGGCTGCTCTGAACCATAGTTTTCCCTGTTTTTCACCTATACGCAATATATGATTTCTCATACTGGGATGCTTTCTGATGGACAGTTCCTTATACCCAAGCCCCCTACTTTCAAGGGATTGTCTCCTTTGGTACAGTGGCTGAACAGCTATCATATGAAGTTGGTGATCCTCAGCAGACGTAACTTGTGACTCTTCCCAAGTGTCTCTTACTGAAATTCCAGGTCAATGAATAATATGGTTTTGTTCTTAAATGCTGCATCTACACACACACACAAACACACACACGCACACACACTCCAGTCTTTATCATACAAAACTGCAATTGTTTCCAACTTCATACCATCCTTTCTAAGCAAAGTGTGGAAGTTGACAATTCTGTGATATGATCCATGGCACATATTTCTAAAAGGTATTGAAGAACAATAAAACAAGATATATAAAAATGGAAAAAAAAAAACATTTTCTTAGATGGAAAGACATTATAATAAAAATGTCAATTCTACCAAGTTAATTATATACTCAAAATAAATCCAATTAGAATTTCCTCCTTTGGATAAGATAATCTTAAGGCTCATGTGAAAGAACAAATGCCAAACAATAACTATATATATATATATATATATTTTTTTTTTTTTGAGACAGAGTTTTGCTTTTGCTGCCCAGGCTGAAGTGCAATGGCGCGATCTCAGCTCACCACAACCTCTGCCTCGCAGGTTCAAGTGATTCTCCTGCCTCAGCCTCCCAAGTAGGTGGGATTACAGGCACGAGCCACTACACCCAGCTAATTTTTTTGTATTTTTAGTAGAGATGGGGTTCTCTCCATGTTGGTCAGGCTGGTCTTGAACTCCTGACCTCAGGTGATCCACCCGCCTTGGCTTCCCAAAGTGCTGGGATTACAGGCATGAGCCACCGTGCCCTGTCGCAAAAATATTTTTTAAGAAAAGGGGATGAGGAAGGACTTGGCTTATCAGATATGAGAACATTTTATTATACCCCAGTATGTTAATATGTGTATATGCATTCACATCCATATATGATTATCTGAGGGTTAATACAAAGTACAAAAGAATATGTGTTTGGTCTATAGCATGATTACACAGGCAAAAGCAGTGCCAATAAGCAGGAGAGAGGAGCAGTGGGAAAAGAGGAGGCAAACAAAAAATAATAAGAGAACTACATTAAAGAAAGCAGATGGAATATGACCAGACTTATTCATTTATGATAAATCTTTTATATGGGTATATAGATAAAGAAATTAATTCTTTAAATGTTAAGAAGGAAAGGAGACAAAGTCAGAGAAAGGTGGAAAGATGAGAACATGGTTGAGAAATGACTGGAGATGCAGGCTGGGCAGGCACTACAGCACAGCCTACTAGGTGTCTTCCTTAACTTTCTTACCATAGCTGCCCCTCTTAGAACTCATGTGCTTCCTCCCACTACCTCTGAATCAGATGGACAAGAACTTACTAAAACCCAACCCGCAACTTCCCAATACACTCAACTTTCCCCTTGTCCTTCCCTTCCCTTGATTCCTTGATTCTCCCCTTGTGGTCCTCTACATCCCCAAACCACCTCATCCACGTCCATGGCTTCAACTATCAATGCTCACCCAATCTCAAGTAAATCTTAATGTCTTTTCCTCACATTTCCCCAAGCTGCTCTCAATTTCTTATATGTCCCACAGTTACAAGAAACTAAATGAAATACTGCTGCCCGCTCCATTACTACTATTATTGCTACTGTTAAAACCACCACCATCACTGCTACCACTGCTTTACTACTAATAGTATTGCCATTATTTCTATTTCTACTGGGTGCCATTTATTTAGTATTTACTATATGTCAGGCACTGGACTCAGCCCTTACCAATGGCAGCTCATTTATTTTCATCTTTTTTTTTTTGAGACGGAGTCTCACTCTGTCACCCAGGCTGGAGTGCAGTGGTCGGATCTCAGCTCACTGCAAGCTCCGCCTTTCGGGTTCACGCCATTCTCCTGTCTCAGCCTCCCGAGTAGCTGGGACTACAGGCGCCCGCCACCTCGCCCGGCTAGTTTTTTGTATTTTTTAGTAGAGACGGGGTTTCACCGGGTTAGCCAGGATGGTCTCGATCTTGTGACCTTGTGATCCGCCCGTCTCGGCCTCCCAAAGTGCTGGGATTACAGGCTTGAGCCACCGCGCCCGGCCTATTTTCATCTTTAAACAACCCTATGAGTAGGTGTTACCCTAATTTTATGCTTGAGAAGCTCAAAAAGCTAAGAACTACATCACCATAATTAAGATAGGCAACATATGTTCAGATGCAGTAAAAGCACATGTCTGTTCTTGTGGTCATGTAGTATCAGTTGGATTCATTTACAAATATTTGATGAACATCTAAGTACAAAACAGTAAAATAGAGGTGAACATTTTACTGAAAACTTACTACATATCTTTGGCACTGTCCTAAGTGCTTTACATTTATTATTTGATTCACACCAACTTCCCACTCTACAACCTGACGAGCATAGATTATCCTTATTCTACAGATAGGTGAATTGAAGCAAATAGAAGTTAAGTAGCTTGACTCATCTCACAGAGCTAATAAGTGGTAGAACTAGGATTCCAGGTAGTGTCTATAGAATTTATGTTTTTTAATTGCTATTTTGAGTGAGACAATGCTATTATGATAAATTCCTAGATATGCAAAGATCCATCTCTTCAAAGAATTTGCAATCTGGTTGAATAGATAAGACTATCAACTACTTCAGAGTTGGAAAGCCCTTGCACTAGAAACAAGAGATAGGGAAACCAATTAAAAGACTATTATAGTAGCCTGCAGAATCTAGATGAGGAAACTGGCAAGTGTGAGTGAATATGAAAGGAACAAAATGAGAAATATTATGGGATTGAAACACTTATCTCATCTGGTGATTGATGGGATAAAGAAGACCATGGAAGAGAAAAAAGACTGCCTGAGTCCGGATTAGTGGAAGACTGACCATGTCACTGTCAGAAATGGACATGTCTTCAACAGGGGTGGATGATTTTGAGGTAAGAATAAAATTATAAATAAAGTCAAATATATTCAGATCTTTCCAGTGGAGTTGTGACACAGAAGCTCCAGTGAGAGGCCAGGGCACTGGACATAAAGTGTGGGATCCACCTGCTCTCCACACTGAGACCGCAGATGCTCCCCCTGAGGGAGACAATGCAGAGCCGTAACAGCAGAGGGCCCCAGCCACACTTCCCATCAGTGCCATGACACTCGTGTTTTCATTGCTTCCTGCCAGTCTGGCGTCACATGACAGCCAAGGAGGAGGAAGAAGAAACGATAGAGAGAAGAGTGAGCAGTGCCTGTCTGGCTATAGACAAGGCTCATGGAGGCAACTACTGTCTAGACTGACAGTGGTTTGGAATGTCATCTAAACGCTCCTGTTTTACACTAAAGCAGAGGCCTGTGTATTGTAAGCTTCATATTGGTAAGTGAAGCCGGACTTTGCTGGTGCATATTGCAGGAGTTTTTGAGAGCAAGGAGCTTCTAGGACCAAGGACCTTCTGCTACTTCTAACACCGAAGCCTTGGATGGAATAGGGTGAGAGAAAAAGTAAATCATGAGCATGTCCTGGTATTTAAGGTCTCAGTATATTCAGTGTATTCAGTCCTTAAAGCAAGAGGTTCTATTTCTATTTCAGGTACTACATTACTTTCCTAGGGCAGCCATAACAAAGTACCAAAAACTGGGTGACTTAAAACAACAGGAATTTATAGGCTCACAGTTCTGGAGGCTAGAAATTCAAAATCAAGGTATCAGCAGGCAGGGCCATGCTCTCTCTGACAGTTCTAGGGGAGAATCCTTCCTTGCCCCTTCCCAGCTTCTGGTGTTTGCCACCAATCTCTGGTGTTCCTTGGTTTGTAAATGCATCACTCCCATCTTCTGTCTGTCCAAATATCCCCTTCTAATAAGGACACCATTCATATTGGATGACAGCTCTCTCTAATGACCTCATTTTAACTTGATTACCTCTTTAAAGACCCTATCTCCAAATAAGGTCATATTCTTAGGCACTGGGGGTTAAGACTTCAACATACTATATTCTTTTGGGGGGGCACAGTTCAACCCATAACAGATATAATAATGGTTTAATAACAACAAACACTGATAATAAGTTAGACATCATAATATTATAATAGGCATACAAAAACATTGCATATTATTTTGAGGAAGTATGATCTTTAAGACACCTTAAAGAATTCTCCTACGGCCAGGGGCGGTGACTCATGCCTGTAATCCCAGCACTTTGAGAGGCCAAGGTGGGCAGATTACGAGGTCAGAAGATCAAGATCATCCTGGCCAACATGGGAAAACCCCGTCTCTACTAAAAATACAAACATTAGCTGGGCATGGTGGCACGTGCCTGTAATCCCAGCTACTCGGGAGGCTGAGGCAGGAGAATCACTTGAACCAGAGAGTTGGAGGTTGCAGTGAGCCGAGATCACGCCACTGCACTCCAGCCTGGGCAGCAGAGTGAGACTCCATCTCAAAGAAAAAAAAAAAAAAATTCCCCTACAACTTAGTTCTGGATCCTAATTAGATAATAATGACTAGGATATAAAATCTGCTTGTGTTTCACAATACAAAGATATTTTTAAATGGGCACTACTTAAATACAGCTTAATAAATGAACAATAAAATTTATTAAATGTATATATTATATATGTGTGTGTGTGTATATATATACATATATATATATATACACACACACACACATATTGCTTCCTATCAGTCTGGCACCAAATGATAATCGGTGAATATTCCACCAGTACTCTGAGTACCACATTCAGTGAGATTGCCTGCAAGACTGCAAAGCAAATCAAAACCTGGCATAACTATAGTGAGAAAAATGTTTTAATATCTGCTCAAATATAAAAAGAATATATTACAAATAAAACTTTATTTTTAAAGGTATTATGATAAAAACAGGGAAAATGATTTGGTTTTATATCAATGTCATTTTGGTTTTGCTTATTTGTTTGTTTTAATAAAATAAGTTAATGACACAAAAAGGCTAGCTTGGAATCATAGAAAAAACACTCATCTAAGAATAATGGGAACCTAGACCAGGTGGTAAAGTTTGAGCAAAATGAGGTTAATGACATACCCATGTGGCTATGAGAATTAATACATAAAACTAGGTGAAAGCACTATGGAAACTGCAGAGTGTTTCAAAATGTGACTTATAATCAGACTTGAAGTGTGACATTAAATGATCGTTATATTACAGGAGATAAAATTTATAAAATATTACTCTCCTGTTTGGTATGTTAATAAGCTAAAACTAACCAACAAATTCATTATTAAAACACATTTTTAAAAATCTTAATAATTGGAAGTTCTTTATAGAGTTGAGAATTTTGACCAGTATGGCATAATAAAATACTTTGGGTTTTAGTTATCTGACCTGTTTAAATCCAGGCTGTATCATTTAACTTACTCTGTAACTTTGGCAAATTATATAATCCTATTAGATATCAGTTTCCTCATCTCTCAAATAAGGATAATGATATCTACTCAATAAATACATTATGAGAATAAAAAATAATTTTATGAAGTACCTGTCACAAAGTATACAATCAGTAAGTGATAGTTACTTCGGAAAATTTCTTAAGTCTTTACATAAGACTTATTTAGCTTTAATAATCTGCAGTATTAAAAAACCATAATTATATTCAGTTTAAAATGTATTTAGCATGACCTCCAGACATATATATTTTAATTTCAAAAAATAACTTTTACTGTAATATAGTTAAAAGTGTAAAATTACTGCTACTTTTATTATTAGACTTACAGCTGCTAATAAATCAAAATAATTACTTTTCTAACCAAACTATGAAAACACACAAAAGTTAATTATTTTATTTACAATACACCTTTTGTATGTAAAATATTTCTTTATATAAATATGTATTTCACATAAAGTAATTCATTCCCTTCTTAATCTAAAGTACAATTTAGATTACTGCCTAAATTCAAATAGAAAATCATATGGCAAAACTAAAAAAACCTTTTCATAAACACTTGAAGTAGAAATTTCACTCTGGAAAAGATGGAGTCACATGGACCAAATTTATATTCCTGGTTGAAATAACCAAGCAAACAGACAAAGTATATACAACAACAGTTTTCAAGATACTGCACATCAAGAAACAAAGAACAGTGATCCCTAAGAGATACAAAACAAATGAAGTGTGTGTGTGATTGAGTTTCCAGATCATGCACCAGGAGGAGGAACTCAGGTGGGGACTGGCAGATTCCCCGAGTTGAAGAACTAAGAGTCCAAAAAGAACACAAACAGATTACCAGGAAGTGCAGGGAGTTCACAGGACAGATTACAGGAGAGAGACAGACATCTGCTATACAGATAGATAACTCTGGAGATCTACAGAGGGTTCCTCTGAAGTATTCTGCAGAGAACTAGCAGTGCATGGGTCTAAAGAAGCTACCTAAGTCTGACAGTAGTGCCTATTCTCACTAGCCAGACAGGGAAACCTCACATTCACAGGAAAATAGGCAGAATGCTCAGAAGGCTTTGCCTCAAAAGTGGGGAATTTAGTCCTAGACTAAATGCTGCTCTGGTCCTACCTAACATATCTTAAAAGCACGACCAAAATGGACCAGTTTCAAAGTAATTTAATCACAATCCAGAACAAAGCTCAAGATATGAACATAACTAGCAACTAACAAGGTAAAATTCACAATGTCTGTCTTCCTAACCAAAATTAGCAGGTATGCAAAAAAGCAGGAAAAGAGGCTCACATTGAGGGAAAAGAAATCCATCAATTACAATACACTCATATCTGACACAGATGTTAGAATTAGTAGAGAAGGTCATTAAAACCATTACTATAACTGTATTCCATAAGTTGAAAACATACCCATAAAACAGATCCAAAACCAAAATCTCATTTCCAAAATCCAAATGTGAACTGCTAAAGATGAAACCTACAATTCTGAGAAGAAAAAAACATGGAATGTGATAATAGTAGATTAGACATACATAATAGCAGAAGAAAAGATCAGTTAACTTGAACACATAGCAAGAGAGACTACTCA
Source organism: Macaca fascicularis (assembly GCF_037993035.2). Classification (NCBI taxonomy): domain Eukaryota; kingdom Metazoa; phylum Chordata; class Mammalia; order Primates; family Cercopithecidae; genus Macaca; species Macaca fascicularis. The sequence goes on along the minus strand of NC_088379.1, from coordinate 159,574,486 downwards.
AAAGGAAACATTGGGAGAAAAAATGTATTTTTAAAATGAAAAGAGAATCAGTGAGCTGTCAAACAACTTTAGGTGACATAAAAATGTGTAATTAGAGTCCCAGGAAAGGACGAGGAAAAGAAAACATATTTGAAGGAATAAAAGCTAATCTTTTTTCAAATTTGATGAAAACCATAAATTCAGATTCAAAGAGATTCACAAACACTAACAAGAATAAACATGAAGAAAAGGCACATATAATAAAATGTTCAATACCAGTGATACAGACAAAATCTCAAAAGCAGCCCAAACAAAAGAAGATATGTACAAAGATAGGGGTGCAAAGATAAGGATGACAGTAGATTTACCATCAGAAGCAATGCAAGTGAAAAGGCAGCAGAGCAAAAATTTTAAAGTACCGAAAGAAAAAAAAAACCTATCAACCTAGAATTCTATACCCAGTGAAAGTATCTTTCAGAAACAATGATGGAACAAAAACTTTTCCAGGGATGCAAAGCTGAAAGAATTAAAACCAGCAGAAATACATTATGTAAATACTATGTACAATACTTCCTTTATGTTATATGTTAAAGGAAGCTCTTTAGGCAGAAGGAAAATGATAGCAAATGGAAATATTCATCCACAGGTTTCTGAAGAACACTATAAATGTTCATCACAAGAGTAAATATACAAGATTTTTTCTTAGCATTTAAGTCATTTTAAAAGATAATTTATTATAATAATACCAATAAACTATAAATAGCAATACTAAATAAAAACAACATATTGTTGGATTTATAACATATGTAGAGGCAGAATATATGAAAACAAAGGCACAAAAGATGAGAAGGGAGAAAAAGAAGTATACAGTTTTAAAGTTCTTATACTCTATGTGAAGTATTGCAGTAGCACTTGAAAAGTAGACTATTACATTGAAGATATAGACAACAAATGCTAAAGCCACAACTAAAAGAACATGAAGAGTTACAGTTAATAAGCCAACAATGGAGATAAAATGGAATCATTTTTTTAAAAAACCAAACAAGGCAGAAAAAGGGAACAAAGAATAAATAGGGTAAATAGAAAACAAACAGCAAGATGACATTTAAACCTAACAATATCAATAGTCACATTAAAGCAAATGGTCTAAATATCCCAATTGAGAGGTTATCTGATTACATAAAAAAGCTCAGAAGAAAGTTAACATGGCTACATTAGTATCAAACAGGGTCGATTTCAGAGAAAAGACAATTACCAGGAATAAAGAAGGTAATTTCATATTGATAAAGAGGTCATTTAATCAGAAAACACATATAGTTGTAAATATGACTGTGCAAATCTAAAACTATAATCAGAGATTTGAACACCCCTCTCTCAATAAATGATACCAGTAGACAGAAAATAAGTAAGAATATAGATTTGAGCAACGCAATTCAGCCAACTTGACATGCATAGAATATTCCACCCAACAACAAAAGAACACACATTCCTTTCAAGTATACTTGATGTTTTACCAAAACAAATTATGTTCTGGGTCATAAAACAAGTCCCAATAAGTTTAAAAGGATTCAAGACATACAAAATATGTGCTCTGACCACAATGGAATTGGATAAGAAATCAATAACAGAAAGATATCTGGAAAATCTACAGAATCCCTCTAACTACCCACTACTAAATAATCAATGGATTCAGATGAAATCAAATGGGAAATTTAAAAGTGTTTTGAATTGACTGAAGATAAACACACAACATACCAAAATTTGGGCAATGCCACATATATGAGTTTCCTATTGCTGCTCTAACAAATTATCACAAATATAGTGGCTTAAAACTACATGAATTTATTGTCATACATTTCTAGAGATTAGAAGTCTCTCTGGGTTAAAATCAAAGTGTCAAGTGGGCTGTGTCCCTTCCAGGGGTACCAGGTGAGAATCATTTCCTTGTCTTTTCCAGCTTATACAGGCTGCCCAATTGTCTCATCTTGGGTCTCTCTTCCATCTTGAAAACCAGCAGTTGCACCACTCCAACCTCTGCTTCCTTCATCACGTCTCCTCTTACTCTGACCCTTCTGCCTCCCACTGAGAAGAACTTTTTTTTTTTGTTTTTTTTTTTGTTTTTTTTTTGTTTTTTTTTTGAGACGGAGTCTCGCTCTGTAGCCCGGGCTGGAGTGCAGTGGTCGGATCTCTCAGCTCACTGCAAGCTCCGCCTCCCGGGTTCACGCCATTCTCCTGCCTCAGCCTCCCGAGTAGCTGGGACTACAGGCGCCCGCCACCTCGCCCGGCTAGTTTTTTGTGTTTTTTAGTAGAGACGGGGTTTCACGGTGTTCGCCAGGATGGTCTCGATCTCCTGACCTCGTGATCCACCCGTCTCGGCCTCCCAAAGTGCTGGGATTACAGGCTTGAGCCACCGCGCCCGGCCGAGAAGAACTTTTGAGATTAAATTGGCATCACCTAGAGAATCCAGAATACTCTCCTCATTTCAAAATCCTCAACTTAATCATTTCTGCAAAATCCCTTTTGACATGTAAGGTAATATATTTACAGCTTCTGGGAATTATAGTATGGACACCTCTGGGGAGGGGCATTATTCTGCCTCCACACCGCTAACGTAAAATTTAGAGGTAAATAGCATCCAAAGGCCTCTATTATAAAAGAAGGAAAATCTCAAGTCAGTGACCTCCAGTTTTCATTCTAAGACACTAGAAAAAGAAAAGTAAATGAAACCCAAAGTAAGCAGAAAAAAGGAAATATAAAAATCACAGCAGAAATCAATGAAGTTGAAAAAAGCAAAATATAAGAGAAAATTAGTGAAACCCAAAGCTGATTTCCTAAGAAGATCAATAAAATTGGTAAACTTCTAGCCAAACTGAGTAGGAAAAAAGAGAGCAAACACAAATTACCAATACTGGGGGTGACAGAGATAATATAACTAAGATTCTACAGATGGTGAAAAATAAGGAAATATATATGATCTCATGCCAATAAATTTGACAACCTAGATGCAATATACACATTTCCTTAAAAGACAGAAGTAACCAAAGTTTACTAAAAAGGAAATAGATAACCTGAATAGCCATGACTTTATTTTAAAAATTAAATTTGTAGCTAGAAACCTTCCCACAAAGAAATCTCCAGGCCAAGGTGTCTTCACTGTAAATTCTACCAAATACTTATGGAAGAAATAATACCAATTCTACAAAACTCTCTCAGAAAATCAAAGAGGAGGGAATACTTACCAAGTCTTTGATATAAGCATTACCATGATACCAAAATGTTGACAAAGATATTTCAATAAAAATATAGACCAGTATCCCTCATGAACATAGATACAAAAATTATAATACAAATTTTTGAAAAGCAAATCAAACAACTATAAAAAGGATACTATACCATGACCAAGTGAGATTCATCCTAGTCATGAAGATTAGTTTAATATTCAAAAATCAATGACAGTCCAGGCATTGTGACTCATGCCTGTAATCCCAATAATTTGGGTGGCCGAGGTGGGAGATCTCTTGAGGCCAGCCTGTACAATATAGGGAGCTGCTGTCTCTACAAAAAAGAAAAAAATTCAATGACTACACAAATAAATGGTAAGTATGTGAGTAATGCATACGTTAATTATCTTGATTTATCCATTTCACAATGCATATATATTTTGAAACATCATATTGTATACCATAAATTTATACAATTTTAATTTGTCAATTAAAAATAATTTAAAATTTTAAAATAAAAGATGAAAAATCAATTAGTATTAATCATCATATTAACAGATTGAAAACAAAAAAATACATATTCATCTTAACAGACATTTTAAAAGATTTCACAAAATCCAAACATCCATTCAAGATAAAAATTCTTAGCAAATTAGGAATAGAAAGGAGCTTTCTCGACCTGATAAAAACTCTACAGCTAGCATTATACTTAATAATGAAACATGAGAATGCTTTAGCTTAAGATCAGAAACAAGAAAAGCATACTTGTTGACATAACTGCTTTAACTATTTGTATTAAACATTGTACTGGAGGTTCTAACCAGGTCATAAGTCAAGACAGAAAATAAAAGGCATTCAGATTGGAAAGAAATAACACTTTATTCACAGGCAACATGATCATTTATGCAGAAAATCCAACAAAATCTACAAAAATACTGCTAAACTAACCAGTGAGTTTAGCAGTGATTTAGGCCTGACACAAGGTCAATATTCAGAAAGCAACTGTATTTCTATATAGTAGTAATAAATAATCAGATACTGAAATCATAAAGCAACATAATTAACAATAACATAAAAATGTGAAAAGGTGAAAAATCCATTAAAATATGTGCAAGTCCTGTACACTGAAAACTACAAAACATTTCTGAGGGAAATTAAAGATCTAAATAAATGGAGAGGTACACATTGTTCAAGGGTCCAAAGAATCAATACTGTTAAGATGTCAATTCTTTAAAAATAGATCTGCAGATTCCAGGCAATCTCAAACAAAATATCAACATTTTTTGTAGAAATTAACAATCCAATTCTAAAATTCATATTGAAATGCAAAGACCAAACACAATGTTAAAAAAGGACAAAGATGACTTATGTGATTGCAGGACTTAGTATAAAGCTACATTAATCAAGACAGTGTAATATTTGCATTGCAATGATGAATAAATCAATGGAACACAAAAGAGAATCCATAGTCAACTGATTTTGCCCGAAGATGTAAATGCAATTTAGTGGAGAAAGGATTTTTTTTCTAAAAATACTGCTAGAACAACTGAATATCCACATGAAAAAAAAAGAACTTTTATCCATACCTTGCACTTTATGCAAAAATTAATCAAAATGGACCATACACCCAAATGTAAAGCCTGAAACTATTACATTTCCAGAAGAAAACATAGGATAAAGTCTTTGTGATTTTGAGTTAGGCAATGATTTTTTAGATACAACACTAAAAGCATAATCTACGAAAGAAAGAATTAATAAATTGAACCTCTTATCAAAATTTAAAACTTTCTTTTTAAAAGTCACTAGAGGAAATAGTGTATACATCTGTCCAAACTTTTCAAACTGTACACTTTAAATATGTATAGTTTACTGCATGTCAGTTATACCTCAATAATGCTGGGGAGCTTTTTGTTTGTTTGATTTTTGAGACAAGGTCTCTCTTAGTCACTGAGGCTGAAGTGCAATGCACAATCAGAGCTCACTGCAGCATCGACCTCCCAGGTCCAAGCAGTCCTCCTGACTCAGCCTCCCAAGTAGCTGGGATCAATGGTGTGAGCCACCATGCTCAGATAATTTTTGTACTTCTATTTTTTGTAGAGACAGAGTCTCCCTATGTTGTCCTAGCTGGTCTTGAACTCCTGGCCTCAAGAAATCCTCCCACCTCAGCCTCCGAAAGTGTTGGGATTGCAGTTGTAAGCCACCACACCCAGTCAATAATGCCGTTTTTAAAAAAGACAATCAAGAAAAAAATATTATGTGCACTAACCTAAAATCATCTCTCCAATAATATAACCCTTCAGTGCAATTCATTAACTTAAAGCACAATGAACATTTTCTCAGCATATTTTTTCTTATAATAAAGGAAATGTAAAGTACAGAATAATGAATTAACAAATTTGTTTCTAAAGACATTTAAAATTAATCCGTGACGATGGACTAATAAAACATCTAGGTTAAAACCACTTCAGAAACATTTATTTCCTTTAAATTAAGCAAAGGAAGAATTTGTAATCCAATTCTATTTAAAGAATTTATGTCTATGTATACCATTAATTATTTTTAAAATTTATTTTTAATTTTTTAACTAGTTTTTTAATGTTAGTTTATGAAATATCGTAACTGTTTAGAGTAATCACTTTAAATGATTTTCAAAAGATATACCTAAAAGAGATGGCATTTAGCCTTTTTTTCATTCAGGCACACTGGAGAGGACACTGCCTGTCAACAGGTGCTCCCCTAGACCAGTGGTTGCCCAGGAGGGAAGGAAACGCCAGCAGGGGCATTATCAGAATATTTACGGATGGGAAGAAGCTAGTAGAGTACACTTGCTGAAAGTTCCCTGTCCCCGCGATTTTAATGGGGCATAAGCCAGCCAGAATGGACTACTGAGGATCCTTAATTTAAGGAAATATTAAAGCGGGCGTGGTGGTAAGCACTTGTAGTCCAAGCCGCTCAAGAAGTTAAGGTCAGAGGAGTGCTTTCAGGCCAGCCTGGGCAACATACCCAGACCTCAGTCTCTTTAAAATAATAATAATAATAATAATAATTTAATTTTAAGTTCCGAGATACAAGTGCAGGACATGCAGGTTTGGTACATAGGTAAGCATGGGCCATGGTGGTTTGCTACACCTATCAATCCAGCATCTAGGTATTTAAGCCCAGCATGCATTAGCTATTTTTCTGATGCTCTCCCCAGCCCCAAAACGGGTCCCACTGTGTGTTGTTTCCCTCCCTGTGTCCATGTATTCTCACTGTTCAGCTCCCACTTATAAGTGAGAAGATGTGGTGTTTGGTTTTCTGTTTCTGCATTAGTTTGCTGAAGATAATGGCTTCCAGCTCCATCCATGTCCCTGCAAAGGGCACGATCTCATTCCTTTTTATGGATGCACAGTATTCCGTGGTATATGGGTACCACATTTTCTTTATCAAGCCTACCATTGATGGGCATTTGGGTTGATTCCATGTCTTTGCTATTGTGAATAATGCTGCAATGAATGTAGGCATGCATGTATCTTTATAATAAAATGATTTATATTTCTTTGGGTATACACCCAGTAACTGGATTCCTGGGTCAAATGGTATTTCTGGTCCTAGGTTTTTGAGGAATCACCACACTGTCTTCCACAATGGTTGAACTAATTTACATTCCCACCAAGAGTGTAAAAGCATTTCTATTTCTCCACAGCCTTGCCAGCATCTGTTGTTTCTTGACTTTTTAATAATTGCCATACTGACTGACATGAGATGGTATCTCATTGTGGTTTTGATTTGCATTTCTCTAATGATCAGTGATGTTGAGCTTTTTTTCCTGTTTTTTGGCCACATAAATGTCTTTTTTGAGAAGTGTCTGTTCATGTCCTTTGCCCACTTTTTAATGGGGTTATTTTTTTCTTGTAAATTTGTTTAAGTACTTTGTAGACTCTTAATATTAAACCATTGTCAGATGGATAGATTGCAAAAAAAATTCTCCCATTCTATAGGTTGTCTGTTCACTCAGATGACAGTTTCTTTTGCTGTGCAGAAGTTCTTCAGTTTTAATTAGACCTCACTTGTCAATTTTTGCTTTTGTTGCAATTGCTTTTGACATTTTTTTCATGAAATCTTTGCCTGTGCCTATGTCCTAAATGGTATTACCTAGATGTTCTTCTGGGTTTTTATAGTTTTGGGTTTTACATTTAAGCCATTAATCCATCTGGAGTTAAGTTTTGTATAAGGTGTAAGGAAGGGGTCCAGTTTCAATTTTCTGTATATGGCTAGCCAGTTCTCCCAGAACCATTTATTACATAGGGAATCCTTTCCCTATTGCTTGTTTTCATAAGGTTTGTCAAAGATCAGATGCTCATAGATGTGTGATCTTATTTCTGATCCATTGGTCTATATGTCTTTTCTTGTACCAGTACCATGCTGTTTTGGTTACTGTAGCCTTATAGTATAGTTTGAAGTCAGGTACCGTGATCCCTCCAGCTTTGTTCTTTTTGCTTAGGACTGCCTTGACTATATAGGCTCTTTTTTGGTTCCATATAAATTTGAAAGTAGATTTTTCTAATTCTGTGAAGAATGTCAATGATAGTTTAATGGAAATAGCATTGAATCTATAAATTACTTTAGGCCGTATGGCCATTTTCATGATATTGATTCTTTCCAACCATGAGCATGGAATGTTTATGTCTTCTCTGATTTCCTCGAGCAGTGGTTTGTAGTTCCCCTTGAGGAGGTCCTTCATGTCCCTTGTTAGCTGTATTCATAGGTATTTTATTCTCATTGTAGCAATTGTGAATGGGAATTCATTCATTTGGCTCTCTGCTTGTCTATTGTTGGCGTATAGGAATGCTTGTAATTTTTGCAAACTGATTTTGTATCCTGAGACTTTGCTGAAGTTGCTTATCAGCTTAAGAAGCTTTTGGGCTGAGATGATGGGGTTTTCTAAATATAGGATCATGTTATCTGCGAACACAGACAGTTTAATTTCCCCTCTTCCTATTTGAATATGCGTTATTTCTTTCTCTTGCCTGATTGCCCTGGCCAGAACTTATGCCTATGTTGAATAGAAGTGGTAAGAAAGGGCATCTTTGCCTTGTGCCAGTTTTCAAGGGGAATGTGTCCAGCTTTTGTTCATCCAGTATGATATTGGCTGTGGGTTTGTCACAGATGGCTCTTATTATCTTGAGGTATGCTCCATCAATACCTAGTTTATTGAGAGTTTTTAACATGAATGGATGTTGAATTTTTTCAAAGGCCTTTTCTGCATCTATTGAGATATGGTTTTTGTCTTTAGTTCTGTTTATGTGATGAATCACATTTATTGATTTGCATATGTTGAACCAGTCTTGCATCCCAGGGATGAAACTGACTTGTCATGCTGGATAAGCTTTTTGATATGCTGCTGGATTCAGTTTGCCACTATTTTATTGAGGATTTTTGCATCGATGTTCATCAGGAATATTGTCCTGAAGTTTTCTTTTTTGGTTGATCTCTGCCAGGTTTTGGTACCAGGATAATGCTGGCCTCAACTAGGGAGGAGTCCCCCGTTTTCAATTTCTTGGAATAGTTTCAGAAGAAATGGTAACAGCTCCTCTTTGTAACTCTGGTAGAATTCAGCTGTAAATCCATCTGGTCCTGGGCTTTTTTTTTTTTTTTTTTTGGTTGGTAGGCTATTTATTACTGCCTCAATTTCAGAACTTGTTATAGGTCTATTCAGGAATTCGACTTCTTCCCGGTTCAATCTTGGGAGGAGGCATATGTCCAGGAATTTATCCATTTCTTCTGGATTTTCTAGTTTATCTGCATAGAGGTGTTTATACTATTCTCTGATGGTTGTTTAGTTTTCAGGAGTCAGTGGTGATATCCTATTTATCAATTTTTATTGTGTCTACTTGATTCTTCTCACTTTTCTTCTTTATTAGTCCAGCTAGTAGTTTATTTTATTTTATTTTTTTCAAAAGAACAGCTCCTGGATTCATCGATTTTTTGAAGGATTTTTCATGTCTCTATTTCCTTCAGTTCTGCTCTGACCTTGGTTATTTCTTGTCAACTGCTATCTTTGGGGTTTGTTTGCTCTTGGTTCTGTAGTTCTTTTAGTTATGAGGTTAGAGTATAAATTTAAGATCTTTCTAGTTTTTTGATGTGGACACATAGTGCTATAAATTTCCCTCTTAACACTGCATTAGCTGCATACCAGAGATTCTGGTATGTTGTCTCTTTTTTCTCATTGGTTTCAAAGAACTTTTGATTCTGCCTTAATTACATTATTTACCCAGGAGTCGTTCAGGAGCAGATTGTTCAATTTCCATGTAGTTGTGTGGTTCTGAGTGAGTTTCTTAATCTTGAGTTCTAATTTGTGCTGTGGTCTGAGAGACTGTTACGATTTCATGCCTTTTGCATTTGGGTTTCCCTTTGCAGGTGACCTGGTCTTTCTCTCTGGCTGCCCTTAACATTTTTCCTTCATTTCAACCTTACAGAATCTGATGATTATGTGTCTTGGGGCTAATCTTCTCATGGAGTATCTTACTGGGCTTCTCTGGATTTTCCTGAATTTGAATGTTGGCCTGTCTTGTTAGGTTGGGGAAGTTCTCCAAGATGATATCCTGAAGTATGTTTTCCAACTCGATTTCATTCTCCCTGCCAACTTGGTTTCATTCTCCCCGTCTCTTTCACGTACCCCAATCGGCCATAGTTTGGTATTTTTACATAATTCCATAGTTCTCCAAGGTTTTGTTTGTTCCTTTTCATTCTTTTTTCTCTAGTCTTGTCTGACTGTCTTATTTGAGCAAGACAGCCTTCAAGCTTTGAAATTCTTTCCTCTGCTTAGTCTATTCAGCTAGTGATACTTGTGGTTGCATTGTGAAGTCCTTGTGTTGTATTTTTCAGTTCCATCAGGTCATTTATGTTCCTCTACAAACTGGTTATTCTGGTTAACAGTTCCTGTAATGTTTTATCATCATTGTTAGCTTCTTCGCATTGGGTTAGAACATGCTCCTTCAGCTCAGCAAACTTCGTTATTACCCACCTCCTGAAGCCTACTTCTGCCAGTTCATCCATCTCAGCCTCCTCCCAGTTCTGTGCCCTTGCTGGAGAGGTGTCGTGATCACTCAGATAAGAAGAGGCACTCTGGTTTTTTGAGTTTGCAGAGTCTTTTCATTGATTCTTTCTCATCTTCATGAGTTTATCTAGCTTCGATCTTTGAGGCTGCTGACCTTTGGATGGGGTTTTTGTGGGGACTATTTTTTGACCCTGTTGTTTTTGTTGCCTTCTGTTTATTTTTCTTTTAATAGTCAAGTCCCTCTTCCATAGGGCTACTGCAGTTTGCTGGGGGTCCACTCCAGACCCTATTCACCTGGGTCCTTCTCACACCTGGAGGTGTCACCCAAGGAGGCTGGAGAACAACAAAGATGGGTGTCTGCTCCTTCCTCTAGGAGCTCTGTCCCAGAAGGGCACCAACCTGATACCAGCAGAAGTGCTACTGTATAAAGTGTCTGGTGACCCTGTTGGGGGGTCTCACCCAGTCAGGAGGCATGGGATCAGGGACCCACTTAATGAAGCACTCTGGCTGCCCCTTGGCAGAGGGGGTGCACTCTACTGGGGGAAATCCCACTTGTCCAGACTGTCTGGATTCCTCAGAGCCAGCAGGAGGAAAGACTAAGTCTGCTGATCTCTGGAGATCACAGCTACCCCTCCCCACAGGCACTCCATCCCAGAAAGATCAGAGTTTTGTCAGGAAACCCCTGGCTGGAGTTGCTGAAATTCCTGCAGGGAGGCCCTACCCGTTGAGCAGGGATGGATCAGGGTCTAGCCTAAAGAGGCAATCTGGCCACAATCTGCCACAACTGCTGTGCTGTATTACGGGGAATTCCTCCTGGGTCCAAACTTCTCAGTCTCCTCAATTTTCTTAGGCATCAGTGATGATGGTTGCCCCTCCCCCTGAGAACTGGGTAGCCTTAAACAGTCTTGAGCTGAGGAGCCATAGAGAATCTGCACAGTTCTGCACTTGGGACCCAAGGCTCTGGTGGCGTGGGCTCATGAGGGGATCTCCTGACCTGTGGTTGCAAAGATCATTGGAATCAGCATGGTTTCCAAGGTGGGGTAGCAGAATCACTAACTGCCTACCTTGGCTGGAGGTGGGAGCTTCCCTTGCCCCATGTGGCTACCAGGTGGACCATTGCTCTACCCTCCTTTTCCTCGCTCTCTGTGGGTCATGCCAACCACCTAGTCAGTCCCAGTGAGAAAACCTGGATACCTCAGTTGACAGTGCAGGATTCACTCACCTTTTTCTTTCTTCTTGGTGGGAGCCTCCAACTGCAGCTGCTTCTGGTCAGCCATCTTGGTCCCTCCCTCTTACCGATCTCTTAAAAAAACAAACATATGAACCTGAAATTTCAGTTAGACACTAGGTCAGAAAGTAAACCTAACTCTGTAAATTAGTTATTTCATCCTCATATGTCCATAAATTTACACACATACATGCACATTATGTTCAGTAATGTGAGTTCAGATTTCAAAAAAGCAAATCACTTGTCAGGCTCTGTGGTTATAAAAACATATGTAATACTTGAGTGTTAAATAAAAATCCTGCTTTGTGGTTATATTTTAATGTAATCTAATTTTTTAAAATGTCAAATGAAACCTATTTTTCCAGTTATAACTCACTAAAAATAGATCAGAGAAGAAACTGCTCATTAACATGTCCACAAACAAATAGAAATGTATTAGTGTCACCCTGTAGTAAACTTCACACCTAATAAAATCTTATTCAAATAAAAAAGCTATTGTGATTTTTTTTAAAATGCAGACAGTTGAAACCAATATTTGTTTAATCGAAAATTCAGTTTTCTAACTTGTAAATATTTTTCTGGATCCCTTATTATATTGAGACTTTTCTGCAAGAAAATTTGATGTCTTTTATGTTTAGGATTCCCCAAAATTGTGCATTTCACATGCTCCATAAATGTTTACTGAATGTGCTTATGATGCATTAATACTTAAATGTAAAACTCTCTTACAGAAATCATCAAGAATAGACACAAAAGTATAGCTGGAAGGTTATTCACTATAGCTTATTTAAAATAGCAAAAAAAATTGGAACCAACATATCTATCCAATAATAAGTTGGTTAGATAATTTGTACCATATACTGGTATAATATACTGTCATTAAATATGGTATGGTGATGATCATCTGAGGTCAGGAGTTTGAGACCAGCCTGACCAACATGGTGAAACTCCTTCTCTGACAAAAATACACAAAATTAGCTGGGTGTGGTGGCATATGCCTGTAATCCCAGCTACTTGGGAGGCTGAGACAGGAGAATCTCTTGAACCCAGGAGATGGAAGTTGCAGTGAGCTGAGATCATGCCACTACACTACAGCCTGGGTGACAGAATGTCTCAAAAATAAAAATAAATAAATAAAATAAATAAATATAAATAAATAAATAAGCAAAGAAGAAGAAATTACTCATGAAGCCAGTATCAACTACAGCAACTGGTATAAATTCTTTCCTGATCCTTCCCTATGTATTGGATTTTGATACTTTATGTTTGCAGCATATTTTAAATCAGACTACTGTTACACTTTTATCATCATACACTTATTATTTACCTGAAATTAAATGATATATCTTTTGCATATCTTATAACTGTTATAAACATATTAATTAATGATGATATATTACTTAATAGAGCAAAGAGTTTGCTTAGTCATTTCCTAACTGTTAGAGATTTTGAAGTGTGTATGGGTTTATGTCTCTTTAATATTACTTTATTAAATGTAATAAGCCTGGCACAGTGTACAAGACTGGGAGCTACTTTTCTCTAATCTTGTATATTCCCTCTACTATCAAATCTTGCCAGTTCTACCTCCTAAAAATTTATTTAATCAATACACTACTCACAGTTCTTTCTCATGCCCAAGCCACTAGCTCTCAATTGCCTTTCAGTAGACTCCTTATTTCCATCTCTTGTCTCTCAATCACTTTGTAGCCAGAATGATCCCTTCGGAACTCACATCTGATCATATAATTCATCTGCTTTTAATTTTCTTTAGTCACTTTTTATTTGTATTCAAAGTAAAGTACAAAATTAGAACCATGACCTTTGAAGTTCTCTCCCCTCTGGCTCCCGCCTATCTCTCCAGGCTCATCTCCCACCCTCCTTTCTCTGCAGGTCACCATTCTGGACTTCTCGGTTCCTGCATCACAACAGCATATCCCTCCAGGGGTTAAAATGTGTAGTGTAGTCTTTTCTAATGGAAACCTTTTATTTTTTTCCAGAACAAATTATATTCACCCTGAAGGTCTCGATTTCAACATCACTTCTGCTGAAAGACCATCCTCATCCCCTTCAGAACAGGGTAGGACCCCCAGTTATAAATTTTCTAAGCTCTCTGAGCATTTCCTTTTGATGCAGGACAGAGAAGCCCCAACACTGGGGCTTAACCCAGGAGGGTTCTTAGCTTCTCTCAGGAAAGAATTCAAGGGAAAGCCAGTGGTGTTAGACAGCAATCTTTTATTGAACAGTTGCAGAGCAGGGCTAACACATAGGCAGTGTGTCCAGAGTCAGCAATGCATGGGTTCCTGTCAGTTGTATTTATATTCATGTAAACCCAATTTCAATTACATGCAAATTAAGGAGTGGGTCAATGTAAATTGAGGAATGGGTAAATTAGAACTTTCTAGAAAGGGGTGGTAACTTCTGAGTCATTGCCATGGAAATGAGTGGTCACTTTTCAGTCATTGTGATGGCACTGGTGGGAGTATCTTACGCCAATAAGCAATGAGGGCAGCTAGGGATGGCTTTTGTTGCCATCTGCTGGTTCCTGCCAGTTTCTTCACTTTATCCTGTCTGGATCAGATCCTGTTTTGGTCAGCAGGGTTGTGACCAGAAAAAAAGTCCTGCCAGTGTCCTACCTCATTTTCATAATATTCATCAATTCTCTGGTAACAATAAGCATGTTGTTAGGGCTTTAGAAACATGATGCAAAGTGAAGCCTGGTGATTTAAAGTATAGGCTCTAGACCCTAGGCAACTCACCTGACTTCCCTATACTCAAGTTTCTTCATCTTTCTTTTTTTTTTTTTTTTTTGTAGCTCTCTACAAAAGGAGGAAATTGCTTCATCTTTAAAGTAGGATACTGACAGTATCTGTTTCATAGGGTTGTTATAAACACGTAGATATAATCTCTTCTTGCTCTTGCAAAGTGATTTACTATATTTCGAAGGTGCTAGTAGTTTATGTCTAGTAAAGAATGATGCTTCCTATCAAGCCAAAGTTAAGAATAAACATTATCAATATATTTCCTGAAAATACATGAGTTTTGTAGTGTTCTCTCTTATAATCATGAGGCATGTGTCCAGGGATTCCTGAAGTAGGCATGTTTTCCCAGGCCAAGTGCCAAAGCACTGGAGAGGACCTTTTTATAAAGGATGATCTCTGTATTGCCTCAAAAAGGAGGGCACACGGCTAGAGTTATGGAAAACAGGTAAAAGTCCCTGACAATTTCTAAGCCACCATAGCATCACCTGATGCTGCTTGGATACAGCCATTCATAAAAACTGCATATCACCTTATCAAGCCATTATCGCTACCGAGGATATTTTCTGCTACACTGCATTGACTGATTGCTGTGGATTGCCTGTCGACAGCACTCAAAGTCAAAAAGCAAGTTCCCTACCAAAAATTAAAGCTGAAACTGCTCCATCCTTAAGCCAGCAATATGGAATTTTAAAGAGTGTTATTATTTTGACAAGTATATTTTATGTTGTCTTCAGTTACTATCACAACAGGAAATAGAATTTCAGCTATTAAATTCTACATTCCCAGGCAGGTTCTACTTCTTCTCTCTGTTTAAGGTGTTACTGTTTCCACATTTGCTTTTTATGAGCAAATTAAAATCTCTGAGGGTTATTTTCCTTTCCATAAGGCAAAAATGGGCCCATGTTGTAATTCCATTGGATATGATTTAGCATTTTTGTCATCACATTGTGATCATTAAAGCAGAACTCTGCCACATGCTAACGAATACCGTATTTAAAATAAACCAACAGGCAGCTATGGCAGTGAAATCACTCATCCAGTTACTATGTCGGTAGTGTAAAAACAAGAACCTCTTTTTAGAAGAAAGATAAAGATAAACTCAAAATACACTATCTACACAGCAATAGAACAACTCTACAATGTTATCTCCAGAACAATTTTCACAAATCGTAAATATAAACCTTCTGCATAAACAGCACATTTAGCAGGCCCCTGTGAAGGATGACAATGGCTTTAGAAAGATAAATTAATTAGCAGGACTCTTGTGTCTACACGCAAACAAATTAGTGTTTTGTGTACCTGACAGCTCGTATCAATATTGCAAATATCCATGACCAGTAAGAACTGTGTTTGGATTTCATAGGTTGGATTTTCCACCTCTTGCATTTCACTGAGAGCTAAAGATGGTGCTAAAGAAACAGCTCCAAGGAAAAGTATGACACTTGCCTTCAACATTTAGCTTTTCAAACTGAAGTGTTAACAAAAGTATTTATTAACTTAATTTCTCTTTGTCTTGTGACACATAGAATGTATCACTTGCAGCAAAATCCATCAGTTGGAACCAAATCAAGGCAAGATGCAAAAGGTGGATAATGGATTGTGCGAAATAACTTTATGATTTATAAGAAGCACAATTTCAGTGTAATCTTCTGTGTGAATTAGAAATGTCCAGAGTTATTTTAAACATTGCTTTCAGTGAAACAATACATCTTGAATACCATCCACGTAGGTGGCTTACAGACATAAATCATTAACCAGTAAAGGCAGCTGACATACCAGATTTTATAGAATAAAGTAACAAGAGACCAGAAAGATATTTCTAGAGCTCAGTCCTAAGAGTTATCTATTAATTACACCAAATTAAATGATCATAATTGTATAGTACATGGCAGGATGGCTTCTTGTTTAGGAGCATATAATATAAATGTCAATAACATCTCCCATGACATAATCTACAATGACAACTGTTGTATTCAAATCCATGCCAGCCTTCCTGGCCATCTTATGAAGGGCAGCAGCATACTTGGGGGCTCAGTGCCCCTGCACTGCTAAGAGCTTACATGCCTGCCAGAAGAGAACCACCAAAGTAATCACCCTGATGGGAGCTCAGTCACCAGTTTACATTGAGTAAACTGCTTTTTCTTCCCAATGTTTTTTTTTTTCCCTTTTGGAGGGAAAACACTAAAGGCAATGACATCCACATATATTGAAATGGCTACAGCCACTTCTGGTGTTGATGATCATTAGATGCATGGCTAGTAAATGATATAAATAGTGATATAAAGGTTGTGTCCTAATAAAAATACCTGTGGGCTATTAAAGAAATGATTAACTTTAATTTTAAAAATTGTCTGGATTTTCTAAATAATCCTCTGGGGCTGACGGATACAGTCAATTACATTTCAGAAAATCTAATCTTACAGTGGTCTCTGAGAGTGATTTGGGAGACAGGCCATTTGGAATACAATAGAGAAACGAAAGTTAGAGATTAAAAATTCCTGATATTCTATACTAAGCAGGACTTTAATGATCACCTAATTCAGCAGTCCTTAACTTTTTAGGAGGCATTATCACTTTGGGGGATCTGATGAAAGCTATAGACCTTCTCCCTAGAGGTAAAATCTTTAGACATCTCAGAATCCCTGAAGCTCATCCTTGGACATCAATTTAAGAAACTTCATTTATAGATGAAGAAATTAAGGAGAAGAGAGACAAAGTGACTCATCCAGGGTCATGCAGCTTGTTAGTGACAGAGGCGAGATGGAAAGCCTGCTTTTCCTGCTCCTTGTCTGCTGTCATCTGCTGCATCAGGCTCTATGTGGACTTAAATGTTCTACTAAACCACTCCTATCAACTGGCCAAAGAACAGTTATTAAGTGTCTATAATTAGAATTTATACCCACTAGTCCTCTTTCTAACCAAATACAAAATCTTATTCTCTCTGTTCATTCTCCTGAACCTATTCAGGTCCATGTGAACTCACTCTATCCTCCTAGCCTCCTCCCCCAGCACCACCACTTTCTTAAAACTCCCTCCTTCCAGGGTTCCTGTGATCATTCAGATTCTTCCCACTTCTTCCAGGGTTCACCTCCCTCCCTTCATGTGTGTGTGTGTTTTTAAGAGACAAAGTCTTGCTCTGTCACCCAGGCTGGAGTGCAGTCATGCAATCCTAGCTCACTGCAGCCTCAAACTCCTGGACTCAAGAGATCCTCCCGCCTCAGCCTCTCTAGCAGCTGGGACTATAGGCATGCACCATGGTTCCAGCTAAGTTTTTCATTTTTTGTAGAGAAGTTGTCTTGCTATGCTGCCCAGGCTGGTCTTGAACTCCTAGGCTCAAGCGATCAGCCTGCCTCCACTCCGCAAAGTGTTGGGATTACAGGCACAAGCCACCACACCTGGTATCCTCTCCCATTTGTTATCTCCTTAGTTGCTACCATTTCTCCTCTCTCCAGGGGTTCCCTAAAGCTCAATCCTACTCTCCTTTAAATCCATTCTCAACCTTCTTACTGTTACTTCTATTGAATAGAACTCCTGTGAAAATTGTCAGTACCCAAAATGGAGTCATTTATGTCAAACGCTAACAAAACGCAGTGGGAAGCCATGAAGGAAGGGCCCTCACACATGTGTGCCTGCACCAGGAACCGCCAGAAACCACTTCCTCAATTGGAAATTTCCAGTTAAGCCACTTCTATGAAAGCTCTCTCCTACCAACAGCCAGTACCACTAATAAGCAAACGCCACTGCATGTAACAAGACCCTGTAGTCAGTGGTCTTTATTTCAAAACAGGTACATGGATATCTTTTTGCCTTTAAAAGCTTCCTTTTTTCTCAGCTCCCTTGGATACCCTTATGGTCCTCCATAGCAGGCATGTATTATGTATTATGTCGATTGCAGTTCCTTGCTATTCCCCAGTAAGCTTGAGAATTAATCCCCGTTGCTCAATTTAGGTTGACACCATTCTCACCCTGTTTACAGAAACACTTCCCAATAATAGTTTTAACAGGTACCTCTATTGAATATAATTTCCTCCCCCTAACCTGTTCCTATTTCCACCCTCTCATCTACCAGGCACTGGTGACTTGAACACTGCTTGTGCCCTGTGATGTCCAGCTCTATATTTGGCACATACATAGACAGCAAGAGCAGTATAAATGTGGATTAACTGACATGTGAGGGTTTCCTCACATCTCAGTGAAGATAGTATACAAATAGAAAAAAAAGTGATAGTATACAAATAGACAATTTAGCAATAATTCTGGTGATTTTATAAGAAGTTTTGCAAATTTGACAAAATTTGCTTTTTCAAATGAAACTTTGCTTTCTTTTTTTGCAAGACAGTATAACTAGTTTTATTCTTTTTTTGGGCAAGTGGTTTCTTAAAAGAGGATACAGCTCCCCCTCATGGATGATAACGATATTTTAAAGACAGCCCTTCCAACTCTATGATGCATTCTGAAATGTGTGGTTAATAAAACTAAGTCGTACATAGCAACAACATTCAGACTGTTAATTATCCAAAGCTCCTCATGTAGATCTAAAACAACAACACGTTCTAAGGAACGGATCCTTCTTGAGCAGAAGTATATTTTCAAGACTTCAAAAGGAGATATTCAGTAACATCATTTGATATTCAGTACTCAATTACAAAAGACTTTCTTCATTAGCTCAATAAATCAAACCACTGTGATAATGAGGCCAGAGTCCTGGATTTGGTTCTAGTTTGGGAAGCTGCTTTGATTGGTTCCATAGCTTCAAGTTTCACACTAACTCCCGGGAGTCATCATAAAATGATTTGTCCTGAATCACAGGATATCCGGAGTGCCAGAGAGCAAAGAAACAGTTCAGTTCTGACTTTCTCCGACTGGGAATCACCCCCCAAAATGCTGGGGCATTAAAAGTGGCTTTATATTTCTAAAAATTCTTTCACATAATGGCAACTGCCTTCTTTCCCCAGAACCACAAGGCGGCTAATAAAGCCCTTTTTTTCTGGAGATGGAGTCTCGCTCTGTCGCCCAGGCTGGAGTGCAGTGGCGCGATCTCGGCTCACTGCAAGCTCCGCCTCCCGGGTTCACGCCATTCTCCTGCCTTAGCCTACCGAGTAGCTGGGACTACAGGCGCCCGCTACCATACCCGGCTAATTTTTTTATTTATTATTTTTTATTTTTAGTAGAGACGGGGTTTCACCGTGTTAGCCAGGTTGGTCTTGATCTCCTGACCTCGTGATCCACCCGCCTTGGTCTCCCAAAGTGCTGGGATAACAGGCGTGAGCCACTGCACCCAGCCATTAAAGCCCTTTTTAAAAAAATTTTACTTTAAGCTCCAGGATACACGTGCAGAACATGCAGGTCTGTCACATAGGTATACCTGTGCCATGGTGGTTTGCTGCACCTATTGACACGACCTCTAAGTTCCCTCCCCTTGCCCCTTACCCCACAACAGGCCCTAGTGTGTGTTGTTCCCCTCCCTGTGTCCATGTGTTCTCATTATTCAACTCCCACTTATGAGTGAGAACACACAGTGTTTGGTTTTCTATTCCTGTGTTAGTTTGCTGAGGATGATGGCTTCCAGCTTCATCCATGTCCCCGCAAATGACATGATCTCATTCCTTTTTATGGCTGCATGGTATTCCATGGTATACATGTACCTATTTTCTTTATCCAGTCTATCATTGATGGGCATTTGGGTTGGTTCCATGACTTTGCCATTGTAAACAGTGCTAAAATAAACATATGTGTGCATGTGTCTATTAAAGGCCTTTTAAATGTTCATCAAGTTACTTGTCTGACTATGTAAGTCAGACAGTTTTACTAAGTGTGTGTGTGTGATTCCATCTTAAAATTTGACATTCCACTGAATACAAAAAATCAAGATAATCTACTTGACAAAATACTTTTCAAATTACCTTTTTATTTGGTCTTTTATATCTGGAGCCATGGCAGTCTGTATAAAATCAGGAGTATATCCCAGGTCCTAAAATATAAAAATAAATGTATTATTCACTATTAGATATATTTGGCTATCAAAGGCAATAATGCAGACTAGTCAACCTTTTAATTGTTTCCAAGGCTATAATGAACATTAAGAAATTGTAATATTTATGTTGCTTGATGTGAACTAATCCCATGTGAATCTGAAATATAATCAATTGATGTAAAATCTAGTATTATGTTCAAGACACACTAAACTTTCATTATCACCAAAGTGAAAAAATTGGGCTTTAAAACAACTAAACAAAGTAACCACTTCTCTTTTACGATCTATTAGCAGCTTTTTTGTTCACTTGTTTTTGAGGCAGGGTCTCTCTGTGTCACCCAGGAGGGAGTGCAGTGGCACAAGCACAGCTCATTGCAGCCCCAACCTCCCAGGCTCAAGCGATCCTCACGCCTCATTTTTTTA